>NC_079315.1:39094538-39408288 GCF_029931775.1 Euleptes europaea | reverse complement strand
AATCCATATGTCTTTGCTCATTTGGGTATTAGAAAACAAAATAATAGCTCAACCTAGATATTATGTATCATAGAGCGCTATACTGATGTTTATATTCTTTGAGCTGGTAGATGTAGTATACGATATATGAATCAACAGTTAACAGATTTTTTTCCAGTCCATAAATCAATCTTAGAAGTAATCATCATGGTTTAAATACTTAAAATGTGAATGTGCAATACTTGGAGTTGCTTCTTTTTTATTCTCTTGTCCATTAAATCTTTTTTAGCTTGGTAATAGTTTGCTCATTGCAGTATAGTGGGCTAGAATATAGTACACACATACCTTTATTGGCATAATTACAATACTTTAGCCAATGGTTGAAGCAGGATATAAGTACAGGACCCTCTAGGGATTAGTAATAATCCCTATAAATTATGATTTACAAAATATACTAGTTAAAAACAGTTTTAATCTTCAGCACCTCAGCAAGAAATTGAGCTACCATCACCGTTATTTCTGGGATCGAGTCTTTCAAGAGAAATTGACATTTTAGTTAGTTGTTCAAAGATCTTTTGGTAGCTAATAAAGCAGACAATAGTTTTTCTCGCGTACATAGAATGTAGTACTTAAACCGGAGGGGCCAAGGTTAAACTTCCCTGCTGGGTGACCTTGGGGGTCTCTCTTTTTGTCAGCCAAACCTACGTCATAGGGCTGACTTGAGGTGACAATGAATGTTAACTTGAGCTCTTTGGCGATGGGGCAAGGAAAAAGTGTAATGCATAAAACTGAGTACTTATTAATGGTAAGGCATGGAGGGTTTATGAAAGCAATTTAAAAAAATTAGACTTTTAGAGAATTACCATACCAATTTTCTTACCAGCAAAACATTTGAGAATTTGATCTCATTACAAAATAGGCAGGACCAGTAATGTATATGAAAATATTTGATCACCAAATCAAGCATCCTGTATATCCTGGTGTGATAATAGAGAAGGCTTTGGTCAGAGATCCCCTAATTCAAAACTTTAGAGATCGCAGAAGTAGTTGAGATGCTTTTCTTTCAGTGGCCCATTATACTGGTAGAGTTCGGGGACGGCACTTTGCCATTCAAGTTTGCCACAATTTGAGTGTATTTTAATAAAATTTATAGTTCAATGATTATTTTCTTGCAAGATATTCTGATATGGATGAAACTTCTGTGGGCATTAACCCACTGTCTTTTTCAAGCAGTTCTTATGTAATTTAATATAACATTTTATTACCATATTTTGCTTCTGTCCTTTGATGTAATGGCCTTTGTGGTTAGCAATGATCTTAATTTTCTACCCATTTTCACTGTTTTTGTGTCTCCTGATCTGAATTCTTATTGGGAAGCTTCATGTTTTTCTTTGTGTTGAATCTTGCCATTCCCGCTCTGAAGGAAAGGCACCTTGAAGTTTGGGTGATTCACGTCCATTGCTTGGGGAGGCAGGAACTAAATTCTACTTCCTGTCTCCTGGGCGGGAATCGCCCTTAGCTCCCAGTTCTGTTTCTGCCTTGCTGGGGAGAGCATTGTCGTAGACGACCTGCTCGAATTTAGGCTTTTAGCTGCAATAGGCTTTTACCCTGTCCATCTGCCCTCTGTCTATTCTCAACCTCAGCCCATCTCTCCTGTAGTGCTACATTCTGAACCCTTCTTGGTTCCCTTTCTTGGTCCTTCTTTCCCCTCTGACCCTCTGGAGCCTTACCTGGTAGCTAACATGGCTGCTGCAGCAGATAGAGCAACGGACCCCAAAATGGCAGCCATACTATCCTGCACAGGGGAAGAAGAAGAGGATCCCCCCAGGCATTACAGAAAAAATCTCTGTCATTGCGCAGATGCTAGTGAAAAATAAAATGGCAATGTTCAGTTTTGAAAAATAATAGTTTGTATGCTTTTGAGGGCATATGTAAACACCAGAGATAAAGGTGGTAGATCCCCTAAATCCCTGGAAATTATGGTTCTGTTAGGGGCCTAGTGATCCTGAAACAAAATTCTCCAGGTACAAGCTATTTTTAAACAAGATGTGAGTCACTGACACAGTTCATCAGAGCTAACGGTCTTGATTTTCATGGTTACATCTTCACTGGGACTAACTATGGTTAGCTAATCAAACCTTTATCAAGGTGAACAATTTGAAACAATGGCCTGAGGTGAGTTTCAGCCATGGTTTGGGGCAAACTTTATTAGCTATTAACAGTAGCTAGTTGTGATATGGATGTATTGCTAAATTCAGGAAAAAGACAGTGTGATGGCCCCCTGGTCAGAGGCCCCATCTCCCTAGGAATGTACCATGGTGTATTCACATGGTCAAAGATGAGTCATTACTCAAGAGATTCTACAGTTGCCCATTTTATTGATTAGTTCTCCATGCAGCCTGGCTAATAAGTCCTTGATTACCTCCACCTGTTTTCACCCAGGTTCTCAGACTGGCTTCTACTGCTGAGGTCCTTCACCTGGTCTTGGTAGCTCCTAATTCAGGCTACTTCATCTATAGATAGAGTTAATGTTGGCAGTAGCTAGGCCACCCAGGCCTGGCCATTGATAGTTGTGGCCTCTTGGCCAGGAATGCCATTTTGTCCATCCAGGTGAGTCCTGTGTAGAGAATTCTACCCACTGTAGAGAACTCAAGTCTGGCTGGCTACTCTCCTTCCCAGTTCTTAGCAAGTCCCAGCCACGTACTCCCCACCTCCTTCAGCTGGGCCATTTTTATCCTCCTTCTCCTGGACCTGTCCAGTTCCTGCCACCCTGTGCCTACTCCTGATTAAGTCGTTTATCCCAAGGACACCTTTGCCCTTGAGTAGGTCTTTTCTCCTTCGTGAACTGGTCCTGAATGTCCTTGCTCCTGCTATGCCCTCACCAACCCCCAGACCTTCACCTTCTGCTCCTTTACAGTGCTGCTGGCATGCTTAAGGGAGTGTCCATGTTTCACCCCTTCTCCTTTAAGGCTAAGGTACCCTGGGATGTAACAGAGGTAAATTTATTCACAATGGGAAGAGTGAGTGATATGAGGAAGCCCACAAGCTACCACCACATTCCTAATTGCTAAACAATGTTTTAGAGCTTGAGGAGGTTCGATCTGTACCAGACCAAGTACTTCAGGGTTTTTTACTTTCTTCACTTAGGTTTAAGTACAGTATATGCATATATGATTAAAATTAAATTACTATTTGTAGATAATGTATTCTGGCAAGTTATGTATTTTTCGTGTTGTAATCATGTTCAATAACTTCAGTTTGGTTAATCCAAGAAACTTCTGTAGAAACTTCTGGATTAAGTGAATAGTGGTACTCTGTGCAATTTATATAATCTGATTTTTATGCCAAACCCATAAGAAGTTGTACTCTTAAAAGACTGTTAGAGTTGACAGGTTACTATTTCCTCGGGAGTTGTGTGAGGAAATGACACCTCGGTGTCCTGGAGGGACCCTTCCACTGTCCCCTGGCGTTCCGGGCGGTGCTTCGTTGGCCTCAGACAGGTCAGCAGGCTGGGCGTGTGACCAGTCTGCTCCCTTGGGCTGAGAGGTGTCTCAGGAAGCTCCCACCTCTGCAGCCTTCCTCCTCCCTTGCCTCAGTATCTATGCCCTCTTATATAGAGCTGTCAGTCCCGGTAGCCCTGCCCCAGCCCTTCCATTCCCCACCCCCAAACTCCATAAAAGGCCTAACCTGGCCCAGCTGGGTCCTGCCCCCATACGCATGCCTCTGTGGTTAGAGCTTCTGCCCCTTTCTCTCCCCGCCCCTCAGCTGGTGGGTGGGGATGGCGAGCTTCCCCTCAAACTGGGGAACTTTGGCGGCAGGGCCTTCTTTGTCTGGGCCCTGAGTCTGTGGCCCCTCTGACCCCTCCCAGCTCACCCCTTGGGCAGGAAGGGTCTCCTACGCTATGCCACAAGGCCACAGCTCTTTCCCCCTCTCCCCACCTCTCAGCTGTTAGGCGGGGAAAAGGCACAGGGCCGCGGCGTTGGTTTTGCTTTTCTCTGTCGGGCCACGGGAAAGCATTTCCTCCTCCTCGCCTCCACATCTTAGCAGTTGGGCGGGGAACCGGCGCGGCTCAGCATCTTCAGCGTCCTCTCCCTGGGGAGCAACTGGTCAGGATGCTGCCTGAGCCAGATGCCGTTGGCTGCTGTTTCGGGGCTCCCGGAACCCTCTTTGAGCTGGCTTGGGGTAAGTACCGAGGGGGCGGGAGAGGTCCCGAGGCAGGGTGAACGATTGCCACCCCAGGAAAAGTTGTTCATATTTTGTTAAAATTAGAAATTGGTAATGTCTTGCCTTGAAACCACATGTTACAGAATCATATTATTTACAGCAGTTGTCAGAAACTAAATTGTTAGTTGCCAAAATAATGCTTGCAAATTCTGTTCTCTGTTTTCAGACTGGAAAGGGATTACCTCTCGATAAACAAGCAGCTAAAGGAAAAGGTAGAGGAAAAGAATAAAGCAATTACAGAGCTCTCACAGAGACTACAGGATAATGAAAAAAGTTGCAAAGAATTACAGGATGAGCTTCTACTGGTAAGAGAATAGCCCTGAGGCATTTTCTTTATTGGTCCAAAAGATGCTATGTGTGCTGCCAAGAAAATTTTTTTGGGAAGCAGGCAATTATTGGTACTACCCACTTCTACTGCTCTTTTTGCTTGGAGTGAGCTTATACGGGTGGTGTGTAATGGGTGGAGCAGGCAACGGAGTCTCTCATTATTAGTGTTTTGTTGTAGGCATATTCTGGCTGTGGTGACCTTTGCTTCTGTTCACTGTTGTATTGGGCTTTGTATATATAATGATATCATCATAAATGCTAGGGGTGGAGTCTAGATAATGAAAGGGTTGAGAGCTTAATAAACATGATGGGCAATGGTAATATGATACAGGATTTATCTTGAGGGGAGAGAGGGGCATAGATATGTTTCCAGTGGAATGGATGGTTATAGCAAATTATATAGTGTTCTCCCCCTGCCACATTGCCCAACTAAAAATGGATTTAATTCTAATGACTTTTTCTGTACAAGAAAGGTTTAAAACTCCGGTTTGAACTTCTTTGAAATCTTGGACTAATCAACCAGTTAATTTATCTCTGAAATCACTTGCATTACCATGGTTTGTGTTTGTGTATCTTCAACATAGAGTTGCTTTCTTACCATCAAGTCGCTTCCGAATTAACGAATTAATGTCCTCCAAAACATCCTATCGTTAACAGGCTTGCTCCGGTCTTGCAAACTGAGAGCCATGGCTACCTTGATTGAGTAAATCCATCTCATGTTGGGTCTTCTTCTTTTCCTGCTGAATTCAACTTCTCATAATGTGACCAAAGTATGATAGCCTCAGTTTACTCATTTTAGCTTCTAGGGAGAGTTCAGGCTTGATTTGATCTAGAACTTACTTATTTGTCTTTTTGGTGGCCCACGGTATCCATAAAGCTCTCCTCTAACAGAGCATTTCAAATGAGTCAACTTCCTGTCAGCTTTCTTCATTGTCCAACTTACACACCCATATAGTAATGGAGAATATAGTAATATGAATTATCTTGATCACCAGCAACACATCAGTACACTTAAGGATCTTTCTTGCTCTGAGGGAAGGGCATCTTGGAACTGTGGGTGATTCCCATTGCACTCTCAGGGAGGCAGGATCAACTCTTCATTTCCTGTCTCCTGGGCAGGAATTGCCCTGCCTCTACAGGGAGTTTCGGTCTTGCCCCTACAGCAGGGGTGGGGAAACTTTTTCCTGCCAAGGGCCATTTGCACATTTATAACATCATTTGGGGGCAATACCAGGTGTAGATCTCCGAGTGGGGGGGGAGAGGCTAGGGTTGCCAGGTCTCCGGCCACCACCTGGAGGTTGGCAACCCAAGGGGAGGCCATGCAGAGAAAGCCTGGAGGGCTCCCCGGTCCCCCCTCCCAGGCAGGAGGGCAGCCAGTGGTGGGCTTGAGAAAACGAGGCGCCAGGGGGGCGCAGCCTGCAGTCGATCGGCAAGGGAGGAAGGGAGGAAAGGAAGGAAGGAAAACAGAGAAAGAGGAAAAGGGAGAGAGGGAGAAAAAAATGAAAAGAGGGGGAGAAAGAAAAGGACAGAAGGAGACAGACAAAGAAAGAGAGGGAGAGAGAAAAGCCTTTCCCCCTACTCATACACACACCTGCCGGCCCCATGCAACCGGGCCCCAGGCTCCATGCCCTCCCCCAGAGTCCACAAAAGGCCCCCCGAAGCCCAATCAGCTCCTGCGCGCATGCTCTGCCGCCGGGAGCCGCGGGCCTCTTTCCCACCTCTCCCTCTCGCTGCTCAACAGCCGACAGGCAGTGAGAGGGGCTTACAGTGTGCCCCGGCATTCCTGCATGCTGCGGCAATAGGGGGCAGCCTTGGGGAAGGGTCCCTCCCCCTCCTCTCCGACCAACAGCAGTCGGCGAGAGGAGGTCCAAAGGGCGCCACAGCGCCCCTGCAAGCCGCGGCCCCAGGAACACCCTCGGGGAGGGCCCTCCTGCGCCGTGCCTCCGCGGCAAGGCCCCGGAGCTCCCAAGGGCCACAAAAAATGTCCTCAAGGGCTGCATACGGCCCCCGGGCCTGAGGTTCCCCATCCCTGCTCTACAGGAAGAGCAGCTTCACAGCGCGTCTCTGCACTATGTTCTAGGGACTTAGGAAATTTCTTTTCCAGTTCTCTCTTTACCTATTCTAAACTATTCTTACTTTTATCCCCTATTTTTCTCCTGGACTTTACCTTTGCTGCCTTATCTATTTCTCTTGGCATTCTGCCTCTTTCTATTCCTCTTACTACAAGGCAAAAATGGCGACTGGAGAGAAGAGAAATGAGGATGGCTTCCTCTCTGACGAGGACTCAGATCTGGGCCTCGTGCGGTTATCTGACCAGCAGAATACTGAGCCCTCTAACAGCCGCTCCCATGGTCTCTTAGAGGAGCTAGAGAAGGAGGAGGAACTGGAGGCCAGTGCGCCCAAGCGGCTGCAAATTGAGGGGGTGCCCAAAAAAGGGGTGAAAAGAGCCCTCAGTGGCAAGACAGCCCCCGCATCCTCCCCATCGGCTCCTCAAGCAGTTGGAAGTCTGCAGAGCGCAGCAGAGCAAGTCCCAGCAGCTCAATCCTCTTCCTTGGTGGCTGGTAATGTACCTTTCCTCCTTCTGTTGATGCTGTGGATGGATGGCCAGTGATTCAGGCCGACATTATGGCCATAGTGGACTCATGTTCAGTGTTTGGCCTACTAAGACCCCAAGATCCTTTTCACACACACTACTGCTCAGACAGATCTCCTCATCCTATAATTATCCATTTGGTTTTTCCTACCTAAATGCAGAACTTTACATTTATTTTTGTTGAAGTGCATTTTATTAGTTTTAGCCCAATTCTCCAGCCTGTCAAGAATCCTGGCTCTGTCTTCTACCGTATTTGCTACCCCCCCCCCCAATTTAGTATCATTTGCAAATTTAATAAGCATCCCCTCTATTCCTTCATCCAAATAATTTATAAAGATGTTGAACAACACAGGGCCCAGGACAGATCCCTGAGCCATTCCACTAGTCACTTCTCTGCAAGTGGATGAGGAACCATTAACAAGCACTCTTTGGGTGCAATCTGTCACCACCTAACAGTAATAGGATCTAAAAAAAGTGATTCTCAACCTGGGGCCATATGGCCCCCTCGGGGGCCCCCAGGATATTCCAAGGGGGCCAGAGGTGAAAATTGCGTAAATGGGGGGCCACGGTACGAGACTAGGGGGCCATAGAGGGAAGTGAGAAGAAAACAGAGAAGTGACTGAGAAAAGAAAACAAAAGAAATACAATTTGTACCTTCAGTGGTAGGAGCCCCGTGGCGCAGTGTTAAGCTGCAGTACTGCAGTCAAAAGCTCTTCTCACGACCTGAGTTTGATTCTACCCAGCATAAGTTTAAATTTGTTAAAATTTGCTCTCCTAAAGTCCAACCTATATATCTGACTACGTACAGTTTTTCCTTTCCCCAAGATTGTAAATTCCAAGATTACATGGTCACTACTACCCAGGGTGCCTACTACTTTAACCTCATCAACCAGTTCTTTCTTGTGGGTGAGAATCAAGTCTAAGATAGCAGATCCCCTTGTTTCCCTGTCCACTTTTTGGAATAGGAAGTTGTCAGCAAGACAAGTCAGGAATTTATTGGACCTTGCATTTTTAGCAGAGTTGGACTTCCACCAGATATCTGGGTAATTAAAATCTCCCATAACCACTATGTCCCATTTCTTTGAAAACTTTGTAATCTGGTCTAGGAGTGTCTCATCCAAGTCCTCTGCCTGGTTTGGTGGTCGATAGCAGACCCCCACCATAATATCACGATTATTTCTTACACCTTTTATTTTTACCCATAGACTCTCGACTGGACTTCCATGCTCAGATTCATGTATTTCTTCATGCTCAGATTCATGTATACACATCGTTGACATATAATGCTACTCCTCCCCCTTCCTTATCTGTCTATCTCTTTTAAACAAGTTGTACTGTCACGGTCTCTGACATAATTATGGTATTTTGTGTACATGTGCAGAATTAATACCCTGTAGAGCGTGAACACATCATGCAAACTGAACACAAACTGCAGAGGTTTGTGTAATGAAAAGCCTGTGTAATGCAAATGTCCTTAGAACAGGCTGACAGAATTCTCTCAAGGTCAGCTCTTTCAAAGAGCTAACTAACTAACTAACCCTTGTCCTTGAAGGGAGAAGAGCAGACCACCTTTCATTATCTGTCAGAAAGATGTAACTAAAATCACCTTTTCTGACTCAGCTGTCAGCTGAATCTCAAAGGCAGAACAGTTTTGCCCTCCTCAAGGTCTACTGAAGATATCTTAATGTACTGAGAGTGCATTAATAGCTTAAACTTTGCTTTTTATAACTTAAAGGCCTTAAAGATTCCTGCAGTCCTATCAAGGATATGAGTAATATGCTTTCTTGCTTTTTGTAACCTTGCTCAAGGCTATGTGCTACTGACCAGTTGGTCACAAAGTGACAATGTAAACAATAATTGTGTTTTATGAGTTATATAGTTAAATATTGTGCTACAGATTTTTAAGTAGTCTCATTTAATGCGTATTGTCCTAATGAAGAGAATGGTATAAAAATTATGTATATAATGTGATCATGAAACTCAGAAATGAGTTTTATACTTTAAGCAAAATAGACTGAAAGGAAAGGAAGCCCATATATGGTCATGGAGAGCTGAGCAGTTGTAACTATGGCATTACTGCACTGCTTTTGATATCTGATAGAGGGAATAAAAGGTATTCCTCTTGATGGATGAAAATGTTGTCTGAAAGTGGGGATAAAAGATTTCCCTTCACTCTTAATGAGTCTGAAACAGTATAAATACAGCCACAGTACAGCTAGAGAATCAGAACCTTCCAAAAGGCTCTCAGAAAAGGCTGAATGGTATGTATGGCTTAAATACTTTACTCTAGACTTTGTGAATTAGATACTTTGAACTGAATCAGAATAATTTGACTGTTAGATTTTAGAAGTTGGATTTTGAAACTGAATAGTATATAAGACTTGCTTTTACTGCATACATTGTAATACATACATTGTATTTTGACAAGAGTTTTTATAGAAGTGTTAAAGACTTGATAATCTGCATTTATACATATTTTACTTGAAGTATGTCAATAAAAAGACTTGCTTTTTAAAAGTAAGTAAAGTTGTTGAGTCCTGCTTACTCGATGATTGGCTGAATAAGATACCTTCACTTCTCAGTAAGTGATACATTCTAAGAGCCTATCATCTGAACAGCACGACCCGCTTCAGTACCCCTCAATCTTAATATTCCAATCAAGAGTGACATCCCACCAAGTTTCAGTAACGCCTATTAGGTCAAAATCCCCTTCCTGTATTAGGGCTTCGAGTTCTTCCTGCTTGTTTCCCATACTCTGTGCATTAGTATACAGAGATCGGAATCCATGGTTTATGTGCTCTGAGGTTTTCATTTCTGTACTTACCCATGAGTTTGTTTCCTCACATACGTGCTACTCCTTGCAAATCTTTATTGTTCTCATCTCCAGTTATTTTCATCATACTAGGCTTTAAGTTTTTGTCTCGCTCCCCCATAGGATTTAGTTTAAAGCCCTCCTGATCAGGTTTGCAAGGCTGTCACCAAACATTTTTTCCTACCCTTGTGAGGTTCAAACCATCTCCTGATAGAAGAGCTTCTTCTCGAAAGTGTAAGCCATGGTCCAGAAATCCAAACCTTTCTCTATGACACCATCTACACATCCAGTCATTAATTTGTAGTATTCTTCTTTCCCTTCCTAAGCCACTACCTTCAACAGGCAGAACTGATGAAAACACAACCTGCTCCTTACTCTCCTCCTCCTGTTGCCCCCTAAAGAGTGCTTCATGTGTTCTGTCCATGAACTCTTTACCCTCCTTTATAAATGGAGTGTGGACAAGAGTGCCTCAGGTCCTTGTATCTTCTCCTCCAACAGGGCTACCAACTTATACTTGCTGCAAGTGTAATTATTGTTACCTTCTGGTAAGAGTACAAACATACCACAGACCTTGCATGTTACTCCCTAGCCCAGTGGTCGGCAAACCATGCATGTGGCTCTTTGGCCCCTTGAGTACGGCTCTGCCACAAATGACCTTGCCCAGGTCGGTCCCCTCGGTCTGTGCCGGGGCCAGGCGAGTGCGCGGCGCCTCTCCGCCCCACCGTCCCGCCTGCCTCGCCCGGCCCCGACGCCACGAATGCTCCGTCTGACCCTGCCAGCTGCGCCGTCGCCATTGGGGCGGGGGAGAGAACGAGGCAGAGAGCCAGCAGGGCCCCGGCGGTGAGAGGGCCGCCGGCAAGGCGCCGCTCAACCTGTTGGACACTTGCGGGGTGTGCAGGCAGCACATCCAGAGCCGGCAGCCCCGCCTGTTGGCTAATGAGTTTGCCGACCACTGCCCTAGTCGCACTGCTATGATCCATTGCTGAAGTTGTTCAGTGACTTTCCTGCACTTCCCTGATAGCTCCCCTGACAAACTGCCTCTCAAGACTCCCTGCTTGAGAAACAAAAAACACTCAACAGATATAAAATGTAGAAACTTGTCAGCTGCTTACAGGGGCCCCAGGGCAGATGCCCAGGCTAAGAGCCCCAGTGCAAGATCCCATGTGCTCTTGCCCTTCGGCTCATGCCTCTGGCAAGAGGAGCTTTCTTAAATACTCTCAGCCCCACACCTCAACAGGCAACATCAGAGCAATTAACTTCAGCCTCACCTGCCCTTCCTGACTCAGCAACAGCTTTCTCTAAGCTCCTGCTGTGTTGTCCACCAAGGAAGGGGTCCCTTCTAAGGTACCACATCCCATTACCTCAGAGAGATTACCTCCTTCCCCAAGGTCTCCATCATCCGTGACTGGCAGGGAGCTGTCACCTTGGGATTGGGATGCAACTATTTCATCCCTGGAGTCCTTACCCACCCCTCTCTTTGGCTGTCTCAGTTCCTCCAGTTGAGCTACCTTGGTCTCAAGGAAGTGAACTTGCTCCTTGAGAGCCAGGAGCTCCCTGCACCGAGCATACACCTGTGACTTCTATCCAGCAGGCAGATAGTCATACATGTGACACATGCAGTACACTGGATAGCCCCCCAAGCCCTGCTGGCTTTCTAAATAACTGGTATTTTAATTATTTATTTTTGGTGTTTTAGCCCTGGAAATGAAAAGTGTCCTGGCCTTTATACTCTTCACCTTTTCTGTACTGAAGAAGGACCTAGCACCCTGGCTTCCTTGCCTGGCTGCTAACGCATACTGATGCTTACTTGCTTGGATTTCCTGCAGGGCACAGAGATGTACTCTGCCCCAATAACAGGATTCTTTCCCCAGGCACAGGCCCCAGTCTAAGAGCCACAGGGCAAAGAACCCTTGATCTCGCACCTCTGGTGAGGAGGAGCTTTTCCAATGTAAATGCTCCCAGCCCCCAACTCTCTCACACAGCTCCACCCAGCACCAATCAAAACCCCCTTTTTAAAAGGCTACACAAGTAGGTTTCAAGTATCCACTCACCCGCAAACACAGTAACCTCACAGCAACCTCAGGTAATGCTCCCCAGCAGTTATAGGAAAGACAAAACCAATACTCACCTCACCTTGCCAGCACCTCTGCCTCATATCTCAAACTGTTAATACTCCTTACTCCAGTTTTCATTTTACCTTCATCTAAATCAAATCCAGTTTTCCTTATGATATGTTCTGCATAGAGATCAGAGATAAAACACATCCTTGTCTGACACCTTTGCCAACTGGAAACCATGCTGTTTCTCCATATAATGTCCTAACAGTAGCCTCTTGTCTAGAGTATAAACTGTGCATCAGAACAATCAGATATTGTAAATCATTGATTTATTTTTAAACCAACCATAACTTTTCATGATCCACACAGTCAAAAGCTTTGCTATAAACTATGAAACACAAGTTGATTTTCTTCTGAAATTCTCTTGTGTGCTCCTGTAACCAACATTAATTTTCAATATGATCTCTAGTGCCTTGTTTCTTGTTGTCTTTTACCTGGTGAATAGTCTAGAAGACTAGCAGGGGTCCCCACCTTGTTGAGCCTATAGTACTTGTGGAATTTTGAGAGAGGCTAGTGGGCACTAGCACAAAATGGTTGATGCAGTGGCAGGCCTAGTTGCTACATGTTGGGAGGGGGTTGGACTAGATAGCCTGTATGGTCCCTTCCAACTCTATGATTCTATGATCTACCAGCTAAACCCAAGCTTACAGTTCTGGTTACTGATGGTTGAGTATTAGCAAGGACTTGTTGAAGAAGAGGTAGCTAAAGCATAAGGGAAATGTACACATGGCATTCAGGTAGTCATTAGGCTATTAATAGTAGATGGTCTTCCCTTTCACAAAAATTATATTTTTACCCTTGCTATCCTAATGTGAAAATATCCAGTGTCTAAAGTTTGTTAGTGTTTTAACATTTTTGTTTTTACCTGGCCAAATGACTTCCTGGAAAAGGGCTCTGAAAAAAAACTTTAACAATAAGCCAGAAGAAGATTCATTAAGAGTTAAATGCACTTCTCTGTTCTGTGAACCGTCTATGTATCAGAAGTTATGTATTCTTTCCTTATTTTATCTGCTCTAGCTGGTATCAAACCTATCAGTGGTCTCACTCACTGACCATAATTTGGATAATCTCAAAGGAATAGTTACTGTTTAGCTTCTTCTGGACTATTAAGTGTGGAAGCAATTTAAATTCACACATTTTTAAGACCAGAGGGGGACCATTACAATTATCTAGTCTGACCTCCTGTGCACACAGGCCATAGAATTCATCCTAGTTGGATTAAAGCATATCTTTCAGAGAGATTTCTCATTTCAATTTAAAACTCCATGTAGCACTGCATCAAACTACCTTGCTTCTTAAGTGGTTCTGTGTAATTATCCTCAGTACGAGAAAGTTAGATCTCTCTCTTCTTTATTTTTAACTTTTGCCTTCAGATATTAAAACACATTTTATGCTTTGTTTGTGTCATTAAGGACTGGTGTAGAAATAACGTGACCTGTCCATTAACCATGGTTAAGGAATCAAAGCGGGCTGTGGAATTGGGCACTTTCTCCCCTTTTGTGTGGAGTTCCCATATAGGTCTTTTCCACAGTTTAGTATTGTGTTTGCACTGTCATTAGCCATGTGAAGTCTGAGCTTGGGAATTGAAGACTTCCTCATTTGTAACAAATCATAGTTTGTCATTGCATCAAAACCCTTTCACATTCCCATTGTCTTGCACAATCCCCATTACCTAACTATGGTTAAGGAAGAGACTGCATTAAATCTGCACCAGCTCTAAAAATCCATTGAGCCCACAGTCATCCAAATTACTATGTTCAATAGACTGAGGCTCAGGGTATTAAAGATCCTGCTTCATGTGTCGACTTGGAAGTAAGACTCAGGGACTAAAACTGTGTGTGTGTGTTAAGTGCCGTCAAGTCGCTTTCGACTCATGGCGACCCTATGAATTAAAGTCCTCCAAAATGTCCTATCTTTGACAGCCTTGTTCAGATCTTGCAAATTGAAGGCTGTGGCTTCCTTTATTGAGTCAATCCATCTCTTGTTGGGTCTTCCTCTTTTCCTGCTGCCCTCAACGGTTCCTAGCATGACTCTTTTCCAGTGACTCTTGTTGTCTCATGACATGACCAAAATACGACAGCCTCAGTTTAGTCATTTTGGCTTCTAGGGTCAGTTCAGGCTTGATTTAATCTATAACCCACTGATTTGTTTTTTTGGCAGTCCACGGAATCCGTAACACTCTCCTCCAACACCACATTTCAAAGGAATCTATTTTCTTCCTATCAGCTTTCTTCACTGTCCAGCTTTCACACCCATACATAGTAATAGGGAATTTGATGGCATGAAATAATCTAGTCTTGGTGGCCAGTGACACATCCTTACACTTCAAAATATTTTTTAGCTCCTTCATGGCTGCCCTTCCCAGTCTCAATCTCCTTCTAATTTCTTGGCTGCAGTCTCCCTTTTGGTTGATGGTGGAGCCAAGGAATAGGAAGACTTGAACAATTTCAATTTCCTCATTGTCAACCTTAAAGTTGTGTAATTCTCCTGTAGTCATTACTTTTGTTTTCTTGATGTTCAGCTGTAGTCCTGCTTTGGCACTTTCTCTTTTAACTTTCAGCAGTAGTCGTTTCCTTTTATTCTAGTTTGCCTAGAATTAAAATCTCACTGCCATGTCCTATACTACTTCAAGAATGGCACCAAACACGTGAGCATCCTATAGCATGTTTTAAGCCAACTTCCTTGTTTTCTTCTTATAACTGCTCCATTATTTCAATATCCTCTCACATGACTGGCTTAGCATTATCTTAGAATTGATGGAGGTGGAAGACTCTCAAGAAAGAATTCAAGTAGCATAGAAGTTTGGCATAATAATTGCTGTTCTCACTCTGAGGGGGAGGGTGTCTGGAGAGATGGTGATTCCCCTTCCTGTAGTCAGGGTAGGCAGGATCAATTTTTCAACTTCCTGTCCTGATCGGAATCGGCCACTCTCTCCAGTTCTTCTCCTGCCTGGCACAGGGAGGCGGCAGCTGCGGTTGCTCTGAGAAGCAACATGAGGAAGCGCAGTACCCTGACCACACTGCCCACCCACCGCACACTCCTATACCAGGGAGGGAAAGAAGCTGGAGGATAACATACTCCCCAGCACCAACCTCGCTCCTCGGCACCAACAGAAGAGCCATGGCGAACGTGGATACTGGACCCGCTGGATTCCTGAGTCCCGGGGACCATGTAGACAGAATTGTTCCGGTGGTGCAGCAGTAGGCCGCCCAGGGATCCCGTTCCAAACAGCACAACAAGAAGGAGGAGCACAAGAGCTCAGAGGAGCAGCGAAAGACCTCCCAGACCTCCAGTAGCCACAAGAGTGGCTTGATGGAGGGAACAAAGTGGCAGGCGGCCGCACAGCCCTCCCGTGGCCACGAGGACTGAGCAACAGATGAGATCAGGCGGCAGGCGACCGCACTACCCTCCAGTGCCCGTGGTGGCAGCAGCATGGAGGAGAACACTTCCGGGGCCAGCAAGAGGAAGAAAAAGCCGGAGGACGAGTAGAAAGCCACGGAAAAGGCACGGAAAGAGCAGGAAGCCATTGGAGTGGTCCGCTCAGTTCAAGGAGCCACGGAGGGACCGCAGGAGGCACCACCCGAGTCAGCGGCCAGCTTGGACCACACCAGACCCAGTGAGCAAAGCACCTCCAGGCGCAAGGGCCCAGCGGGGAGGCAAGACCAGGACTTACTGGCCCTAATGAGGAGGGCTCTTAGGAAAGAGTTCCCATTCCTGCATGCCTCAGTGCCCTCCCCCCCACATGGGTGGTCCCCCTCAGCGGAACCCAAGCCTCCAGGACAAGCTCATTAGAGGGGGGAGAAGGGCCCAGCACAAGCCACAACTTCCCCCAAAACTAGCCTTCTTCAATGGGTGCAGCCTTGGCACCCAGGGACCTGTCCCAAAGCCCAGACCCCTCACTCTTCTACGAGAGCTCAGATGAAGGAGAGAGAAAGGAGGGCAAGTTCAGTTCGGATGAGGAGCAACTCCCCTCTGAAGACCAACATATGAGGCTATTCCAGGGGGAGGATTACCTCTAACTCCTCACTAAGGCCATTATGGCCCTGGACTTGTCGGAGCCAACAGAGCACGGGGAAGAGGATAAAGGCAGCAATAGGCCCAAGGGCCCCAAGGAGTTTCCCCCTCACAGGCACAGCCCCTCCAAGACTGTGCCATTTCCCAAATTATTTGAAACGGTCCTCAGTAAGGAGTGGTAAAGACCCTTGGCCAAATAACATTTTCCAAAGGGCCTTCAAAAGATGTACCGCCTAGCTCCCCACGCCATGGAGTTGCTACGACTCCCCCTTGTGGACGCCCCCTTAGCTGCTCTCCAGTCCTCAGTACTACTGGCCGAGGATAACATGGGCACACTCAAAGACCCGCTGGACAGGAAATCTACCTAGTGGCAAAGAAGACGCACGAGGCCTTGGCTACATCCCTACAGGTCTCAGCCACAGCAACACTATTTGACAGGGCAGCCATAGTCTGGACCAGGAAGCTGGCTACCCTCATCCCACTAGAGCACCACGGAGCCGCTGAGGGCCTCAATAAAATCTCCAAGGCAGTTACGTTCCTGGCAGATGCCACATTGGACTCTATGTCTCTAAGTGCAAGAGCAATGGCGTCCGACGCAGTTTCCAGGCGGGTGCTGTGGCTACGGGCATGGCAGGTGGATTACAGCTCCAAATCAATCCTGCTGGCATACCCCTTCCAGGGTGGACGATTATTTTGAGACAAGCTGGAGTCTATCCTGGTGGAAACCAGGGACTAGAAGAAAGCCATGCCATGCAGCCTCAGAAAGGACAGCATGAGCTCTTCCTCTGCTTCATCATTCCCGTCCTTTCATTCCTTTCACGCACTACCATGCTCACGCTGCGAGCCTCGACAGCAAGCCTGGCCCAGCGGGAGGGGTGCCCCTAGAGGTGGAACTCATTTCCACAAATCCTGTCAGTACCAGAACCAGAGGCCTGAGAAGACCGGCCGCTTTTCCAAACCCAGCGACAGTGACGCCAACCTGGCCCAGGTGGGGGGACCTCTCCAACTCTTCCATGACCAGTGGGAACAGGCCGGACCAGATCAGTGGGTGCGTCATCTCATCTAAATGGGCTACCTGATAGAGTTTCACCAGACCCCTCCCCAGATCGTTTTGTCCCATTGCCCACCTCAAACAAATGACAAAAGCACAAAAGAACACTGAACGCTATTCAGCACCTTCAAAACATAGCAGCCATCGAGCCAGTCCCTCCGGAGGAGAGGTTCCTCGGAGTCTACTCCATCTTTTTCACCATCCTGAAAAAGAACAGAAACTGGTGCGCCATCTTGGACCTCAAGCTGGTCAACAGGTTTATACAGACAAAGTGCTTTTGCATGGAGACCCTAATATCCAACGTGGAAGCCCTCCAACCAGGGACCTTCATGTCATCCATCAACTTGACAGAGGCATACCTGCACATCCCAGTACAGAAGATTCCTTCGCTTCGCCTACTGAACACAACACTACCAGTTCAAGGCACTCCCGTTCGGATTATCCTCAGCATCTCGAGTCTTCGTCAAGGTCCTCATCACCCTGGTTGCACTCCTCAGGAAGGAATCCAGTTTCACCCCTACTTGGATGACATTCTAGTGAGCGCTCCCACCGCGCAAACAGCTGTCCAACACACCACCAGAGTGACCCAGGTACTGAAACAGCATGGGTACCTCATCAACTATACCAAGAGCTCTCTCAAACCCTTGCAACGAATCCTTCATCTGGGCATGGTCATTGACACCAGAAGAAACACCCTCACCTTGCTCGAGGAAAAAGCTGCCAAAATCTCACAACTGGTCAAACAGATGATCAGGTCCAGGTACACAGACCTGTCCACCTTGGTGCAGCTTCAAGGCATGATGATTGCATGCATAGGGGCAGTGCCTTGGGCTCGGCTACATGCACGACCGCTGCAGTGGTTCCTCAAACCCTTTCAGAACCACATCCAACAGAAGAAGAATCCATGGTTAACCATACCAGGCGCAACCAAAGAAAGTCTGCAGTGGTGGTCCAAGCCCTCCATCCTCAGTGGAGGGCAACCATACGTACACTGTCACATAGTCCAGGTGTTTACAGATGCCAACCTGGACAGGTGGGACGCCACTGTCAACCACCAATTGACCCAGGGGGAATGGACCACTACAGAATGGTGGATACACATCAACCGTCTGGAGCTGCAGGCCATTTACAGAGTGCCTACAACCCTTAGCCACACCATCCAGGGTCACCACATCCTGATCCAGACGGACGTCTAGGCCAAAGCGCACATCAACAAACAGGGTGGTTCCAGGTCCTTGACTCTCCAAAAGGAGGCAGAGCAGATACTCCTCTGGGTAGAGAGGCACCTACGCTCAATCAGGGCAGAACACATATGGGGGCCCCTGAACACCCAGGCCAACTGGCTCAGCCGCCAGAGAGTTGATGAAGGGGAATGGGCCCTGAGCCGAGAAGCATTCACGCTGATGACAGACTACTTCGGGACACTGGTAGTGGAGCTCTTCGCCTCTCTGGCCAACCATCAAACACCATGCTTCTTCACAAGGTCACCGTGGCCAAGGGGCCTGCTGTATGCCTTTCAACCTCTTCCAGTGATCCCCAAGGCCCTCAGGAAGATCCGCCAAGAGAAGGCCATGGTCATTTTCATGGCACTGGACTGGCCTCACAGACCATGGTACCTGACCCTCAGGGAGCTGTCGATCCAGGAGAATCCCCCAGCAGGGGCCGCTCTTTCATCCAGACTCAGGCTGGTGGAGCTTGACCGCCTGGCTCTTGAGAGGCACAGGCTCCTAGACCTAGGGTATGATCCATCCGTCATCACAACTATCCTGTGAAGCTCGCAGGCCATCCACCCATTGCATCTACAATGCCACATGGAAGCTTTCGTGCGCTGGTGTAGGCTGAAGCAGCTGGACCCTCTACACCCCATAGTTGCTGGAGTCCTGCTGTTCCTACAAGATGGGTTACACCAAAATCTCCAACCCGCGATGCTATGCACACATTGTGACCATCGCCTCGATCCACCCAATTCTGGGGGGCCATCAACTCACGAGACATCCCCATGTTGTCTCCTTCCTTAGGGGAGCCACACGGACCCCCCCAGTGGCGCACATATTTCCCACATGGCGCCTCCACGTCGTGTTGTCAGCCCTGACTAGGCCTCCCTATGAACCACTCTGGGAGGCACCACTGAATGTCATGGGCCCTGCCTTGGGAGCTGAGGACTCGGAGGACTCTGAAGCTGAAGTGGAGGAACAGGTTGCCTCTGGGCCCTTAGTACCTCCATTGCAGTCAGTAGCACAGGAGCCTGAAACAACTCAGCAGGAATCACAGGCAGAGAGATGGAACAAGGGCAGACAGAAGCTACTCTTCCCCCAACCCCTGCAGTGGAAGCTGAGAATGGCAGCCCTCCAAGCTCACCTGAACCTGATAGGCGTATCAGGACTTGGCAGCGTGTGGTTCTGCAAGGTAGAAGGAGAAGTGCTCGCTTGGAGAGGCTAAGCAGAAAGAGAACTGGTGCTGAGTCGTTTCAGGATGAAGCCTAGTCTGGAAGTGCACTGACTGATAAAGGCAGTGCAGGCGTGCTTTCACTTTGCGGAAGCAACCGTGCAGTTTCTCTGTGTTCCTGCTACCGCTCATGATTGATCTTTCCGGCCGTTGACTCCTGCCTGCTTTGACGACGCCTCTGACTTTTGACCTTGGTAGATAGCATAATCTTTGTCGCCTGCTCCGAAAGGGGCTAGACACCTCCCGCACGTCTGAGGACTGCGGGCACCGCCCAGCCCTTGGCCTACTCCAGCACACTGCGCATGAAAACAATCTTCCTCACATCCATCACCTCAGCGCGCAGGATGTCAGAGCTTGCAGCACTGTCAGTAAGAGAAGGGCTCTGCGTGTTCCATCTGGACAAGGTGGTCCTATGACCAGATCCCACCTTCGTCCCCAAGGTTAACTCCGCATTCCACAGACAGCAGGAAATCCATCTCCCATCTTTCTGCCCCAAGCCTCAACATTCTAGGGAGGTTGGGTGATGCACCCTTCACATATACCTCGATCGCACACAGCATGTGAGGAGGACAGACTCATTGTTCATTTCCATCTCTGGTCCCAACAAGAGCAAGAGACTGTCCAGCTCAGCCATTAGCCGCATGTTATGCACCTGCATTGAGGAGGTGTACAGGGCCTGCAACGTCCCAGTGCCGAAGGGCATCACTGCACACTCAGTAAGGAGCATGGTGACGTCATCAGCATTCGACAAGCAGGCATTGGTGGAGGAGATCTGCAAGGTGGCCACATGGTCCTTGGTGTCTACATTCGTCAGACACTACCTTCTGAACATCTACTCCTCCGCAGATGCAACCTTCGGCCACAGAGTGCTCCAGCATGTCACAGATGACAGTCAGTCCCACCCTTTGGACATTGGAGCTCTTGGACATCCCATCTCTCCAGAAGCCCTCCCCCTCAGAGTGAGAACAGACCCCTGATTACTTACCGTGAGGGTTCCTTCTACTCTGAGGTAAGGAGGGTGTCTGGGCTCCACCTGGGATGAAGACTGGAGCACGGATGTTTCCATGGTTTGAGCCAGTCACGTTGCAAGGCTGGTCCTTGGCAGCATTCCAATAACTGTCTTCAGGCATAGTTACACTTAACTGAGGTTCACAGGTGGTGTTACTGTCTTTATCTATTACCATTTGGAGTTTGAATGTTTGATGTTATAATTGTTATATTACGTTACATAAAGATGGCATTGGTTCAGTCCTACTCTTCGCATGAGACTTATTTATGGGACCCATGGGGACTCACATTTCCACAGGGTTCTAACTATTACCTTACAGCCATCATCTTGCCGGGGGCCTAGCTTGGAAAGTCTTAGAACTGAAGAGAGCGGGCGATTCCGGTCAGGACAGGAAGTTGAAAAACTGATCCTGCCTACCCTGACTACAGGAAGGGGAAAAACCATCTCTCCAGATGCCCTCCTTACCTCAGAGTAGAAGGAACCCTCACGGTAAGTAATCAGGGGTCCATTTTGGATGTACCATTTGCAGTTTATCTGGATGGTTCCCAGATTGTTGTTTGAACTAGTAGGGATCAGCGCTGGATATTGGCATAATCTCCATCTTTCCCCTAGGCATTACATGTACTGATTCATGCTCACTGTCACTTGAAAAATCTTCCATTTGGAAGCGTGCTAAGCCTTTTCCTGATTAGCTTCTTTCCAAAACAGTCCCCCAGTATGTGAATGCATCCTGGATTCTTTCTTTTTGGGTGCATAATGTGGCTATTAAAAATTGGTTTGGTTTTGTCGGTTCTAAAAGACAGATTCACTCCAGAAACCTTTTTGAGATAGGCCTGTTATCGCACTACTAGCCATTGCATTGTCAGCAAAGGTTTTATACTATCTCTCCAGCTTGTTATATATTTCTTCTTGAAGAACAGAGGCCAGAACACAACACTATCACATAATTATCTAACCAGTATCTAACCAATGAGACAGCATAGATGTTTCAGCAGATGGTTTTTTACCCCCTAGTTTGGCTGAGGTTAGTGTAATGAATGTACCCATTCCAAAGAGAAGTCATGGAAGGGGAACACACATTGATAATTGTCCTTACTCAGCTAACATTTACTCACTGCAAAGAATATATGCCTCAAATTGCTTGATATGGAACAAAAGATCAGGTGTTCCAACCCTTAATTGTGTGTATGTTGTCTTCCTTTTTAATTAGCAACAGGGTGAATACTTTTAAGGATATAAGAATTCTATGACCCTTTACTACGTGGACACCCTGCTGGAACCATTTAGCCCCAATGCTTCAAGAAAATTCCTCAGCAATTTCATTTCAGGAGGGTGACTAATAAAACAATATTTTAGATGAAACCAACTGATAGAATGTTAGAGTTTGATTAGCATGAAAATACTTTGAAAAATACTTCTCAGTCCCCCCTCCAGAATGTAGTGCATATTATACAACTAAAGTTTGCAAATGCACTTTATTCCTTTTGACTTGGACGTTCTTTAAGTGATGAGCCCTCAAAATGCAAGCTATACTTGGTAGAATTTTTTTTTGCTCTTTGCTGTGATCATGATGTTCTCTGGTTGACTAATTTGTATGTATGTGTAGAAAGTGGAAGCTGTAAAAATAATTCTTTGTTCCAATACGAAAAATTAAAAAACCCCAGTGGAACTTCAGTACACTATTATTTTAAAACTCATTTGTTCATGCTGAAGTCATTATTTTATAGTTTTCAAGAAGTGACATAGGGAGGAAAGAGCAGAAATAATGTGATTTTGACACTGGTAACTTGTCTATTTTTGAAAGATTTTTTTTCTTGATTTTTTTATTTGCCTGCCATGTGCAAGTAATAATTTCTTACTTCATTCTAAAGTGATACATTTCCATTGCACATGAAACTGATTAAAGCTACCAGCTTTAATCAACACACAGGCAAGGAAACTGTGATTACAGACTGCAGATTGGGAGCTCTCTTGGGGCCCCTCAAGCACTTGTTAGCTTCTGTAAGAAAAACACCCTTACAGCATGCACCAGGCCTTCTTCCTATTGCCTGTACAGCTAGAAGAAAAAGTGTTAGATAGTGTTGGTCGCTGGGGATTGGTTGGAGTCTGGTGCATTGGGAAAGGGTTACCCTGTGTGAGAGATTTTTGTGTGTTGAGGATTGTAGTATGTGGAAGTGCTTTTAGATTTGGACTTCAGGGTATATACGGGTTCTGTTTTTGAGGAAGTCCAGCTCAGGGAAGAACACTGTGTGACATCTGTGAGGAAGCTAGGGCTGGACTTGGAGATCATGGTATCATATAGGGCAGGGGTGGGGAACGTCAGGCCCGGGGGCCGTTTAAGGCCCGTGAAATCATTTGGTCTGGCCCTTCATGGGTCCTGGCAGATCTCTAGCTCAGAAGGATCAAAGACTGGCGATCCGCCCCCTCCCGTGGACAGGAATAGCCTCTATTCAAGGCAGATGTGAGTTTGTTTTGTCGAGAAAAGGAACCTTTTTTTCCCCTTGCAGAAGAGTCGTTAGCTATGGGGCTGCTAGGACCGCCCAAGAAACGTGTTAACCCTTTCCCACCCGGGCCATGGAGAAACGTATTGGTCGGCTAATTTTAAAGTTGATAATTTTGTATGGCCCGTGAATGATGTTATAAATATCCAAATGGCTCTTGGTGGAAAAAAGGTTCCCCACCCCTGATATAGGGCATGTCATCACTGCGTCATGGGGCAGCCAAGTTCATGAAGAACAAGAAGTTCAGCTGCAAGCTGGATTCAGACCCAAGAAGCAGACCTCCATAGAAGCAGCAGAGGGAAAGTCCTAAGAAAAGATGGTGGGTAGCAGGCAAGATTGTAGCAAGGCAACAGGCAGGAGGGCAGGCAAGTGGATAACAAGAATGGTAGACTATGGAGGGCAGTAGGTTGACAGGGACACAGGCAAGATTACAGTCTGACTTTTGACCCGGCAAGGACCTCAGGACTGACCCAGAAGTGTTTATAGGCAGGCCCAATCAGAATGAACCCACAGGTTGCCTGTGGACTGGAACTATGATGGAGCCTGGGAGGGTCCTTCCTCCAGTACGTCATCTTGAATGGCTCACTGCCTGTGGCATAAGTATACAGATCAGTAAGGTTCCAGTTTAAGTCCTGGTTGGAACAGATTACAGATTGTTTGTACAAAACTGTAGAATGAAATGTACTGAAGCCCATCTTCTGAGGGCTGATTCTTGTTAGTCTATGTGGCAGTCATCTCCGTTAGTGGAACGGAGAGGGGGAAATGCAGCCATGATCACATTTTCCAACAGCCAGAACCATGGACAAGGTTGCTTCATCTTCGGTTTCGTGCAGCCCCACATTTGGGACTGCTCCTGCACGCAGGTCTACCATTGGACAGACTTTTAGCTTCTAGCCACCAGGAGGTGCTCTCCTCCAGAGCCGGAGACGTCTTTCCTGGCCAAACGTCCCGTGCCCTGGGGAGGCACCTCCCCTTTCCCTCAGTTCCTTTTTTGCTGCTGCCATGATCAGACGTGTTTCAGGAGCTTCATTTGTTTTACGTGTGTGGGTAGTTCATCTCGCCAAACCTCATCTATTCTTTGGTTCTTATAGGTTATCCGGGCTGTGTAACCATGGTCTTGGTATTTTACACAGCCCGGATAACCTACAAGAACCAATGAACTCTGACCGTGAAAGCCTTCGACAATATTCTCATCTATTCTATTTGTTGGCCATGCCAAAGCCCCTCTTGAAGAAGTGTGCTGGCTGCAACACTAAGATCCCCCAGTCGGACGAGCACGATAGCTGCGTCCTATGTTTGGGGGAGGCCCACAACATCACGGCCTGCAAGGTATGCCAGAAGTTCACCAAGAAGGCCAGAGATGATAGAGAGGCCCGTCTAAAGGCTGATCTTTGGAAGAGGGCTCTGTCTGTTTCTATGCCCCAGAAACCAACCTCGGTGATCTTGTCTTCGGGTGCTGCTCTGACCCCGGTTTCCTCTGTGGCACCAGCGGCGTCATCAGCTCAGGGCCTGAGCTCTTCGGACCATGGCACCCCCAATCTGTACCCCTATGTAAGGGAACACCACAGGTCTCAACAGCCTCTAAGAGCCATAAGCCCCAAGAGGAGCTGAGGACTCACTTCGAGAGCGCGTCCTCCAAGAAGCTCAAGCAAAATCTAAAGCACCTCAACCCTCCCATTCCGACATCGGTTCCACCGGTTGGTTCTATGAAGCCTCAGAGCCCGACCAGAACTCCCTCCGTGGGGTCGGCCTCCCCCCCCCCCTTCTCTGAGGAAGAGCTGGAGTCTCACCTTGCCAATTTCAGCCCGGGTCCGTTCGAGACGCAGGAACTCCCTCCTTGGCATCAATCATCACCTGATGACAAGGTGACAGACCCAGGTTCCATTTCTCCTACAGAGGACTCCAAGCTGCACATGGAGCAAATGCTTTGTATCTCCCAGGCTTTAGAGCTGGAAGTGGCCACTTCGCATGATAAGCCCCAGTACAAAATACTGACTTGGCTTTTCCCGGACTCACCAGCATTTGTGTCGTTTCCCTTGTTGGAGGGTTTGGCTGACTTGGCTCTTCCAATCTGAAAGAAACCAGCCTCTACACCTGCTTCATCCAAGAAATTTGTGAGCCTATATCGTAACAAGCATGAGACTGCTGATTTTTTGGCTCTGCACCCTCCTCCTCCTTCTATTGTGACCTCAGAGATTCAGGCCAAGCAGAGGTTCGGCCACCACCCCACTCCATCTGACAGAGAGAGTCGTAGAATCGATACCTTGGGCAGAAAGATTTACTCCTCTGCTTCTTTAAATTATAGGATCACTAACTATCAAATCATTATAGCTGGCTACCAGCTTCACTTGTGGGAGAAAATTGCCCCATTGCTGGGCCCATTTACGGAGTAGTCCGCAAGACAGATTCAGATGGAGGCCCTGAAAGTTTCTAAACAAGAGATTGTGGCTGGAAAGCATGCAGCTGAGACCTCTGCTAGAGGGACTGCTATGGCTGTTACCCTCAGGCATCATTCCTGGTTTCACAACATGGGGCTCTCCATCAACATTAGATCCCAAGTTGAGGACCTTCCCTTCGAGGGTTATACACTCTTCTCCACCAATACCACTGAGTTCCTTACGAACATCAAAAAGGACAAGCAAACGGCCAAGTCCTTGGGAGTGTTCCCGCAACAGCAGCAACAGCCTCAGCCTAGAGAGTGTTTTGGGCAGTGCCAGCATGGCTTTGCCACACCTTTCTATCGACAGCACCACCAATACCGGCTGCAGTATCCTCCCAGACACTCGGGATACCAGCCCTCGTTCCAACAACCCTTTAAGAAAACCAAATCCCCCAATAGGCCCAGGTCTCAACAACCCTCTCCAATACCTCCAAGGAAAGTCAGGGGCAGTTTTCATGTTTCTGACAATCCTCTCTATCTGAGGAATCTGTTCAATTTGGGGACCGTTTGGCTAAGTTTGCCCCTGCTTGGGCATCTATCTGTTCAGATGCATGGGTTCTCAGCGTCATTAGTTTTGGTTATGCTTTAAAGTTTAAACGTTTACACATGTGCCCTCCGAGCAAAGGGCCAAAGACAACCCTTTCTCTGAACTCTCCATTCAGTTGGAGGAGCTTCTACAAAAGGGGGCAGTGGAGAGGGTACCTCAGGCAGACCAACACCGGGGTTTTTTTCTCCAGAGTATTTGTAGTGGACAAAAAGGATGGAGGCCATAGGCCCATCTTGGACTTAAGGCAGTTGAATAAATGTTTGGTCGTTAATTGGTTCAGAATGGTTTCTTTACCATTTGTAATGGAACTTCTTCCACCTGGTTCCTGGATGGCCGTCCTGGACTTAAAGGACACATAGTTTCATATTTCAATTAGCAGGGACCATAGAAAATTCCTGCGTTTCAAGCAGGGTACGTTTGTGTTCCAGTATACGATCCTCCCTTTTGGGTTGGCTACTTCCCCTCGAGTTTTTACTAAGTGCATGGCAGTGGTGGTATCCCACCTCCGTACCAAGGGATGTACTATTTTTCCAAACCTGGATGACTGGCTGTTAGTGTAAGCACTTGTCCCGTGGTAATCCCACAGACAGCATCCAGAGACAAAGAGTCCAAAAGAGAGCTGATTTAATGGAAAACATACAGGTATGCAGAGCTTACAGGTACATTGGCACGAATGGCAAATGGGAGCACAGGGTAGGCCTATAAGGGAAAGCATTAGTCACAACAGGTCAAGGCGACCCCCTCTCTACTGAGGAGCCATTCCCACGGGAGATAGCACTGGAACAGGAATTCAGCAGTTAGCAAGTTCGGCCTTGAGAGGCACCTGGTGGAATCGAAACTAAAACAGTCAGAGTCTGACAGGCTGCTTTGAGCTGTGGAAAGCAGGCCTGACAGTTAGCCTCTCAGTCACCAGAGTCTTTGTTGAGTCAGATTGATCTAGTAGTCACCACATGCCTTAAACTGGGACTAGTTATCAATTGGAAAAAATCTAAGCTTATACCCTCCCAGCGAATTCAGTTTGTAGGAGCCATACTGGACTCTGTCAGGACCAAAGCGTTCCTTCCCCCTAACAGGTGCAAACCCCTCCGGGCTGCTGTTAAGACCTTACAATGTAAACGTTTTCAAAGAGCTAAATTTGTCCAAAGAGTTTTGGATCTTATGGCTTCCACCACAGCGGTGGTCCCGTTTGCCCATTTGCATATGAGACCCTTACAGTTCTGGTTCTTAGGCAGATTCAATCCAGATTTGCTCCCAGCCCACCTTCACTTCTCGGTTCCCAGGAGGGTGGTTGGGTCTCTGGACTGGTGGTTGCGTGAGGACTTTCTAGGCAGGGGAGTGCCTTTTGGATGCTGGTCCCCCCAGCACACACTATTGATGCATCATTATTGGGTTTGGGGGCTCATTGTGGGACCCATACCATTCAGGGCCAATGACAAGAAGAAGCCTCGCACCTTCATATTAATGTACTTGAGCTACGTACAATCAGGTTTGCCCTTATCTTGTTTGCAGATATTTTGAGGGGATCTCGGGTCTTAGTCCAGACGGACAATACTACAGCCATGTTCTACCTCACAAGCAGGTTCAAGGGCTCTTTGCTAGGAAGCCATGGTTCTATGGCGGGTAGCTATGAAGCAAGAAATGTCCCTCACGGCCATTCACCTTGCCAGGATAAGGAACATCTTGGCGGATCGCCTAAGTTGGTCCCTCCAGACCAACCACGAATGGTCTCTCAACACAAAAGTTCTCGCACCCATTTTCTGAGTATGGGGGTTTCCCCAGGTGGACCTGTTCACCACGTTCCAAAACAAAAAGGCAGAACAGTTCTGTTCGCTAGCGGGAGGGAATCCCCATTCCCTAGGTGACGCCTTTCAACTATTATGGAAGGGGTGCCTGTTTTACATTTCCCCCCCTTGCTCCTGCTCCAGAGAGTAGTGGGCAAGATAGTTGCCAACAATATGGATTGTATAGTCATTTCCCCTTTTTGGCCCAGGCAGATCTGGTTCATGGAGTTGCTTCACAGATCGCAGGGTGTGTTTCTCCGTTTGCAACAGAGGACAGATTTACTGGCTTGGGAGGGTGTCCTCCATCAGGACATAGAGTGCCTGCACCTGACAGCATGGCGCCTCAGACCGCAAATTTAGGTCTGTCAGATCAGGTCAAGGAGGTCATCCTAAGGGCTAGGAAGCCCTCGACTAGATATTCCTACAGAAACAAGTAGGATAGGTTTCTGAAATGGCTGGAACCCAGGAGGTTGTCCCCCTTCTCCTGCTCTCTCTTGGTGGTCTTGGACTACCTCCATCATTTGGCCCAAGAGGGCCTAGCAGTGACATCGGTCAAGATCCATTTGATCACTATTTCAGCATTTCATGACCCCTTAGAGGGTTCGACCTTGTTTTCTAATCCTGTAGTTACGGTAAGTGTTTTCTGAAGGGGCTAAATAATGTGTACCCCCCGAAACCCAAGTTAGTCCCACAGTGGTCCCTGCCACTGGTTTTGTCCCAACTATTGGGTAACCTTTTTGAACCGTTGTCTAGTTGTGGTATGCAGTCACTTTCCCAAAAAGCCGCATTCTTAGTGGCTGTCACTTCCACTAGGAGAGTGAACGAGTTGGCAGCCCTCAGGATTGATTCCCCATATCTGAGGTTTTTCAAAGAGAAGGTGCTTTTGCAGCCTTGTTTAAGGTTTCTACCTAAGGTAGTGTCTAGTTTTCACTTAGGACAAGATGTCACACTGTGTTCTTCCCAGAGCCTACTTCAGAAGCAGAGAGGGCACTACACTCACTAGATGTTAAGAGGGCTCTACTTTATTACGTTGACAGGACAAAACACTTTAGAAGGGATAAGAGGTTGTTTATTTGTTACAGGAGCCCCAAGAAGGGTAAAGCCGCATCTCCTCAGACAATCGCTAGATGGGTGGTGTCGGCAATTAGGTCTGCTTATAAGTCAGCAGGTAGACCTTGTTCTTTGGAGGTGAAGACCCACTCGGTGGTTGCCAGAGGAGCCTCAGCTGCATTCCACAGGAGGGTCCCATTGTCAGAGATATGTCGAGCAGCGACATGGTCTAGCAGAGAGACCTTCATCCGTCATTATGCATTGGACCTGCAATCATGAAGGAAGTCAGAGATTGGCCGTGCAGTTCTGCAGTCATTGTTCCAGTACAGTCGCCACCCACCTCCTACAAGGTAACTACTCGCTATAATCCCAAATGTGGGGCTGCACGAAACCAAAGATGAAGAATCAGTTGCACTTACCTGTAACTGTTGTTCATCGAAGTCTTTGTGCAGACACACATTCCCTCCCTCCTACCCCGCTTGTCTCCTCGCCTGGAATCAGGTTGGGATGACGGCGGTCAGGAACTGAGGGAAAGGGGAGGCGCCTCCCCAGAGCATGGGACTTTTGGGCGGGAAAGACGTCTCCGGCTCTGGAGGAGAGCGCCTCCTGGTGGCTGGAAGCTAAAAGTCTATCCGGTGGTAGGCCTGCGGGCAGGTGCAGTCCCAAATGTGTGTCTGCACAAAGACCTCGATGAACAACAGTTACAGGTAAGTGCAACTGATTCTTTCTCTCCCAAGGGTTGGGCCTGATTCACACTGACCCTTTTCTAGACAAATGTAGTGGTGTGAAAAGGTGGTATCGCTAATCAGTAGTGTACAGACTTTGGGGAAGCTATGAAATGAAGCTTCTAGAGGACCACACAGAACTATTAACCAACTGTTAACTGCGGCAGAAATTCCAGCTGTCTCTCTGTGGTGCTACCATGTGGTTTAGGAATAACATAGTTCTTACTGCCAATCACTATTCCAACTGGAGAGGCAGTGACTTTTTATTTTCAGTGTAGTGTTTCCCTAAATAGATTGCACTGTGTCTCTGACTGCATTGGAAGGAGATACAAATAGGTGCCTCTCAGTAAATAAATAAATAAATAAAAAAGCAAACACCCCATCTCTGTAATTACATATTCTTGTGTCTGAGAGCATTAAATACTTTTTATTGCTTGGTTGGCACTCCAGGAATTTCTTATATTGCTCAGTGAATTTAAACTGCTTCATACAGTTCTGGCAATGAGCCGCTAACAAGTCAATCTTCCAGAAGCTGTTGCAGGTAGCAAATTTTAGTTGTGGTAACCTACAAAAAATCTGTTTTTGCAAGATTCCTTACTGCCTCTTTTCTGTACTTAATGACATCCATTTGGAGGTGCAACTGGTTTTCCAACTATTCTGTCAGCAGATGAGGCAGGAGTTGGTAACATACACAAAATGTAGGGGCAGCCTGTGCATTTAGTAGATGGGAATGTGCTCTAGGCTTCAGGCCTACAGAGGGCGCCAAATGGCCAAATTCTATAGTTGAAAGATGCTGATGCAGCCTCCTTGTCAAAGCACTTGACCCTTGCAGCTGTGTTAATGATAATCATTTTTCTATAGCATCAGCTGTGTGCATAGTGTTTTAAAGAACAAAAAAATATGTCCTTGTCTTTCAAGTCTTATGTAAAAAGCACAACAACAAAGGAAAGGATGTGAAGGAATGGGGGAAGAATATGCATTCATTATTTCAGGTTACACATACTTTGGCAAAAAGGAGATGGCAGGCTGGGAGGAAGAATATGAAGGAGATGGGGAAAGTTGGAGCTCTGCTGACAGCTGCAGTTGTGAGAGGCATAAATATGGGAGCTGGGAATCTGGCATACTTAAATTATCCATCTAGAAGGATGAGGTGGGTCTCTTTCTGTAGGTGTTAATCTAGGTATTTGAGCTTTTGTTGCCTGTGTGTGTAAAGTGCCTTCAAGTCGCAGCCGACTTATGGAAACCCCTTTTTTGGGGTTTTCATGGCAAGAGACTAACAGAGGTGGTTTGCCAGTGCCTTCCTCTGCACAGCAACGCGTGGACACTTTGAATTCAGATATAAGGTGATGGGCACAATCACAAAATGGCTGTTACTGACCACAGTTTGTCTAATAGTAGCTCTTCAACATTTCAGGCAGAAGCTCAATTTAATGGGGGATGCCTTTTAAAATTAATATACTGTTTAAAAATCTTGTGTGCACACACAATAAATATACACGTTGCGGTGACTAAGAAATCCTCATCTAGCAGTATCTGTCTTCATTTTGCGGGCATCTAACACACTTAGGCAAAAGAGGGAAAATGCTTATTTTCCTGGTTGTTCCCTCTAAACGAACCCTTCTCTCATGATCACAGCCATTTTGAACCTGCACTATTACTTGGAACAATTACTGTTGGTGCTGAAGGGCTGGTGAGAGAGAGCTCCTTGCATATGTGGACAGTGAGAGAGAGAGATTCTGGCCTTCTCCTCCAGGCAGCAGGCAGGCAGGAATCCAATGCAATCCAAAGCAATCCAATGCAATCCATGCAGCAGGTAACTAATCCAGCAGGTCTGGATAAGGCACCCAAGACCCAGGAACGCAGAGGAAGAATCAGAAAGCCACCAAACTCTCTCAAACATCTCAGGAATGGCCTGGTCTTTATTTGACCAAGTACAGAAAAAATTAAAAATAATTTCAGGCTTTTTCAGCTTCTGTGATTGGCCAAAGAACCCAGGTCTTCCTGACCTGGCCAATGAGAATTCATGGCCCTCCCCCCATATTAGATTGTCCTCCCTAGCAAAAAATCAAGGTAGGTTGCAGGCTTGCAGCAGGAAGCAAGGAGATAGCTCTCCTTGCAACAAGAGCCAGAGGAAAAGCCAATTCCCAAAAAGCCGATTCTCTAATAGGCTTTACCAGGAATCGTCTTATTCGGCTTGGCTTATTCCCCCTGCCTTTTGCTACCGGTAAACCTGAGCCAAAAATAAGCCGGAATGGCAATTTTCAGCTTATTTTCAGCTCGGGTTTATCGATATGCCCTAGCTTTAAATGTATTGACACTACAGGAAGGCTGATTATCTATCACATTTCCATCTTTCTGCACTTCACATTACAAGTGTGATTTTTATCTGAGTTAGGTTAGGCCATTTTAGGAGTAAAACAAATGGAACTGTGACAGAGAAGCAAGCAATGACTGTTCTCCCTGGGAAAGATAAAAGCCAGCAATAATTTGGAATAGATCCATTCTCTACTGGACATGTTGGTCCCTCTTACAGCAGAAGTAAGAGAAAGTGTGGTAGTCCTTATATTAGCAAAGCTGGGGATAAAAGTAGAAACTAATATTGCTTAGTGATTCCAGGGCATTGTCACTCTTCCTCTCCCAAGCAGTCTACTCATCAGGTAGTCATAGGTTATCATCCTACAATTCTAGAATCTCATCCCTAGAATGGCTGAATTTGGTAGGAAAGTAGCCAGAATATAAAAGCAATGCTCCGAAGTCTGGCTTGAAGTAGGAAAATAAATTGGCCAAATTAGATACAGAGATTGCAACTGAAGCAAGCATATGTAAATGGAAGGAAATAGCACTGTCAAAACAAAACAAACAAACAAAAAGAACATGTGGCAATTTTTTTAAAAATTACTGGGAGAGGAAAATATTCTGGACTGCAGAGCAGCTTGTGTAGGTCTGTAGTGTGGCAAGATGTTTGAGAATCTGGTACTCTAAATGCTTATACTATATGAAAATATTTATCTTAGTGATGTGGTTTTGCTATGTGTGCTTCCCCCCTGGCATTGTACAAGCAATGTAAAGTAATATGGATGCAATGATGTAGATTAACATTCTAGTCTGTTTCTATCCAGTAAGAATAACAAGCATCTTAATAATGTTTGGAATATTGATGTTTTAGAAACGAAAACACTGACTGAGAATTCCGTTGGCACTGGAAATTCTTTGTGAAGTATAGTACTAACCATCACACAGGGAAACCCATGTAAATGCTACCAGGGATCAAACACTGAAATGTATATGAATAATATATTAGTAGATATACAGAACATATAATTAAAATTGAAATAGTAGAGCAAATTTATAAAATATTTAAACAGAATGGTGGAGAACACAGCAGTTGGCTCATAATAGAGCTCAATTTTATAGGGAAAAGATGTTTCTTACTCAGTAAAAACAGTGTCCTTAAATCTTGGAGGCAGACTTCTTAGCCTTAGAAAGTGGTGGGTAATCAAAAGTTAAGATGGCCCTCAGACCCTCTACCTAAAAAAGAGAAATAGGAACAATTAACACTACTCATCTTCCTGACCGACTAAAACTTTCCTCTCACATAGAAATTTGGAGAGAGTGGTATAAATTGAGTGTACTCTTCTTAATGTTTTCTTAGGTTAGAACAGTAGTTGACAACTGGTTCTAATTCTTTGGGACTGGGAATAAGTGTACATTTGAGTATGGATTGCACTGGACCCATGCATGTTCTGAGAAACAAAGTAGGCTCTGCAGTAGAGGAGGGCTTTCATTACATGGACAAAGTGCCCCAAGGGAGGGGACTATGTAGGAGCAGAGGAAAATGAGTACTCAGCCCTTCATCCACTTCCTCCGTCTTGCTTTTTACTGTTGTGGTTTTCCAGTCCTATGTGCACAAGATAGAACTGCCAAGCCCCAGTGGAGGTGGGAGAGCCCTTGCCCCCAGGTCCTGTTGCCTGCCGCTGGTGGAAGCAGTAACAGGAGAAAAGTTAAGAAGAAAAATAAGGCCTTGTCTACTTACAGGAAGTTCTTACCATAGAGTTCCTGGTGGATCCTAGAGCTACCTGGAAGTAACAAAGGGTAGCTTTAGGAATTTCTGGAAACTATGGTAAGAGCTTCATGTAAGTCCCTAGGATGCTGTCCCCCACAACCCTCCCACTGGTTGCCAGGTACTACCTGACAATGCGATGACAAAAATCAGTTCCCCTGGAGAAAAATGGGTGCTTTGGAGGATGGACTCTATAGCATATTTCCCTGCTGAGGTCCCTCCCTTTCCCAAACACTGCCCTCCCCAAGCTCCATTTCCAAATCTTCAGGAAACATGGATCTGGAACACTGGTGGAAGCAAAAACATAATTCCCTGCCTCGTTCTTTTTTATTGTAAAGTGTTTTTTCCTGTGGGCAGTCTGTAACATAGAAGGACTTTGCCACAAGAGGCTGCATATACTTTGTTCCAAAATGAGGTTTTGGGTGCTGCCATGACAGGTGAGTAAACAACAGGTGGGTAAACATTATGGTAAACATGCAGTAGATGCAGACTGCTGTATAGAATAGAATCTGTGTCTTCTTGAAGTTGACTGTAAATGCTGTGGTTAATGAAGCAGCCTTGGGGGGAGGGGTGCCGGTTGGTTACTTTTTATTTTTACCCATGATGCCATACAACAGAATGAATTGTACAGTGCCCTCTTAATTTTGTGCTTTAATATGTCTACTTTTTGCCTTCTTCCCCAACCCTGTCAAATAGTCCAAGAAACACCAGGCCTTCCTAACAGAGACGTGCGAAAACAACACGAAAGCACTGGAGTTACTCTTGGACAGCTTTACTGTGTCAAGCCAGCGGACAGCAGGTTAGTTGAAGGTATAAAATGACAGATGCATCTGTCAGTGTTCCAAAGTCACTACATTGTGGGAATTCTACAGATGCCCCCTTGTATTCTCTCTTCTCAACATGCTTTGATTTGATGACATGATAAGAGCAGTTCTCACAGCAGTCGAATGGCCTTGCTAGCTGGGAGAGGGTGACTGAAGGCAGATCTGCCCAGAACTTGATTTACAAGTGTTGGGTTCTGTGTCATCGGTCAGGAAAGGGCTCACTTACTGTGCTCAAAATCCAACAGAGAAAAGAAGTTCTTACAGTAACCCTACAAGGGGAACAGATGTTTTAATTTGAACTGAGCCAAATTCAGAGGCAACCTTCAGCTACTTAAAGGTCATCTATTTAAAAAAAAAGGTTATGTAGGACACAGAATGCAACACACTACTCTTTATTGTGTTGCTTTGAAGTCAACTGAGGGGTAATGATTACATTCATGCCAACACAAAGCCGACTGGTGTGTAAAATTGACCTCCCAGATACTGTTTTCTTTTCATTGTGCACATAATGATAATATGAAAAGGAAGGAATATTGTTTAAGAATGGGGGTGCTTTGATACTACACTTCCCTTTTTAATTATTTGGAGGCATTTTAAGCCCATAGTATTACATTTTCTTGCAAAACAGGTTTTTCCCCTCATAGCTCTCTACTGTGTAAAACAGAGGAGATTGGACTATAAGAAGAAAATGGTCAGAAGTGCTATCAGAGGTTCAAGACAAAAGTGTACAGAAGATCTTTAAAATTTGTAGTAATTTCCTATTTTTCAAATGCGTGCAACATCTTCAGTATTTAGAAAGGTTACCTCTGTTCTCTTAAGTGTTGCTTTAGGTTTTAACTATGGACAGCTGGTGTGATCTCACTCCATCTACGTGTTTTTGGCCCTGTGTAGCTTCTAACTGTGCAGAAGCAGCTTGGCTTTATTTTTTAATAAAAAATAAATATACTTTGTTATCACCCATTCTCAGGTTCCTTACCATTATTTCCCTTCTAGGAATCCTTTAGGTTTGGTCCCTTCTCCCTTTGTGGGAACTTTAACCTGAACTAAAGTGTGTCTTCTCTCCTTCAATTTGATACTCAGTAAGGCTATCCTATCAAGGAGAACAGATGTTTTTGGTTCAATGTAGGAAATGAACACATAAAGAACAACCTTATTCTGAGTCAGACCATTGTCTTATCAAAGTCAGTATTGTCTAGTCTGATTGGCAGTGGCTCTCCAGGATCTCAGGCAGAAATCTTTCATATTATTGACTACCTGACCCTCCTTTTAAAAAAACCTGGAGTTACCAGGGATTGAATTTGAGGCCTTTTGTATACCGGGAATATGCTCTGCCACTGAGCCACAGCCCAATCCCTGATCCATGATAACCTCTTCAAAGGAGCCAGATTCACAGATAGTCTTCAGTTATAAGATCATATGTTTTAAAAATATTATAACCTAGAGCATGTTAGGGTACAAGTGGAAGGCACATGAAGCAGCAGCCTTGCTAGCTAAGCTGTTCTGGAACTGGTCAGAGCTTTGGAACTGGTCAGCTATCCATGTTGCCTTGTCTTTCATTAGGAGGAAAGATGGGATAGCTATGTTATGCATAAATAAATAGAGTAGACATGGGAAATATGCAGAGAGATTCAGTATGTCATTCCAGCATTCATCCTGGCCACTGAAGGCTCACTTTTCTTTATATAGTAAACTTTGGGTCTTCCTCTCCATAACACAATTAAGATAAAATTGCAATTTTTTCAAATTAATGTTAACAGAATTAAGAAGTCTCAGAAATCACCATAAGTACATTTGTGTGTAACTGTTTTGGGTGCTGCCATTGAATGAGTTTTGCAAAGCATTTTCCTGTACACCAGGGTAAATGATTTATATAATCAGAGTCTAGGGCCAACAGGAACTCCTGTTGTAAGTGGTGAAAATTTGTAATGAAAAAAAAGTTACGGATTATGAATCAATGCTTTGCAGGAACAATGACCAGAACAATTACCAGACATATCAGGACAATTAGTTAATGACTCTTATTTTGGAGTAACACATGGAAGAGCCCATTTATGGTTCTGCCTTGGGTTCTGTGGTGCATAGGCACAGTCATAGAATTATGGAGTTGGAAGGGATAAACAGTCAAAACAGTTTGGAAGCTGTGATTTTTCCACTGCATATTTGATGCTTGTTTTCTGCCTTAAACACATTGAGGACCTGCATGCAGTTTCCTCTTACATTCTCGCTTTCCCTATAAATATATGTTAATGAAATTACCATGAATGTTTAGTGATCATAGAGCAGCATAGTAGAGCACTTGGGATTTGGAAACATAATTTATTTTGCATCTGAGGAGGTGTGGAGACTGAGGGACAAAATGTTTGTGGCCTGGGAAACTGCAGAACAATTTGCTGAAGCTGGCTAGAATCTCCTCCTCCTCATTGCCTTGCTAGGTAAGGTTTTGAACTGAGCATTCTGGAATGACTGTAAACAAAACTGAACTGAACTGAATTGGTTAGGATAGAGGTTTTGGCATAGGAGACTGGCTGGCTAGAGAAAAAAAGCTAGAACAATACAAATAAAACTTGGGCATAATTGAGAGGGAACAGATGTCTTTTTGTATCTTTGTTATCAGTTTTGGAATTGCTTGAATGTTTGTAGTCCTGAGGGAAGAGATGACAATGGGAAATGTGCCATATCTTAATGTCTTATGATTATTATTCTCTCTCAAGCCCCCACCAAGGGATTCAAGTCAAGTCAAGTTTATTAATACGGTCGACTGGCCAATCACGTGCCAGCACATCATATTTTCCAGACACAATAGTTTTGCACCTCAGAATCACAGACATATAAAGGTGTAAGGTCAATAAAAACAACCCCTGGTTAAAATTATCATATTAAAGTTGATAAAATTGTAAAATATTCTAACAATCATTCTCTAATAAAGTTCTCCGTATTTTAATAGCAACAGCTCAGAACTTGGCAGTTTGGAGCGTAAGCTGAGGGTTTTCTAATAGGAGCTTCTTTGCCAAATGCTCAACTGACTTATCAGGGAATTTACGAAGTAGGGGGGAAATAAGCTTTGATCTAACTTCGTTGTAGAATGGGCAACATATCAGTGCATGTTCGATGGTTTCAATGTCCCCTGTTCTACACGGACCTATCCTCTCTGATCTGGGAATCTTATATTTCCCTTCTAAAACAGCCTGGCATCTGGCAAGGGTAAAGGCCTTCCTATAATTAATAGACTCAAGATGATAAAAATAAGCTGCTGGTGAGACCAAGTATCTAGATTTATCAGGTACTAGAAAAAATGGTGATTTTCCAAGGTCTGTCTGGCGTTCAATGTCTTCCACCCTTTGCTTCAAGAAACTTGAAGCTTGGTCTACGCCCATGGCTAACAGGATAGGACGGTGGAGAAAGGTCCAGGCAGGCCATTTTATTAATATTGTTGATATTTTTCATTGTTCCAGCAACCCAGGCTAAGTTAAGGATGCCGTGCATCTGTTTTGAGACTAGCTAGACTTAGATTTGGTGAACTAGATAGACAGCCTCCCAGATTGACAGCCCTCACTCCATTTTAGAAACAAGAAATCATTTTAGAAACAAGAAATCTAATGAGCAACATGGCAAAACATTACAATTGTGGAGGCCAACCTTTTTGGCAACTGTGTCACAAGTCAGCTCAACAGTATGAAAATCAATGCACGACTCACAGAGAGCTACGTTCACAATTACCATCAATCAAATGAGCATATTTACTTCCACCTCTGGCATGAAAGCTCAGGGAGGCTTGTAGTTTACCCATTACTCTGATAGCAGCTGTTTGAAGTTGAGAATAAACCACCAACCAGAAGCCATACAAGGTAGTAGCCTTGCCCACTTTCCTGAAACATGTCTCACTAGAGAATAGTGCTCAGAAGAACCACAATGAGGATCTCAAAGAACCACATGTGGCTTCTGCACCATTGAGTATTACTGTTTTACAGTATATGCTGTTCCTGGTGTTTTTATTTATTTAAAATGTTTATAGCCTACCTTTCCTCCTGGAGGGTGGGAACACAACCCAGCAGCCCAAAGCAGCTTATAAAATAATGCAAACATATATTTCAATTATTTAAAAAACTAATCACATGAGTCATCTTGTTAATTGAACTGGGAGAGCTGGAGGAGCAGGCCCATGAAACTCCTGCCCCTATCCAATGAGACGACAAATGGCCTTTTCCTATGCCCATGGTGGCAACCATACCACAGGTTAACCATCCATGTAAACTAATACAAATGAGGGAGGTAGAGATAGCAGTTTTTAATAGTCTTCTTAAGAAAACTTAAATAAGACCAGATGGAATTGGTGTACATAGAACATGAGCATCATAGTGCTAGAATAAAACTCTTGGTTTGTTTAGCCAAACCTGGCCTTGTAGGAAGATACCCTGCACTTAAAATATCATGCAATCCAGAAGAATGTCCAAGGAAAGAATGGACATTGCTTATATATATTAGCTCAGGGGTGTCTCACTCATTTGTTAGGAGGGCTGGATAATACATTATTGTCACTTGGTCGGACCGGGTCATGTACACATAAATAAATACCATAAAATGTAATGCCAGATACTGAAGATACAAACTTTACAAAAGACACAAGCAAAGTCAATTAATGATATTGTTTTTTACTTAAAACACAAATAAGTTTACAATGATAACGTTCTTACAGTATTTTCTTTTATTTAATAGTCTTATTGTTATTTTGTAAAGTATGTTTGTATTTTAAGTAAAAAATAAAGTAAAAAAATAATATTAATTGACTTTGCAGGTGTCTTCTATGAAGTTGGTATCTCTAGTCCCTGCCATTAATTTTGCTAAAAATTTTAAACCAGGGGAGTGGCTATCTTGGCTGGCGAACCTGCAGCGGGCTCACCAGCCCAGATCTGGAAAGGGGGCTCGCCAGCCCAGATCTGGACTGGGGGGCTCGCCAGCCCATATTGTACAGGCAGGGGGTGGCTGCCTTGGCTTGCGAGCTCACAGCAGGCTCACCAGCCCAGATCTGGACTGGGGTGTGTGTGGCGTGGCTGCCTTGGCTGGCAAGGCCGCAGCAAACTCACCAGCCCAGATCTGAACTAAGGGAGGGCTGGCTGCCTTGACTGGTGAGCCTGCAGCCCTCTCCCAGTCCAGAAAGCCTGGGAGAAAGAGAGAGAGAAGAGAAAGAGAAATAAAAAGGGAGAAAGGAAGAGACAGAAAGAGTGAAACAGATAAGAGAGAGGGAGGGGAGGAAGGGAGAGAAAGAAGGAAGGAAGGGGAGGGAAAGAAGGAAGGAAAGGGAGAGAGGAATGGAGGGAAGGAAGGAAGGAAGAAAGAGAGGGAGGGAGAGAAAGAAAGAAAGAGAAAGAAAAGAGAAAGGGAGAAAGAAAGAGGGAGGGAGAGAAAGAAAGAAGAGGGAGGGAAAGAAAGAAAGAAAAGGGGAGAGAGACAGAAAAGGGAGAAAGAGGGGGAAAGAAAAGGAGTGTGACAGAAAAAGAGGAAGAAAAGAGAGAAAAGCCTTTCCCCACACTCACACCTGATCACACACGTGGCCCGGCGCGACTGAACTGAAGCCTTCCCACCTTCTCACACACTCACCTGGCTGTGCACGTGGCCCGGCGCGACTGGGCTTAAGCCTTCCCCCCCCACACACACACACGGTCACGCATGCGGTCCTGCGGGACTGGGCTGAAGCTTTCCCGCCTTCCCACACACACACCCAGCTGCGCACGCGGCCCTGCAGGACCAGGCTTAAGCCTTCCCATTCACACACCCGCCCGTGCACGCGGCCCTGCGGGACCGGGCTGAAGCCTTCCCACACACACACACCCGGTCACGCACATGGTCCTGCGGGACTGGGCTGAAGCCTTCCCACACATACCTGGCTGCGCATGTCACCCTGCGGGACCGGGCTGAAGCCTTCCCACACGCACATACACCAGGCCGCGCACGCAGCCCTGTGGGACCGGGCTTAAGCCTTCCCCCCCCACACACACACATACATAGTCGCGCATGTGGTCCGGTGCGACCGGGCTGAAGCCTTCCCCACTCCCGCCCCTGCCATACAGGGGCCTTGGGAAGCCCAGAAGAGGTGGGGGGAAGGGGGACTAGGTGCCTCGGCTCTACGGGCTGGATAAAAGCTGTCCAGGGGTCGGATCCGGCCCATGGGCCTCATGTTTGACACCCCTGCTTTAGCTGATCTTTATAATGACACTGATATCCTGCTTTTCCTTCAGGGAGCTTAGAGTGAATTGCAAGGGGTTCTGAAGTAGTCTTTTTATCCTGGCTGAGGACTGATTAAGCTGAGACTTATTGTTTAATAAATTCGGGGTCTTTCACACATTATTCTTTTCCTGACAGAAACTGCTTGCGGCACATCCCTGAGCCTTTCTGATCAGTCAAGGATGCACCAACTGTTACACATACCTCGATTGGCTTGGTAGCCGCTGCCTCTAAAGTATAAAACTGTCTATATAGTTGAGCTTTCTTGTAGGTTGACATACATTGCCTTATACTCCTTGTACATGATATTCAGACAAGGCCTCAGTAGTACGTATTTTGTTCACACAAACTGGAAGTACAGCCTTGCTGCTGTTCAGCTTGTCCCCTTTGAAGTAGTTGTATAGTTGAAAGCTTAAGATCATAAGCTTAAGCAAAGCTTCCGACAAATTTACAAACTTGATGTCAGAAACCAGGGAAAAGAGTTAAATAGTCCCTCCTACACCATGCATCTGCTTTGGATTGCAGCCCCAACTGGTTGTATTTGGTTAAAAAAAATCATGGAAGTTCATATCAGGTAATTCCATTCTTGGTCCTATTCAGTGTGATTTATTTTTAAGCTGTTTTGCTGCCATTCATTAGGACAAATATTTGGGCTTAGTAGCTTGTTTGATTTTTGTACATATTCTGATGAGGTGACTGCTCTGACACACAGCTTCAGAAAGTGGGTTGGCTGATGGCATGCCAAACCATCATTGGAGCCAGTGGCAGACTTTCTGGAAGATAGCTTTATTTATGAGCACAATGGGAAAACTGGAATTTGAACTGGGAAGGGAAGAAGGGAATGGGTCATTGTGACAATATAGTTTAAAATGACTTCAATCATCAGCCAGGTTTCTTTTTTCAATTTTGTATGCAAGATAAGAGAAATATTGGGGATTGGTATTCAACTGCTTTAAGATGCATCCAGACAAAATAGGAAGTCATGTGTTGCTTCGCACAATGAAGTGAAAATGTTTTGGTGTAAAATGCATGGTTGATCATGAAGCAACAAAAGCATGAATGCAACATACTTTAAAAAGTGCTTGTTTTGTTTGGAGGGTGAGCTTTTAAAAATGCATATAGACTTGTAATCATTAGGTATCTTTTAAATAAAGTCAGAGAGGGACCTCATGACGTGTATGAAAATAAACTGGAGTTATCATTTTTCATGTGGTGATCTATAGTGGCCCACAGTGTAAGAATTTTCTTCAGCTTTATTTGGTATTAAAGAACAGACACCAGTGTGCCTTGGAGAAAACACAGTGGTTGTTCAACATTCTGTATTGTCACTGGAGCCTAACTAATTTAAATATCTCTGTTGCTGTTGGAGAAGTTTTCTGTGTCTGTCCAACTCTAAGGGCTTTGTTTTGATTCTGTATTTTTCTTCAGGCACTCGCAAGGACAAAGATAAACCTCTGAGTTTCACTCTTGTCCTTGAGACTTTGAGGCATACCTTGACAGATTACCAGAACAAGCTGGAAGATGCATCTAATGAGGTAACACTTGCACTGTTTGGCTCCACACACATAGCCTTCGGCCCCCAATACAAGATATTCCTTGCTTGTTACAGAGGTCAAAACGCTGGGAATGTTGAGTTGACAGCTTCACAAATAAGAAAAAGAAATAATCTTTTGTCACTGTTCTCCCTCTAAGCTTGCCCTGTGGCCATGGTTCACTTAAGTTTGAGTAACTGTTTAGCAATTTGTGATTTTAGAAAAATACATATATTGAATTCTTATTGTTCTCAGTTACTTTCTAGAGATATACATATGTATTTGTTATTTATCATCTATAGCTGACGTCTTTGGCATGATTATGTAATAAAAATATTTTACAAAAATACCTTAAACTCTGTGTGTGTGTGTGTGTGTGCACGCACACTCGTGCAAAATCCAGCATGGATTGATGTCAGATTAATAAATGTGCATGTTCTGGGGGGAGGGGGAATTACAAAGTAAGATCCTATTGGATTGCTTCAAATGGTCAGTGCTGAAGGCATTTGTATTCCTTACTGAAGGAAGATACCTGCTATTGTTCCTTTCTGAAAGTTATCAAAGTTGTAAAACATTTGGTTGGGTTTTAAAATAAACGATACATTAATTTGATGGTTGGCACCCAATTCACCATATAATTATTAAGTAGATATACTTGAATTTACGTCCGTTTAGCTTTGACTAGCTTTAATGGAAGAAAATAGTTTAAATCGAAGAATGTCAGTTTAACTGGGCTGGATTTGGGCTATGAAGTATCCTGCCCATTTACACCTTAGTTGAACTGCTAGGTTGTCTTTGTTTCTAGCCTTCTGAGGTTTAAGATGTTTCATGTGCATAAAGTAAGCAATTAATTATATATTAGAAATTAAGAGAGACCATTACTACTGGGCAAAAGGCAACATCAAAATAAAATACTTTGGTTCCAATATTTGTTCATTTTTGTAAATGCTAAATTACCCAAAATTTTGAATTTAAGAAATATTTTGTCCATCATAATATTGTAAAATAGCTTTTTAAATGTCTGAAAAATACAAAAAAATTTTTTTTAAGTATTTTGTGCCCTTTGATATATGGTTGGAGGGGCACAAAGTCAATTATATGGAAACAATTATATATTTCTGTACCCAGCTGCCACTGTGAGGTTTGTCCCAATGACAACCCATGTGTTTAGTAGCCTTCTGAGGCCCTAAGTCTGCGAACAGCAGAGTGACTAGGCACGCAATATCCACTGTGAATTGTTGTTTGGGAGCTTGAATGTCACCTGATCTTCAGCACAACTGAAAAGTCAACTCAGCAGGCTTTGGCTGAGGAATGTGTTTTGTTGTGAAAGGATGCCAGAGACAGCAGTGGGGAGACCAAGGGGGTGGCTGTTAAGAAAGCAAAAAGTGTGTTCTGTCAGCAAGAAGAATGAACTGTCAAGGAAAATAAATCGCAAGCAGTGCAGGACCAACTGATGACCTGCCACAAGACTTCCCAGTAGGACTGCACGTGCCCGACCCTGAAGTTGTCATATGGAGCTAGAGACAACTGTGTGCCCTCGTGATATGCAGATGGGATAGTTCTATGCCCTTCTTGCTTTTCCTTGTTGATAGCCCTGCTGTCTCCTGGTCCTCTCTTCCTTCAATGTAATTAATAACTAAACTTTTTAATACAATGAAAAATTAGAGAATCGGCGGCATATTCATTTTAAAAAGTACTTTGTTATATCACATAGTTTGTTCTCCTTATAGAGCTGTGTTTAGTTTAAAAGTTATACAGATGATTAAAGTAGCTTCTTTCCTTTAACATACTTTGGATGTGTACAATAATGACCTTTTAACTTGTACATTTCAAAAATATGTTAAAAAATACTTGGAATGTGGCAGTTTTCTTGAAGCCAGTTTCTGTTCCCAGATAGAAAATATATGTTATGTAGCTAACATTGAGGCTGGCTAGAGGAAACACAGAATGGAAAGAAATTGTGATGAAATAAGTCAGAAAGCACGTTAAAAGCTTTGTGTTTGCAGATATTAATGTGTTGTATTCCACAGTATGGCCATGCTGTGAACTGAAGAATTTGACTTCCACTGTAGTTATTCATTTTACCATTGTGTGTGTGTGGGTGCCATTACTGGCCTTCATGATTGCAATACCAGGACTTACTCATAGCTAAACGTGCCTAAGTTTGCGACATTATAGTCCCCAAATCATCCTGTTGGTAAGCCTTGTATTTAATCTCATGTTTACTGTATTTTTGCATAGCAAAGGAAAATGATGATTTTGTCTGAGAAGATAGCGAAAGAGTTTGATTCTTCCAAACAGCAGCTGAGATGTCAAATGCAAGAACTTCAGGTATGACCTAAAAGTTTTATTGCATTATACACAGTTAAGATCAGGGCTGTGGCTCAGTGTCCAGAAAGCATCTGCTTTGTGTCCAGAAAGTTCCAGTTTCAGTCCCAGCATCTCCAGTTAAGGCACTAGGTGATGTGAAATATCTCTACCTTAGACCCTGGGCAGCCACTGGCAGTCAAAGTAGGCAATACTGACCTTGGTAGACAAGTGCTCTGACTCAGTATAAGGTAATTTCTTGTGTTCAGTTTTGATGAAATTTTGCTTATAATCATGAAACCTCAATTAGGGATGTCATTGAATTCAATAAGCTTATACCTCAGAAAATGCTTTGAGGATGACAACCTATAGCTATGACATTTTACTGGGGCATTGTACTGATGTCCTTAAGAATTAGCTTAGCATTAGTCCATAATTTATATAGATGCTCACGTGTATCCTGTTGATTCCTAATAAGGCTACATATTCCTTGCTTTTAATATGATTCTATTCTACAGAGCCGGATAGAAATGGTGCTAGCAATGACTGCGAACTGAGCAAAGTTTAATAATTATCTATTAAAATATATGGTTCAGAACTTGGCTTCAGGGTGTGATTAAAAAAATGGAGCCCTGTATAAATAGGGGAGATAGTTTAGCAAATCTAGGGGAATCCTTTGTCTTTTTTTAAAAAATTTGAGAAGTTTGGAAAAGTAAAAGGGGTGGTAACCCCCCCATATGCAGATATGCCAGCAAGAAACACAAGATCTAGGGTGCCATTTTGGGTTGCTTATCCAACCAAAAACACACAAGGAGCTGAAGAGAAGGTGGGGAACAGGGGAGTTACTGGTGAAGAGTAGACTGCCATGGGGGACAGTATGGGGAATAGAGGTGGAGGCAGGATGCATGGGTGGATAGAGATGCTGGGGGTGAGCGGAGCAGTAGGGAGATGGAAGGGGACATTTTCCAACATTGGAAAAGCAGGGCCACATCCTTGACTTGGTAGGGTGCCTTCCTATAAGCCATCCCTAAAGACCTCACTGGTCAGCTAATGGATGTGATTACCCAGTCAGCAGCTTCTGGAGCATAGTGGCTGGCAGGGAACTGGGACTCACTCTCCTGTGAACCTTTGTGGTTTCCTCTGCCACTTTTATTTTGATTCTATTTTTGATTTTAATTCTTAATTTCATTTATTTATAGAAGCTAATGCCTTGGAGCTAGAATCTACAACTAAAGGCCTTTTTTGAAAATTTAGTTGATAGGAAGGTTCTTGAGGAGCACCCTTAAGTTAGGTTGGTGTCAGGCACGAAAGGGTTTTTAAAGTTTCCTGCACATAATTGTGCTGAGGGGGGATGATCATGACATACAGTAGCTAAGGTTCAGTTGATTGCTGGCCAGCACCAAGGGAGCACCCTACTGATGCCTCGCTGGCTGAAGCAAACTCCTTTCATGAATAGGTACCTCAAGCTGCTCACCAAGTTTTTCTATAAATCTCATTTTTAAAAGTTTTATTTATTTGTTTTAAAACTTTTTAAAAAAGTTATCAGACATAGACTGACGTGCATTCCTGAGCCTTAAGGATGAAAGCCCTTTGGAGGCCAGGAAGGTACTGTGCTGGTATTCGCACCCCCCATGCTGGCATCCGGGCTACTTATGATGGTGTTAGTGGCCCAAATGCCGGCGGGGAGACCCGGACGTTGGTCTCTGGGGGCTGCCACTGCAGCACCACCCTGGGACGCCAACGGGGCCTTCTGCCAGCATTCCACTGGCATAAAGGCTGGCATCCCGGAAGGCGTTCCTGAGGCAGGTTGGGAGGAGGAGCTGCCGTTAGGCAGCTTCCTGTCACTTTTTGCCCAGGGAATGCTGGCGCCGAGAAGAGCGAGGCTGCGTCTGCTTTTTAGCAGGCGCAGCCTCACTTTTCTATATGGGGCAAAAAGGCCCCATTTCACACCAAAAAAAGCCTCTAAAAGCCTTTTTTGTTTTGTTTTTCGGTGTGCGGGGAACGCCTAGGAAGCGGTGAAGCAGTGCCTACTCCCCGCGTCCACGCACACTGCAGCTTAGGAACGCGCTGTCAAGTTCTTATTTATTCATTTATTTTCGAATGAACAACCCTACCTCTGGTGGTGAGTTGCTTCCAGCAAGTGGACTACCAAAGCTTGTGGGGAGTCCATCCTGGCTCCAAAACTGGTCAGCACTACTACCTGCTTCATACCTGCCACCTCAGTTAAAGCCTTACCAATCTACTCTAACCTGGACTGTTTAAATAAGCTTAAGCTCCCTGTTACAGTATGAGATGGGGGAAGGACTCTCTAAAGTCAATTAGACAGTACTCCCAAATTTCTTGCTTGGCCCTGAAGCAACCAATACAGTAATGGTTTATTTTCTGCAAGACGCCTTATATGTAACCTCTGTAAAGTCACCTCTCTGTTGTGTTCTGTGGTGACATGTGTTATGCTGCCTCCTTGCCTTCCTTAGTGTTCCCTACTTATTTTTGCTGTCACCAAAGGCTCTTGCCTTAGAATTCTTAGTTGGACATAAAGAACACGTTGTGTTGTTATAATTAGTAGAATGACAGAACAGTCAGCATGTGGGGGTGGCTGTGAGGTAAAAAGGAGATCCTTACTCAAAATAAAACAGTTTTCTCTTAAACATAGAGTTTATTGAGAAGTATAATAGAATAATGGTTTCAGTACAGTGTTATAAGCGTAGTGGTTTCAGATAGGGCGCCTAAACATGATGGTTCCAGATAGGTGTACAGTTCTTCTTGTTTCTCTAAAGTTCTTTAAATAGACCTAGCCACAAAGGTTTATTTTTCTCACCTATCACTTAGGCTAATAACTTGCTCAAAGCTTAATTTCCTAACTTGCCACTTAGGCTCATAACCTCCACACAGGCATATGGCCCTTTGAGCTCACAGCTTCCACACAGAATACAGATTTCTCTCACACTTCACACTCTTCTCCCACTCAACTCTCTACTGACTGTCCCACAAAGCCTCTCAGAACAAGCTAGTCAACTCTGCCCCCTAGGATACAGCTACCATCAAATCACAAAACACTTCAATCACTATCCAGACCCCCTCTTTCTTACTGTGAAGGCCAGCATTTTAAATTACAGCAACATACATATAAAATTCTACATTAAAACACAGAAATAAAACATGCACAAAATATTTACATAGTAAAAACATCACACATACGCTAAACAACCTAACACGCAACAGTAATGTTTAATTTGTAAGTCTCTAAAGGGTTTAATAACCTCACCATTGTTTAACAGCTGTGTTAGTTAAATTATACCAGATTCAATCTTTGTCAGTTGTATGAAAGATTTGCCTGCAGTTTTAATATTAGGGGTGCCCCATGGTGTCAATAGTACACATTTAACCCAATTTCTTTCCAGATTCTCCTAGTTGCCTGAATTGTGGGATGGTATAAATTTGGGTTGGAATGTGGAATGGGATATTATAGCCTGATCTTGTCAGATCTCGGAAGCTAAGCTGGGTCGGAACTTGGATGGAAGACCACCAGGGAAGACTTTGCAGAGGAAGGCAATGGCAAAATACCTCTTCTTAATCACTTGCCTTGAAAACCCTATGGGGTCGCCATAAGTCAGCTGTGACTTGAAGGCATTTTACACACACACACACACACACACACACACACACACACACACACACACACACATTTGGATAGCATAGATGATGTGAGCTCATTGCCTCCCAGCCAGAGACAGGAGAACAGAAAGGTTTTCTATTTGTGCCATATAAACAGAGCCCAAAGCTACAATTTTGCTTGTGCTATTAAAAAGACCCTATTAATAGGCCCTTAAATTAAGGAACTGAAACCCTCATTTTTCAGTTGGTCACTGTAATTTTTTGGTAGGCAACTCTGGGTGTTTCATTTCCCCCCTCAAATGAAGTTTTGAAAAAGTGGAGTCAGTTTTGGGGATATACATAGGTAGACTTCTAATTATATAGGGTAGATTGGCGACCCCCCCACCCTTTTATTTGTTAAAATAATGTTTGAGCAGTAAGCATTCTAGCTTTTTGGAAAATAGAACATTTTTGCAAATTTTAAAGATGAACTAGTTATAGACATGATTTCTTCAATAAAAATGCTAACAGTTGGAAGCCCTTGGTTTATAGGAAACCTCTCCTTTCTCGTGAGCACACCCTATGGGTAAATACTATAATTTTTGCTGTTGAAATAGTTTGTCATTTTAATAAATGGTATTGTTTATAGATTATTAAGCATTTACAATTGACTGATACTTTATTCTGAAGGCCATCTGCTGATCACCAAAAGTTATTCTTTATGTTATTAATTATGTGTTGCTTTTGTATGTAATTTTCAGGAGGCTGAAGATAAACTTGCTGAAGTCAATAAGGAGTTAAATTATCTGCATGCTAAGTGTGCAGATAGAGATTCTCTAATAGGTACTTTAAAAGTGGAATTGCAGAATGTATTACACTGCTGGGAGAAGGAGAAAGTGCATGCTACAGAATCTGAAAATGAAATCCAGAGGCTTACACAAGCTTACCAGAAGGATATGGAGGTATTACCAGAGACACGATGGCTGTCAAAAAGAATCTTTAATCTTAGTTTTTTGCATTTACATTGATGGTTAGTCTGTGGACTTAATTTTTTTTTTTTAATTTTCATTCTTCTTCTTTAATAAAAATAAAAACAACTTCAGCTGCTTGAACCCATCTGGCTTTTTAAATTATGATGCTCTTGAGAGGACCGTAGAGACATAAATGTATTTAAAGAAACATGTTTAGGGATTTTTTAGCTGCTGTTTAGCTGGATGTAAACATACACATTTGGAATATATCTGCATTTGGAATAGGTTAGCTTTCTAATCCTTTGGCAGTAATTGATATTAACTGTTTCAAATGACAACTAAAAGTGTAACAGACAAGTAGAATCCAAACCATTTTACCACACCTACCAATGAAGTACAATTTGTTTCTTCTTGGGATAGGAGCTGATTATGGTATGTTTGACAATAATTATTTCATGAAGTGTTATTTTGAAAGATGCTTTCCACCGAACTATCTTATTTTAAAAATACATATTTTGATTGCATGTAGGAGTTTATTTTTTGCACACACAATTTTTCTGCTCTAGGTATATCCACTGTATTATTCTTTATCTAAATTATGCTGCATATTGAGCTCATTACTCTAACAAATATGAGCAGGAATGCCAAGTGAGTAAAAAGGAAACATTCTTTCCACCCTTCTTGCAGTCTGGGATTTAAATTGTGTCCATATGAATCAGTTGGAGTTGTTCTGCTCATCAGATAGTGATTAAAATAGAGGAAACTAGAAGCCTGCCTATATTGTAAAGTCAGCATGTCTACCATATTGTGGTTGGGTTCTACATGTGTGAATTGATTCTGGGTCCTTGGATTCTTTTTTCCAGGCCAAATGGATGATTACCATGCTTGGTTTATCACAGCCCAAGCAAAAAGGACACAATAGCGACAGGCTACATTAACAAGGGGGGAAGCAAAGATTTGGTGGAAACCCTTTTGTTAATACTTCATTGGAGTTTCTCATGAGATATTTAAACACAAGAGTATAGTTGGAAAAATCACAATAGTAATTCCACTCTTAATGCCTTCATAAGATCTGTTTGGAAATGCTTTGCACTGGAGTGTATAAAATGCATATTAAACACAGTAGAAATATTTTTCATTGAGTTTTAGATCCTCTCTAGTGAGTTTTGAATCAGGGCTCCAGTTTTAGGTCTTGGATCTGTAAAAAAAAACTGTATTGAGAGAAACAATGCTGGATGGGCTTCTTCCCTCCTTTATGAATATAAAAAAGAATTATTGGGGTCTCCAACATGGCCTCCATGAGCACCATGGCACCTGCTGACATTTTTCCTGGCACCCACCAAGTACTTTTAGAAAGTGGGCAGGGTCAGGCGAGGCTTTTGCCATTGGAGATCTGATTAGTTGTGCAGCTTTTTAAAAAGTTGTTTCAGCAGCAGCTGTCACCACAATATGAGGATGTTCATTGTGTGATTGAAAATAAGCTGTGTGTATGCAAGAAAATGTTTTTATGCAACATGTTTATTTTAAAAGGCATCCTGATAAACAGTGCTTTTGCCTGAAATGTTGTAAGAGTTATTAATAGAGTTATGCATAACCTCATTCTGTGACATTTTATGGTTGGTGCCCACTACCCAGGGCCGTAGCTGGGGGGGGGGGGCAGGAGGGCAGCTGCCGCCCCCACATGGGTCCTGGTTTAGTCTACCTAACGAATGCTAAAGCTAATGATGGACCATTTCATTTTCAAGTAGATACTGATACTGTATATTATGACCTGAATGAAGGTAATGTAAAAAGAATTCATGTTTTACATTAGATAAGAATATACATGAGAGGGGGCTGTCCCCCGACTGGTCATCCAACTGCCTAAGCGCAGTAGGAAGGAAGCCCAGTGGCCTTGGAGTTGAAGGGAATGGGGCTGGTAAGCCACCTTCATCCTTGTCCTCTTATAGCCCTTGCTCTGTAAACTTAAGAGTAAGGAGCCTACACTTCTTCATTGGTGGGCTTTTACACTTGTATGAAAATGGCTTCTGGCGTCCCGGGCAAGGAATTCTCTCTCTCTCTCTCCCCCCCCCCCCGGCGTAGAATTGGCTTCTTTGGCAGCTGGAGTTGCTTCCTGGCCAGATCCCTCCCACCCCCTTATTGCTGCCTCTCAGCTGTATGGCAGATGACGAGCTCTTAAAGGGCCACACCATTGTTGCATCCTTCTGAGAATGCAGCTGTCTTTTCCCCTTCCCGCAACTTCTCCCAGTCAAGGCCATGGGTGACTTTGCCCCGTGCCACAATGGATTTATCTTATACAAATGTATAGTTGGCTATCTTATGTTATGTGTCTGTATGTGCTTGTGCATGGCACAACATATTTTAAGGATGTGCATCTCAGAGCCAAACTAGTCATTACCTTAAACACTCTGCTGCACCCGGAAAAATGGCTACCTTCTCCTCTTCCGTAATGTCTAGTAGAACTTAATGTAATGTTTAGTTTGGCCCTTATACAAAACTTTAATATGGCTCTTTTTCTTTTTCATTAGACAACTGCAGATACTTTCCCATTCTTAGTTACAATATATTTGGCTATGATCCATATAAGAATTGAAGGGTTGATCCTGCATTCCTTTTAAACAGTCAGCACTCTGACCCTGAACCAAAGATTAAAAAGCAAGCTGCCTGGCTAATAGGCTGTCTACAGGATCAATCCTTGTGTATATGTATAATGGGCAATTATCTGTTTTCTGAATTTTTGACTAATGATTTGAGCATAGGTCATATATTCCTTTGAAACACATACATTATTGTTTACATGACACATTTCGTTGGACTCGAGCAATATTTGCTGTTAACTCTCTGTCTCTCTCTACCCCCTCTTTTAAAATCCCATCTCACAGGAGAAGCTAACCTTCCTCCATACTTTATATCAGCACTTGGTAGCAGGTTGTGTGCTTCTGAAACAACCAGAAGGCATGCTGGATAAATTCTCGTGGCCAGAGCTTTGCACAGTCTTGCAGGAGAATGTTGATGCCGTGATCTTAGACCTCAACAAGGCTAATGAGAAGGTACTGTCCTCAGGCACCAGCTGCCTCTATTAAATCCAGTGACATTTGTCCACATCATAATATCGTTAAAAAGGACTGACATTCATCTTATTTCAAAAAGAATTTGGGTGTTAATAATTCAATACCGTTAATTACGACTTGTCTACAGCTCAGTTTGATGCCATTGCTGTGGGCATGTAAATGTGACTGAAGTCTGTATGAAGTCTCCAAGCTCCAGCTTCTGTGCAGGACTTGCTAATACTACTAGCCAGTGTTAGCCACAGGGACCTAATTAAAAGCAAATAAATTAATCTTACTGATGAAGCTATTCAAAGAACTTAGTCATTTACACTAATAAACCAACTCTTTATCTCAGAATAAAACAGAAACAAAATGCACTGACTCAAGGACAGTCATCTTTAAAACATTTGCTTATGAACAGGACGAATTATTTGTAGGAGGAAAAAAAATGTTCCCAAGAAATATCAGTTGCTTTTCAATATTTACATTTGTAAATATAATACAGAGCGTAGTTTATAAACACACCATGAATTTTTAAAAGATAAATATTTTCTTCAAGGGAGGCCCAACAGTAACAATCCTTACTTGAGTCATAGGATTCAGTCTTGTCAACATTTAAAAAATAACCATGTTTATTGTGAGAGAGTAGCTCCACAGCCCAACTTGTTATGCTACTGTAGAAATATACCTCGGTTTGTTGATAGGTTTCACATTGTGTTTTGTGGTCAAGCAGCAGGATGCCAGATTTTTGGCTCCACTACCATTTGCTCTTCAAGGACAAGAAGGGGAAAACATTTATAAACAGTTGGAGCAATTCTTCATGTCAAGTTCAGCAACACAATTCCTTACCAGTATTAGCTTGAGGTTGCCCAGTGGCCAGCACAATTCACTAATATCTGAAACACGTTTTAAAAAGATGTAGATATTACAAATTGGTAGAAAGTACTACAAGTACCTCTACTCAGGATGAATCACCATGGAAATTGCTGGACAGATGCCTGATGGTCTAACAACTGATTAACACTGCAATCCTAAGCAGAGGTACACCCATGTAAAACCATTGACCCAAGTAAGTCCAGTGGGAACAATGTAAGTGCAACCATGTCTTGAGCTTGATTGAAGTTGGAGTTACTGCCAAATGTAAACTAACTGCAGCTGATGCATAGACTGCAGCTATATTGGATACAGCTTCCTAAATGAGACTTTACTGCACATTAAAGGTAGGCAGGATGGGAAGGCACTACCACCTTTTTTATGGTAATGGATGGAGAGCTCTTCCGGGCTGAGCAAGTAATCTTATTTGCCCCTAAACACTGATGAAAACCCCTGTTGCTACTATGTCCATTTGTCAATCAGACCCAAGTATGGAATCAGAGAAGGAACAATTTGATATTCATTTAAGTAGGTACTGGCTTGGATCCCACCTAGGATGTCTACAAGCACATTGGAGTGCAGTGAAACTGCTCCCCTTCTTCCATGGGAGAGTTCTGATTCCCCTCCAGCTATTCCTGGGTGGGCGGGGCCTTGTTCCTCAACAGCTTTCTGGGGGCTATTTTAAACTGGCACAGGGAGGGGGGGATGGTGGAAATCATCCCTCTGCACCTGCTGAAATTTTAGACAGAATTCAAGCCAGTGTATCCAAATGCCTCTTGATATAAACATTTTTGTCAAGAGTTGTATAAAGTGCAGCTCTTGTCGTAGATTCTACATTTTAACAAGTCCAGCATATGCCTATTTAGGTATGTTTTCTTCACCGGGTGCACATCTCCTTTTAACTTCCATTGAACTTGATTAGCTGAAGCTTCAACTTGTGACTACAGTCCTCAATCCGTTTGAAATATGCTATAAAATAAACCAAGCTTTCCAGACCAAAACAGTTTAAAACTTTCATCATATCCTCAACAAATGAGAATATAGCACATGTAATATTACTTTTCTGAAAACAATAACATAACTTTTTAATGTGAACATTTTAACCGGATAATTAACCCAGCAGGACAATCATTTCACTTTGTGAGGTGCTTGATACTGAACATTTTCTGAAATTAGAAGGGATGGTAAATCCCAGATTCCATTGAGCTTCTCCAAGCACTCACGTGTCAACTGTTTCAGAAATCTCTGATTACTCCTATGTCTGCTTCACAAACTATTAGTGCTTAATTTCCCTCTACATTGTTTAAATCAGCCACAAGATCTTAAAACATGTTCCACGTGTCTTGGTTTACATTAGGACTAAAAATGCCTTTTAAAAAAGAGTTAACTAAAGGACTTCTTTGATGTTAATTATACAGGTATCTCACCTTGAATATGTTTGTAAGAACAAGTCAGATACCATGAAGGAGCTTCAGCAGACTCAAGAAGACACATTTAACAAAGTAGCTGAACAGATGAAAGCACAAGAAAGCTGTTGGCTGAAGCAGAAGAAAGAATTGGAACAGCAATATTCTGGACTCCTTGGGGAAGTTCACGCAAGGGCACAGGTACAATATTTCTGCCAGGAAACCATACGCTTCTAAATGTATTCTTTAAATATTTAGTATATTATTTCAGTGGTTTTGTTTCCAAACCAATTTAAAATTCCTTGGGAATTTCAGTATGCTTAAAGGAATGATTTTTACCATTAACTTCTACTTTCTTGAGGAAGTGCATGAATTTGTTTGAAAGCATTCCAGAACTTCCATGACTTAATTGGATCCTGCAGTTGTGTTTCCCATTTTAGTTGCCCTGTGAAAGTTACCTAGAGAGTGCAAACATTGGTTTCTTTGTATTATTACATTCAGAACCAGATGCTTTTCCCTCATGATGACTACTCTTCTATAGCTTTGTAGAATTAAAGTTATTGAAATTCAGTTTATGCTGAACCTTGGTATCTGGCATAGGTTTCTTGGCAAGTCAGCAGCAGTAATAAAGAGTATGTGAACTGTAGAAATCTCTGCTCTTCTGACTGAAGCAGCAAGATGAATTAGTCTGATACATACTATTTATTCTAGCTAAAGGTGGTGGCAGCTATCTCCCACTACATTTCTCCTGAGATAGTGAGCATTGAAAAGCCACTTGGCAGTCCTTGTCCTGAAGTGCAAAGGACCAGCCAGCTTGATCTCTCTGTATTGATATCAGTGAGAAAAATTCATTTGTAATCATCTGTTTAGTTTGTAGAGTTTATAGCTCTTCCGGTATTTGACACTTTACAAAGTGGATAACTACAGACATTATAGTTGTGACAGTGTAATACCCATATTTTCTTGTAGATAAAAAGTATCGGTACACCCTGCGTAACATCAGCATGATCAATCTTCCCCTTTCCAGTTGGCTGTAACTTGTCTCTGTTCTTCTCTGTATATAGGGGTGTACAAAAAAAAATTGGTATTTTTCAGATTTGGTAGGTTGGACCTGAAAATTATTGGTATTCCCAATATTCCCAAATTCTAATGCTGATATGATATTCAGATTTGTTTTTTTTTGGGGGGGGGAATCTGAATTTTTGGGTGTCCATTGTTCCCTATGTTTCCTATGGGAAACTTTCTGGGTGGCTGGGGGGTTGTTTTTGAAGATACAGACATCAAAATTGCAGCAGAGCTGCTGGTGCTTGTCCTTTAAATAATACCCAAATTTCAAGTTGATTGGACCAAAGGGTTCAATACTATGGGCCCCTGAACAGGGTGCCCCCAGCCATCTTCCATTATTTCCTATGGAAGAAAAAAGCTCCAAGCTGCTTCCAGGCAAAAGCCATGCCTGAAAGCAGCGAAAGAAAAAAACAGGCCCCAAGAACCTGCAAACACTGGCTCCCAATTTTCCTGGTAAATCCTGAATATTTCCAGGATATTTTGGGACCAGTTTTTCAGTTTCTTGAAAAATCCTGGATACGTTTGGGAGACTCTGAATATATCTGAAAAATACCGATAAGGGTGGGGGGATAAGGTATTTTTTGGGTATATTTTCGACTCGGACGTATCCAAATGCACACCCTTATCTGTATGTCATAACTGGATAGACCATGGTTCTTTGTGGGAGGGAACAAACCTATTGGGAGGTCGACCTGTCAGTTTTCTCCAAGCCTAGATTGTTTACCCTAAGCATAAATACAGCCCAGTCTTATAGCTTCCACATCCACTCCCTGGGCCTTCTTTATTTCATCCTTTTGAGCTGTAATTGAGATACTGCTGATGCTGTTTCTTCATCTTCCTCCTAGTTTTAAGGGGGAAAGAACAAATTTCTGTGTGGCCTCACCTGTGGGCTTGATAAGGTTCATGAGAAAGGGATCTGTCTGATATACGTAGAATGGATTCTGAGGAAAGGTTTTGGCTCTGATAGGTTTTGTCTCATTAGAAGTGAGAAATTGCTGTGAGATTCATTTAAGCAATGCACTTCTGCATTAATACCTTAATTCACATGTTTAGAAAAAGTTTGTAGCGGGGCCTCCCTTATCAACAGCAGCATGGAGGTGGGAGAGCTGCGTGTTTGAATGCTTTATGTCAAAAAGATTGCTACAGTGTTTGGAAGGCATGTGTTCTGTTCAAGCCTTCTCCTGATATGTAAGTTTTTAATATATGTTGGGTTTTTGATATTGAGAAGCATTCAGACCTTAAATTTCCTTACCTTGGTTCTGAAGTGGTACAGTTTCTAACGAAGGCTTTTTAAAGAAAATGGTGCAGGGTCATAAAAATCAAGTAAATAGTACTCATCATGGGAACATCAAATGTATGTATGTATTCTTGAATTTCTTCGAAAGTTATATGCTATTTGTTCAGCTTTGCTTCCTCCTAACAATCCTTTCCTTGTTGCCTTACCAACCATTGATTCCATCTGTGTCTACAGCACTCACTCTACTCTTTCTGAATCCTCCTTGTCTTTTGGCTTATACTTACTGTGGCAGCATGACATCCTAGTTTACACTTCCTGGCAGTGAGGTAGCATGTTTGTTATACCACAATTCCTGCTAACAAAGCGCTAATAAAGATGCTTGCTATGTGGCATGATATATAAGAGTTTAGACATAAGAGCTGTGGTTTGTATTTTGTGTTTGAAGAGTTATGTCCTTGTCTGATGTCAGAGTTCTTTGAACTCTGGTGTTTCTTCAGATTCTAAATGCATATTGAGAAGGTATGTGAAATACAAACTGTCCTCTAGGGGTTCAGTAGTGCTTCTCATACTTCTTGAAGCAGGACCCAATTCTAAACTTATTCTGTGGTTCGGGACCCCTTTCAAGTAACTCTCACTATGACAGTGCAATCCTATCCAGACTTACACCCTTATAAGCCCACTGACTTCAGTGGACTTAGAAGGATATAACTCTGCTTAGGGTGGCACTTTCAGTGGCCTTAGCCCTGTCAGTCAGGGCATGGTCTACCTTACACAGCATATGAATTTAGGAAAAATGATTTTTAAATACTAACTGTTGCTGTATTACAGTGCTTGCACCTATATAATCCAGTTAGTGCTGATAGAATCAAAGTTCCGTCACAGAAGCAAAAACCTACCCGTGTTCAAGCTAATATGTGGTAATGATTAACTCCATTAAGAAGAATGACAAGGCTTACTAAATACAAAGGCAAGGGGGTTCTCTAGGTCTAGGGAGTATTTCCTCTCTCTTTGAAGAGTTGACTTGTTTTACTAAGGAGCAGCACTGTTATCATAAGAAAAGGTGAATTAGAGACTATGGTTTGTTCAGTGGAATAAAAGTGACCATTGTAAGTGAGAAAAAATAGCTGAAATAAAGTGGAGTCTTTTGAAGTCCAAATGTCATTAAGTCTCCAGTTTGCAGTCTTGTCTTTTTGCCAACATAAAGGATAAAGACCCAGCATGAAACAGGATAAAATAGAGTTGTACTCTCCAGGGGAGTGACTAATTTTTTTACAGGTTTCTTGAAGTCCATAGAGTGCTGTAACCTGGTAAGCCACCACTCAAAGCTTCTCCACTCCAGGAAGTCAGGTTGCCAGTCTTTTTAAGGAGGGAACCTTGCTGTTCCTTTCAAGAAATTGTACTTTTAATGTTCTAAAGAAATATTAGAAACAATATAGGTTTGGGCAGAAAACAATTACAAACCTGTTAAAGAGAAGAAACGCAGTCTACCCCTCTAAACCTATCTCACAATAGAAGTAGAATGACCATACTTCTAAAAACAGATACTGGTGATTTTTCCATTTTAAGGGCTTTAAAAAAAATTGTAAGCATCCATTTAGATTTTAGATGAAGTTAGTTGTGCTTTCCTAAAATTATTATCATTTAATTAATGATAATTTATATGCTTCCTTCTTGTGAAAACTCACTCAAGGTGGCTTACAAGTAAAGCCGATAAAACTACAATAAAATCCAGTCGAACTACAGAAACATAAAAACCATCAACACACCAAAGCAGCAACAGCTGCAATTAGTACAAGTAAAAGGCAGAGATGAAACACCAAATCTTGACCTCTAAGGGCCAAGAACCATTTATTGTTTTTGTATAAATCCTGCTTGTATTTTAGCACATTCTACCCATGGCATTTAAACAAGCATTATCCAGACTGCTGTAAATAACTCTAGAGACCTATCAGTGGCGGACCTACATTTTTGGGAACCTGAAACTCGAACTGTTATGGGGGCCCCTTCGCAACGAGCAACAATAGGGCAGCATCCATCAAGGTCCAAAGGGCCTTGCTGCCCTTGCAAGGACCTCGAGGTCCAAATGGCGGAGAACTGGGTGGTGGGTTGGAGTCCTTGAAAATGGGCCATACAGTGAGCCCCTTCCTACCAGCAATGAGGTCTGGGCAACCGCTGTTATGTTCTTCATTGGGGTTATGTTCTTCATTGGGGCAGATGTATTGGTTCATTCTCTAATAGAGAGGTAGAAGGTCATCAGAGGGGGCTCGTTAGGATAAAGAGGTGAAAATCTGATTTTTGGTGTTAAAATGCACAAGCGAAATGAGTGCAGCCTAAGGGCTGAGCTATAGAACTGGTAAGCCATGCACCAACGAAGGATTTGAGGATTCAGCTGCCCAAATGTAGGCTATTAATAGACTCTGGTGAGCTCAGCAAGCCCATACAGCTGGAGGTTCGAGCACTGCAAGCCCCCAAGAAAATTTTGAAATTTGACCAATTACAGGGACATTTTGAGGCCATATGAAATGGGTATTAGAGCATATTCTAAGGTCAATATTAAGTACTTCAACCCACTGGCTTATGATTCTATAGCTAAAATACCCTTTTTAAATAACGAATACTTTTGAAAACTCCATCAATTTTGTTGAAAACTTCACTCATTAAAAAAAAAGTTGCTTCAGGGCCCCTTCATGTTTAGGGGCCCTGAAGCTTAAGCTTCATTAGTTTCATTGTAGATCCGCCACTGAGTCCTGTGTAGATATTGAGACTTTATTTTGAAATGGAATTGCAGCTCGAGGAATATTGTAAAATATATCTCCAAAGACAAATTAAAATATTGAGCCATTGCATTTCCATCTAGTGGAAAATGCTAATATTCAGACTACATATTATTATTATATTTTATGCATTGTACGTAAGGGCATGTAGACACTGGGTTTAGTGTTTGCATACCCTTTCCCCATGATTTATGCACCGTTTCACTCTATTTTTATTATTTTGCTTATGCATTCCTGATCATGTTTATCAGAATTTTTTTGCAAAAATTTGCTTTTTAGTTATTTTCTTTGTTACAAATAACACTCCCTTCCTTATAAAATGCATCTTTGAACAGGGCCTGTGTTGGCACAGTTAATGAGAATTGCTGCCAAATTATATAGTACTCTGAAGATGGCGTCCATTGTCACTTCATTTTGTGTGATTGATTTTTTTCCTGGTCTTTTTTAATAGTAGTTGTCAATGGCCAAGAACTAAAATCAGATTTTATAAAAAGAAGCTTAAATTTTAAAGATCTGATGGAGGTAAACCACATGAACTGTAGAAGGTATCATAAATTCATTTTCTTTTCCACGGGCAGCTTGGGATGTTTCTCACATGACATTGCTGCAGAAATCACAAACATATTGGAGTTGTTCATCATGGGCATGAACTTAGTTAACTTGACAGGCGTGTGCACAGTCTTTCCATCTCCCTTCACTCTCACATGATGCACCAAGATTAGTTAATTGTGACATCCAAATGCAGGCACCTTAACAAACTTAACTTTGCTCTCCCATCAACCAAGGTTCCTAACCATTCCTGGTTATTGGAGTAAGAAACTAACACCAGTTTGTTAAAGTGCTTATTTTCAGATACCATGACTGGTTGGAGTTAGTTGAAGAGTTCCAACTTCAGTCTTGATCCAGCACACAAAAGAGGCAGGGAGAAGGAACGTGCAAACCCAATAATTAGCCAAGTAGGTGCCTATCATAAACAATTTCTGGTTTGTTTGGCACATCTGAATTGCAGGCAAGAAGTGTCAACGCAGAATGTGCAATCGATTTCATAAAAATCTTGAGTTGAACATTTATTTAAAATCCTGATTTTTTGTTGTAGATTCTGCTTTCTTTTCTCCTGATCCTCAACTTGAGCCTGTCATAAAATCCTAATCTTCTGTCTTGTTTGTGCTACAGATTTAATTTTTTATAACAAACAAGTATTTTCAGTAGCACAAGAGTTTTGATTACAGTCACATTATTCCTAAGAACATTTGGTTTAGCATGTTGTGACGTACACAGATTCTCAGGACTACTGCATAGTTTGATACTTTATTCTTGCAGGCCTTCCTCATTACCCCATTCTGCAAGATGTGTGGCGCACCCTCACAATAAGCAACATAGTATATGGTTATCTTCCCCTTGTGTATTGTTAGTGTCAATAAAAACTCCCTGTGGGAAAGACCCATTGTTCTAAGGTACTACCCAGAAAGATCTATCCCTGCCACACTGTGGAAAAATATTGTCAACATTTTAACACATCTTCCAGCAGGATGAAGTGGTTAGAGTGTCAGACAGGGTTCTGGGAGACCCAAGTTCAAATCCCCACATTGCCACGGAAGCTTGCTGAGTGACTTTGAGCCAATCACATACCCTCAGCCTAATAGAGAAGAATATTGTAAGCCACTTTGAGTCTCGGTAAAAGAGTAAAACACTTTTCTGTTAGTCTCACTTTTTAAAACAGTTGTAGTGTGTGGTGTCCTGGCCTAGGATGTTGGGTTTAGATTTGATAAACCAGGCTTGAAATCCCGACTCAGCAATGAGTCTGTCATCTCTGCCTCTTAGTCCAACTTAAAGGTATTGAGTATAAAATGGTAAACACTGTCCTGATCTTCTTGGAACACAACTGATAGTAGTAGTAACTAGTGAATGTATCATTACCAGTTATCATTTGCTCAGGCTGTTGGGAGCTGGGACTTTTGTAACTCAGAATGATTTGTAACTGCCTCAGGACCTAGGAATCCAGTGGATAAGGATCTCACTCACACAAGCCTAAACACTCATCTAGTGATTACATAGTTGGATCAATCCAGAACCAGGCAGATTTAAACCAGACTTAAAGCAACACTTGGATGGTTCGTGATAATGTACCACAGTAGTCAGGAATGGGCGGCATACACATTAAACTGATGTAGAATTTTAAATATATCCAAGATATAGTTACATATAAAAGGTAAAGGTCCCCTGTACAAGCACCGGGTCATTCCTGACCCATGGGGTGATGTCACATCCCAACGTTTACTAGGCAGACTATGTTTACGGGATGGTTTGCCAGTGCCTTCCCCAATCATCTTCCCTTTACCCCCAGCAAGCTGGGTACTAATTTGACTGACCTCGGAAGGATGGAAGGCTGAGTCAACCTTGAGCTGGCTACCTGAAACCAACTTCTGTTGGGATCGAACTCAGGTCGTGAGCAGAGCTTGGACTGCAGTACTACAGCTTACCACTCTGCACCACGGGGCTCCTGAGTTACATATAGGGGGAAGGAATTTATGTGTGCATTCAGGCCAGGGTCTTTTAACCAACCTCCACCTCCTAGACCTTAGCTACATCACCATGACTTCCTAAATGAGGGGTGTGGTTCATTTTTCCCTCTGCATAACTTGTTTGTATTCCTAGCCTGTCATGGTCAGATTATGGCTGCTGAGTGGGAGGGGAAAGTACCTTGTTATAACAGCTGCAATTCAATATTTCCCTTTATATAGAAAAGCTGATAAGTATTTAATCTCAAATGCTTCCCTTCATCCTACAGCAAGCTTTTTCATGATTATGATGGGGATGACGATGTTGGATATGTGGCATTGAGTGGTATGGAAAGACTAGAACCAAACTGTTCTGAGCTTGGTGAATATTTTTCAGAACTGTGAAGGGTATGTGATAGAACTTTATGTGAGCTTTGCAATAGCCAAGGAGAGGCACCAACCATGTTGCAGTTTGAAAAGAAATTATCTATTTTGCTTTTTAAAAAAGATCATACTCTTAAGAATTTGTTTATAGGCTATGAATCATGAGGCATCTTTGATAATTAAATTAGTTGGCATACTTCACTGCTTTTTAACTTCTTATGTATTCATTTTAGAGCTTCTTGGAGTTGCAGGTTTGCAGATCTGATCTGAGGTTTTATGACTGTGAAAATTAAAACAATAAGTGATTGATCAAAAAAAAACAAAGACTGTACTCTTGAAAATACAGTTCTGCCTGAGACATAATTAATCTATGAATATATAAGTAGGAGGTTGATTTACAAAGTAATTAAAAGATCACCTTTAGCCTCCTCTTCCCAGCTGCTGCCTATTTATTTCAGTCTCTCCAGATTTTCCCTGGTTTACTATTCTCTTTTGCTAAACTAACTTATCCCAGTCGTGTGTCTTCTGCACTGTAAACCAGCATGATTGTTCTTTCTGAATCATGGTCCTCATTTCCTGTGGCTTGCAGATGAGATGATTAAGAATTACTGCACTATTGACCTGTATTAGCCACTGTGCTAGTGATTCTGCAAAGCAAAGCCCCCCCCCCCCCAATATTAGGTGCTTAAGTAGCAGGTGGTTAATAGAGCTTTCCAGCGTGTAGCTTGGGTCCACGATATCTGTCATTTCAACAAAGGTGAGAAGTGTCTTGGACAGACTTCCTTGGGGAATCAGTTTGAGCTTCTTCCCATTCCACAGCTCAGGGAATGCTGAACCAAGCAGCAAGGAGTGTCCCAGTCTTCTCTAAAATGGCTGCATCAGAAGGGTTCACTGACTTACTCTGAAGGCCCAAGTTGCTTTTGCAGACTTTGCACCATCATCGCTAGCGGTTTCCCTGGTTCCCAGCCCCTAGTCAGGCCCACACAGTCTCCACATTTCCACTTTGCTACTTGCTAGCCCATATTTGTTTTTCTTAGTTACATATTTTTGCATAAATAATATTTACCTGTAGTGCCAGCTTATACCCTCCACTTGTTTCATCTCATACCTTCCCTGCTTTTCCATGTACTGCTTTCTTAGATTCATCTGTAGACTGTGGTACAACCCATGATGCTGCTGTGATTTTTAAAAGCCTGCTGTCATGTGGGTGAGGCCAGTGGCACTGGTCCTTTATCGTGAAGCCATCTCTCAAATTGTGGATGAGTGATGACTAGATGATAGGCCTGTTGAACGTCGCAGCTGAACTATGGGGTGAACCCTTAGAAAAACAACTCTTATGTAACTGTGCTAAGGACCCCATAATCTCTTCAGCGATGGTTATCTTGATCACTGTGGAATTGGGGAAGAAAATTAAGGGTTTTTTTTGGGGGGGTTAGGGTTATTTTGCTTTAACTGTCTTTTGAATCAACATCTGTAGAGAGGTTGGATTTAGAGGTCTGGTTACAGAGGGATGCAGTGCTTTTAGTCATATCAGGGCTTGAATGGGACGATTCATCCCCAGGTAAAATTGTTTAACTTCAATAGTTGGAAACTAGGGTTGGTAGTTCCTAATGTATTTATTTTTTTTCATTGCAGAAATATCAAGAAATGGCAGGAAAAGCCAATGAAAAATTTGCTGCTGCAGAAAAAGTACAGGAGCAATTGCTCCTTGAAAATTCGCACCTGAAAAATGTATTGACAGAGACTCAAAAGAAGCATACTGCTTTGCTTGCAGCTTGTGCCTTGTTGTCTGGTGCCTTGTATCCTCTCTATAGCCGGTCCTGTGCCTTATCCACACAAAGGGACTTTCTTCAGGATCAGTTGAACACCTGTGAAGTTTTCAAGCATGAGATTAGGACCTTGGCCAACGCATTGGCTGATATAGAAGAAAAGAAGCACTGCGAGGACAAGGTGCAGAAGAAAAGACATTACAGAGGTCTATTACGTCTCTTCCGTAAAGGAGTCATTGCAGTGCTGGCAGCCAATAGGCTTCAGATGTTGGGCCAGTCATGCAGTGCCCTTTTCTCCTGGGTGGATGGCTTTAGAGAAGGCATAGGAATTCTGGTCAGCATAGGAGACTCAAAGAATGTACAGAATCTGTCAAGTAAGATAATCTGCAAATGTTTGATTTGTTTTGTGTCAAACTGCATTTTCAGTACTTAAATAACAATTATATTATGCGAAGGCAATAGGAGGCATCGGCTTCACAATTTGAGGGGGGAAATGTTTAAGCTGTTAAACCAAATCTAGTGCATTAATTAAAACTACTAAACCCCAATGGTGGTATTAAATGCACACGAGCACCCATTATTTGAATCTTTGGTAAACTGAATCTGAATTACTCCAGGATAGGACAGATATAACCATGGTTAGGAACTTGGAACTGTGCAGGCATTTCACCCACCCTTCCCCAGTTTACCCTCCCTTCCACAGTTTAACTGATGTAGCATTACATCTGTATTGACATGAACCATGGATAATATATTTCCTTGTATCCTCAATAATGCTTGTTCACTTCTATAATCTGTACAAGTAATCCTGAGAATTTTTGTTCAATGGTTTAAATACATGAAATGCAATATGTAACTACCAAGTATTTTTGTATTTTGGGTAGATAAATTGCATGGTGCATTATGATTTTTGTGTGTGTAGAATCCATGGAAAAGGTAAAAGATTTCTGAGAAATTCCAGCTGTAACTTAAAAAAAAAAAGTGGATTCTTAGGACTTGCAGGGATAAATTTGAAGATCAGTTCAAACCTTGGGTATGAGATGGTCAAGTTTCTAACATAGATTCCACTGCTGAAATAAATATCTTGTGCTTATGAGCTTGCTGCTCACAGAAGACAAGAAAAATGCATTAACTCATTTTGGAATTCTTCCACATAGAGGAGGGTGGCAAACAGAAAATGATTTGCCTTTTATTACCAGCTAAAGCATTTTAAAGTGTTTGTTAATACAGTTGAAAATGTCTTGGAATAATTGTAGGTGGTCGTCTGTTCTATCTGTTGACTTAAGTTTCCAAATATGCTTCATAATACTTTAAAAATACAATTTTTGTATTATAGGGCAAGAAAAAGAATATATCTATTCTCTTCAAGCTTTGAACTGGTTTACTAGTCCTGACCTTCTCACGTCAGTCCTGAGTTCTATGGTAGAGCTGCAAGAAGTTCTTAACAAGACAGGTAATGTTTGTGGTTTGGATGTCACAACACAACACAAGCCTTTGTCAGCATATAAAAAGGAAGAATGGTTTGGATGTCGTTACAAACCATAGTTTTGCTTCAGGAGAGGGAATGCGTGAACTGTGCAGGAGGAAAAAGGGAAAGGAGTGTCTGAGATCACAGGTTTTCAAGACACATTTGTGTAATTGAATTCTGTTGTCTGTTGCTATGTAGGAATCATGCCAGTATTTTCAAACAATTCCTTTTGAACACATGGCGAGTAGCACAAATTATTGCTGACTGTTAATCTATAAATTAATCCAAAATTAACCTAGTCAGTGTGTGGGGTTTTTTTTCAACCTGGGGCCATGCAAGGTCTCTTCTACATTACTTTAACTGCAGCTGAGAAAGGTCAAACACCCATGCACCTTCTTATGCAGCACCCTGTGGACCTTTCTGGCTTCCAGTGGTCATGGAAGGCAGTAGAAAGCTCCAGAGACTAAAATGAATATGAGAGAGATTTTCCTTTCTGCTCCACACTTGCCAGGAACAATGAGATTAAGGGCACAAAACTAGGTGGTCATTTCTGCAAAGTCACCAGACTGTCTTGGCTGAAAAGTTGAATTGCTTTTGGTGTTCCTATTTTTAATTCACTGAAGGTGGGATGGTAGATTAGAAAAGGGAGGGTTACTACTAGAGAAGATACAGTTGGTTTCAGAAGTATATAAGATTTTAGGGAAATGCACCAGGCTTTCTATGCAGCGGTCATTAATCCAGCTCTTAGTAATGTGCTATTGCTTGCAGTTAAAATTTAGGAAGAAGGAAACAGCTCATGAGGTATAAATCAATGAAGTTCCAGGCAAGCATATTTCCCTGTCCAGCAAAAACAGAATTTGAGAATTTGCTAGGTTGTGCCAAGATCATATGCCCACAATTGAGTGGCATATCTTGGAGACCACTAAGGACATATAATTTATGATAATTTCCCACAGAGAACACTCTGACCAGCTGGTCAGTTCTCTCAGCTAGCTCCCCAATGGTATATTCAACATGCAACAGATGGGTGAACAAGGTCTTGGTCATGCATTCCTAGGAATAAGACACTTCCCAGTCCTGGTATTCCAGTGAAAGGCAGCAAGTCCCAAAAGCACATCCACAGTTGCCCTGGCATATTGGCTATGCTTTGACCAGGATGTACTTCTAGTTTGGTTTGTGGATATGTGTGCAGTTGATTCCATTAATAGTTATTGCTTCTAATATGCCAAGGACATTAACCAGGAGTTGGTATGGCACAGCTCCAAAACCATATGCTGGTCTCTAGTAGTCCTGGTATTCCAGTGAAAGGCAGCAAGTCCCAAAAGCACATCCACAGTTGCCCTGGCATATTGGCTATGCTTTGACCAGGATGTACTTCTAGTTTGGTTTGTGGATATGTGTGCAGTTGATTCCATTAATAGTTATTGCTTCTAATATGCCAAGGACATTAACCAGGAGTTGGTATGGCACAGCTCCAAAACCATATGCTGGTCTCTAGTATTTTTTTTTTGTATGATTAACAGCACTAAACATTTTCAACTAACTTTTGTTTGGTAGGCCAGGATCTTAAGAACAACACGACTATTTCCATGCATATCAAGCATATTTCTGACATGTTTCTTGAACAGATTATCTCTGTGCCTGATCCCTGTTATTCTGAAGCACTATGAGATGGTATTAGACCTGCTCTGCAAAACAAAATAGGGTATATGTAAGGTAATACTTTGGTTCCACACCATAGTATTTACGTTCACATGCAGGTCAGATTTTTTTAAAGTCCAACCTCTAGCAGTATTGCTTAAAGGAAGTTAGTTATTTAAACAGACTGATTGTGATCAGTTGCAGTTTTAGCTGGGTTTCTAAAGCTCAGCATGAACTTTTTGACACTTATGCATTAGTTAGGAGATTAGCTCCCCCTTGTGCTGTTTCGCTAAAAAAAAATTTTTTTTAAAGTAAAACAAAGACCATCTTCCCCATGTCACTAGAGTAATGTTTGTCACTTTTCATTGGCTTTTGCTTCATTTGTTTAATAAGGACTTTTTTGCTCTTTGTACTATAACTGTATTTGTGTAAGACATTTCTCACATACTCATCACAACATAAATTATTTAATGCTTTTACTGTAATTCCTTGATAGTCTGTGGCCAGGTACTTAAAGTGTATATATTCTTTTCCCTCTGGTTATAGATACAGTCCAACACAGTACCTTGTGGAATTGCATTGTATTCTCATTTCACCTTTCAAAGCAGTGAATGATTCTAAGCCACACATTTCTCTGTTTTAGTCAAAACCATTATTCATTAAAAATTAACTAGAGGTGATGCTTTGCTTTTAGAAACTGTGTGCTTTCCCCATCGTTGGGATTTTTTTAAATAAGATCTCCGTGGTAGTTCTTTAAAAACAAGACTTGTACAGTGTAGGACTGAAATTATATGCATGTATATTTTTATATACATATAAATATAAACTTCAGGCATCTTATATTAAATTGGAATGACAGTACCTTGGACTACAACATATCCTGTCAAACCTTCTAATAGCAGTCATACCTGATATGTTGATAAAATTATCTTGGCAAAAAATTAGGTTAAAACAGAACTAAAACATGGTTATGTTTCATCTGTGAACTTAAAAAAAGAGAACCTTTGTCCACATAATGACAAGGATCTAAAGAACTCTTCTGCATCGCCAATGGGACTTTTCACTTGTTTCCCCTCAAAAAGCCACCTTTCCCTGTGCCATGTTGCAAACCATATTTGAAACTAAGGAGACTATCAAAATCCAGTTGTAATATGGCACTTTTCTGGGTTGGCTGCACCCGATCTGACCTCTCCCTCCCTCTCTGTGGCTTCCACATCATGTCCAACAGCCTTACAGCAGAGTAGAATGCCGCCAGGTCCAACACTGCACGAGGCCTCTCTCCTCCCCACTCACCTGGCAAACATCCTGGCCAGAAAGGAAGATGCAGCAGATTCAGGGCAGCAGGAGGAAGATAATCGTTCACAGAGCCAGCTGTCAGTGCAGCTGCCCTTGCTACATGCAGCCAAGGCCAAGAGCACCCCCAGCCCAGCAGAGCACCAAGGGGGCCAGGAGACAATGGCCCAGCATACGTTCCTACAGGGAAGGGGCCAAGAAGGCAAGGAAGAGAGCCAGCCAGGTTGGAGAAGGCAATTTAAAGGGGTGGTACTCTGGCCCCTAGCCCAGGAGGTGAGGATGAAACCAGGGAGGTGGGGCTAAGACTAATTGAAGGCTTAGGAGAATGCATTCAGGGAGGCTTCAATACCAGGCCAGGGAGGAAAGAGGAGACGTTCGCCTTAGCTAAAGGAGCAAGCTCCTGGTGAAGAAGAGGACAGACCTGGGTGCTATAACCCTTGCTTCTATCCCCTTCACCCTTATTCTGAGGCTTGGGGAGCCCCAAAGAGTAGGCTTGCCAACTTCTAGGTAGTAGATGGAGATCTCCTGCTGTTACAACTGATCTCCAGCCGATAGAGATCAGTTCCCCTGGAGAAAATGGCCGCATTGGCAATTGGACTCTATGGCATTTAAGTCCCTCCCCTCCTCAAACCCCACCCTCCTCAGGCTTCACTCCAAAAACCTCACACCAGTGGTGAAGAGGGACCTGGCAACCCTACCAAAGAGGTGGGTTGTGACAACAGAGAAAGGGCCTAGCGCTAGCGAAGGAGGACTCTCACAGGCATTTTGCTTCTGCTATTCAAAGAAAAAAAGTTAAAAAAAACACTTGGAATGCCCAAGCACCTGGGTACACCTGAAGTAGCTCTTTGGATCTCTGTCAATGTAAAGTGAAATCCAGACAGATTTCTTTTCACATGCAAGGTCTATATATACGTAAAATAAAAACTAGCAGAGAGTGTTGGTCTTGTTATGCAGAAAATATTTTGATTAGTTGCATCCTGAGATAGACATTTACCTTATTTAGTTTAGGTCATTTCTAAACGTTTAGATAATCCTTCAGTTCCAGATGGTAAGAATTTTCTAGGAGTTGTATTCCTGTTTGCCTGAAACCTTTTAGCTTTTCTTACCAAAGGGGGGAAGAAAGATGGCATTCTTTAAAATAAAAACTTCCTTGATAGCCTTTCTTCTTTAAACTTTCTGAACAAATATTTTAATTCACTCCTGCAACAGGAGATCTTGTGTTCTCCTGAATGTAAATAAGCTCCGCCATGGTTGTCATCTTACCCTGATAGTATCGTAAAACAAGTAATGACAGATTAAAACCTGACTTGCAGAGGGGAAACTAAATTACAAGACTTTTATTAAGGCATAAATAAACCTATTAACCATTATCTGGAATACCAATTAGTAGAAGGAGCACTGACAATTTTATTTATCAACATTAAACACAATTATTAATTACAGACTTGACGAATCTAGCAGTAAGCAGAACATGTTGGGTGTGCTGGGGCCTTAAGTCCATTATATGAGAAGGATGATTACCATAATCCTATGGGGAAATAAGTAATTGTAGTTGTAAAATTTTAATTGCCTTGGAATAAGGTAAATATATTCTCTTGTCTCAGAATATAAATAGTGTGGCATTAAGGTACCAAGCCTCAGTAGTTTTAAGCAGCAAATGATTTAGACATCTAAGCTGTCAGGAAAGAAAGGGAAAAGGTGATACATTTGTTAACAGTGACATGCCTTCTGCTTTTGAATGTGTAGCACATTCTCAAATATTTCTAAGCAGAATAAATATTTTTAGTTTGCTTACACAACAGGTCTTTGGTGTAATGTATTGCAACCTGTGGATTAAAGAATGGAAAAAAAAGATGCCGCATTAGAAGACAAGGAAAAGAAACATTTTCTTTAGTGAAACCGTTATTTCTTCTGAGCCAACCAATGTCTGTACTTGCATATGCAGATGTAATTTCAGGGGCATCGAAGTGGAATTAAGCATGTCTGTATGTGAATGTGGATTCCCTTCCAACCAACAGAATTGTCTTCTTGAAAGTGCATGTTTAACAAACTCCACATTCTGGCTTGGACTCATGGAGTATAATTGCAAGCCTAATGCCTTAGGCTTTGATCCTGTATTTTCTTTCCCGTTTGCACATCTTATCCTATTCTCTGGCACTAGCTGCTTCTCTGCTCATTGAAAGACATTGACCTTCCATTAACAGAAATGGCTGTTGCTGGAGGAAAGTGCTTCACAGTGGAGTACTGCCTCTGGAATGAAGGACAGCACTGTACCAAGCCTTAGGTACTTTTGTAGTATCCATAACAGTTCCTGAAGAAAGTTACAGTTGGTCTTTCCTAACACCCAAAACAGTTCCATGAAAAATATTTTGTGCTAAGCATCTAGAATACATTACTGTACTTGAAGTTTTGTAGGGTTAGTTGGTTTCCACTGTAGAACAGTTCAGGGGAAATTTCTTCTAGAAACTTTTCATGTAAGACATCTTAGGCTTATTTAATCTGAAGTAAGGGATGCTTAAAACATAGCTATTTCCTAGTAAGGTTACCTTAGGTTATTTCCATATTGCTCCTTAGCCTACTATATATGACAAAATGTCTGGAGCAACCTTTTCCATGTTCTCAGTGTCGGATATTATTTTTATGTACTCAAAGAATATAAAACCCAACAATCCCAAGCATACTTGATTTATGGATTTTCTACTGTTTTTTTTCTTCTTCTGAAGATCTGAATTCCTGGCTTTCCAGACATTTACTTGTAAACGCAGCAAGGAATTCTTTTTCAAAACTCATGGACAAACTTTGCATAATGATGGAAGTGACCACTCCAAACAGCAGCAGGAGCATCACCTACATAGAGAAAGACTCATTAGTTCAGAGACTGGCTCGCGGGCTACATAAAATAAACGCACAAGCTCTCAAAGCAGGCATAAATGACAGAGCCCCTGTTACGGTTTGTATGAATGCGATTAGCATACAATAGGTATTGTACATGCTGAATTTGCTTTCAAATTGTTAGGTTTTTTAAAAATGTACTTTATGTAGCATTCATCAAATTTTTAGGCTCTTGAGTAAAGCTAGAAAATGGAAAGAGAAAGAAACAATGTTTAAAATATAGCTAACTTTTGTGTTACTTCTAGTAATTCTTTATTTGATTTCTTAGTTTTCCCAGCAATTTGGCACTCAAGCAAAAGTACAATCTTCCTTCAAAATACTTCTATAATGATTTTAATTCTAAAAGTACTATAATTATCTCCCAAAGTGCTGTTGAAAAATACGTTATATCTACTAAAAATACAGTAAATGGTGCCACCATTTGCCTTTCCTCCTATCTCCCTGCCCCAATACCCTCTGTATATATTTTTCTACTAACATGCAGGTGTAGATTTAGAATGCTTCACTTCACTGTGTGTGAATCCAGCAAGGAAGTTTCATTTTAATTTGCCCAAGCATTAAATTCCATTGATTTATTGCCTAATCAGCATATTTTATAGCTAACAACATTGTTTCCATTTTATTACCAGAAAAGTATAGCATCCTTGCAGAAGCAAATATTTGAATTTACACAAAGGCTGCATACAGCAGAAGTAGAACGGCGGTCACTGCGCATAGAGCTCACAGAATTCAAGCGGAATTTGAATGAGATGAAGAAAGAGGCTGACAAAGCCCAGGGTCTTCAAGAGCAGTTAAATGCATTTAAAGAATCTGTAAGTACATTTGATGTAGAAAAAAATATATACAGAACCTGATCTAAAGGAGAGATTTCCTTTCACCCCATTTTGATTCAATATTCCTTAGAAAATTAAGTAACAAAGTCAATCTATTATGACATCTCCACCAATAACTGTGCCTTGTAAATGTAACCCAGCTATGAGTCAGATACATTAAAAAACGAGGATGTGGCTCCTTCAATATGTTTAGTTTTTATAATGTGGCATAAGATATATTGAGTAAATAAAGGCTTTTGATCTTCATCAGTGATATCCCCACAGTATCTTTAATTATAATGTTTTTGCTGTTGGAAAAACCCTGAGCTGAAACGTATTGTGTGTTGTTAACATCATTTGTGTGTGTGTGTTAAGTGCTGTCAAATCTCTTCCAACCTACGGCAACCCTATGAATTAATGTCCTCCAAAACATCCTATTATTAACAGCCTTGCTCAGGTCTTGCAGTATGATCTCTGTACACCCACTTGCTTTCCAGCTGTACCGCTGTTGATATGTTCTTGAACAAAGTAAGGGCTGCTTCACCCATCACAAAATTCCTACATGGAAAACACTTCCATGTTTGACTTAATGTGGAATTCTAATGTAGATCATCATTTGTGACAACTTTTACAGGTGGGTTTGCTTTGCTGTGCAAACTTGTATAAGCAGTGGGAAACTGGGGCCATCCATGGATTCCTGGCATGTATATATGCAGCAGCAAGAAGCCCACTTGGGCAAGGAACACTTGTGACAGGTTGCAACTTCATGTGTACGTGGAAGTACCTTCTGTATTGGAACTCTATAGTGTGTGAAGGAGCCCTTTGGCACCTAATGGTCTACCACTTCCTCAGTGGTCTGAAGACTTACAATTTAATGCCTTTAGTACCTTAACCATCTGATAAAATGACTGCTTCTCTCTCCTTGCAGCAAATAGTCTCATTTCTCAATAAAGAGAGATGGGGAATTTTGGAGGGGGGTAAGGAAGAAGGATAAAAATACATGTAGCATATCGATTGCCTTTTCCCAGTCTGTGTTATATTTCCCCCTATATATTCATTTCTTATGAGGCTGACTTTTAAAATAATTTTTTATTTACGGTCTGTACAAGCACATGTGTATGAAGCCTCCTGCCAGCAGATGGAGATGGAAAATCAGTGTTTTTGTAACTTTACCTCGGAGATTGGCTCTTGTTCCAACTAAACTGTTGTACTGAAATTGGCTGGTTTTAATTAACCAAACTAGTAATTATCTCTACCATCTTCAATTGGCTTGGCTGTCTTTAGGCAATAAGAGTGGGATAGATAAGTTCAACAGGTTTGCTTCTCATTTTTCCCTCTAAAACATTTTGCACATTGCATGCAATACTTCTTGGATACATGGGTCTGGGCTTAAACATTTAAACACTGTGGTGGGACCTCTGCTCAAATTAATGCCTGTTGTAAAAACTGATTTTCTCATTCAGAGGTACAAGCTCTTTGATCACTAGTAATTTGAAAGAAAAGCTTTTTTTAGTCATCATATGCTTTAGGTTTTTGAGGAAATTGGTGAATAAAAATCAACTGGCATTAGCATTGTTTAATGGTCTCGCCTTAGAAAGGAAAGCCCCTTGGGCAGATATATTGAGTGTTTTTTAAAACTTTTGCATTAGAATATTGCATATTGGCAAGTGGGATCCTGAAAGTCAAGTGTATATAAACAATGCTGCAATTTCATGACAGAACACAATTTATTTCCTTTATCAGAAATTGATCACCCATGAGAGGTTTGAAAGTGCATGTGAAGAGCTGAATAATGCATTACTTCGGGAGCAGCAGGCACAAATGCTTTTGAACGAGCAGGCTCAACAGCTCCAGGAGTTGCAGTATAAACTGGAATTGCATTCCAGCGAAGAAGCAGACAAAAACCAAACCCTAAGTGAAGCTGTGAAGGTAGGCCAGTATTTCCTCAAAAATAGAGATTTAAGCCTTGCATCAGTGTAAGTCTTCAGTTTTATACTGTTCAGAAAAACGATTCACAAGGAAAACATTAAGGCCATTCACATGAATAGCCATTAGCAGGGCAAGAAAGTACCCTGATAATAGTTTGTTATTTTAAAAAAGATTTTGGTGTAACTCCCCTTTGGAGACTAAGGCTGTTACCGCACTAGGTATTCCCAGCGATGTATTAAGAATTTGAAAATGTTATAAAAAATACTGTTCGCACTTTCTATGTATTCCCACTGATGTATTAGGAGTTTGAAACTGTTATAAAAAATACTGTTTTCACTTTGTTTGGCCCCTTTAGCTGTGAAGACGTCATCCAACCATTTTTTAGCCGTGGCATCCAAAAACCCTTTTAAAGCTATGTTTTTTATAACATTTCCAAACTCTTGATACATCACTGGGATTACCTAGTGTGGTAACAGCCCAAGTGATCAGTGCTAGAAGATGATAGTTCTGTTGGGTGATGCTGACCCAGAAATTCCCATAATTGGCAATCCAAAGGATCAGAACCATGCTTACTCACCCCCCAGAAAAATACCGTGGGTTTAGTGGGTAGAAGACACACTGAGTTTTCTCATATCACTTTCCATCACTACAGCTCCTGACCCCTGAAAAAAGCTGTTGGCATGCTGGTGAAAGGAGAGACAGGGGGATGAAATTGCCTCTCCCTTCAGTGCAGCTGCATGTGCAAAACAGCACGTAAGATTGGCTCCCTAGGCTGCCTCTGAGCTCTTGTGAGCTCAGGACTGATATCGCCCAGGATCAGAAAGAGCTAGAGCAGTTGAGAGGGAGGTATAAAACTACATCTTCCACACATGAAGTAGTACGATACTCCCCATTTAGGAATGTTCCAAGCTTCACTTTAATCTGGATTGGAAATTATTGAACATAACTTGACTGTAACTCTGCCTTGAGTCTCAGTGGAAAAGGTGGACTGTAAATAACATAAAGAAGCAAAAGAGAGAGAGGCAGAGAAAGGGGGCATAGAACTCCACAGCCCTAAACCACCTACACAGGGTGAGAAAGTAAGCTTCATTAATTCTCTGGATTTAGACCAGTTTCTTCAAGTGGTTGAACAACTATTTCTTCTTATTCTTCTGGCTCCCATGTACATAGCAGAGGTATTCACTGTCTTTTTTGCACTGTATCCTATTCACGTTTGGCAGGCATATTTAAAAATTAGAGACTGGCCAGCGGGGACCCACGAGACTCACATAGGGGGCATCCCATCCTTTTATCTCCTTTCACCTGTACCCCTCCTGAGCCAGCCCTTTTCCTTCCTTCCCCCCTCTAAGTTTTCTTCCTTTTCTTTTCTCCTGCTGCCTCCTCCTCCTTGTTGGCTCACCTGGCAGTGGCACCTCTCTTGCCCTTGCCACATCTTCCTCTTTCATTTCCCTCTTGCTGCTGCATCTGCTGTCCCTCTCCCTCACAGCATTGCTTCCCTGCTGCCTTTCCCTGTCCTCCATTACCTCTATTGAGGACCTCGCTGGAGGGAGAAAGGGAGCTGCCACAGCCTTCTCCTCCTCCTGGTCACTGCCCCTGCCACTTCCCCACTTTCTTTCTCAGACAGGAGAGCAGGAGGAAGAAGAAAACAGCAACAAAGGTACTGCCATATCCTCATTCTCCTGGTTGCCTCAGTGCCATCTGTCCTGGGCTGTTGTGGGAGGCACAGCTTGGGAAGAAATAGAAGGTTCTGCTGCCTTGTTGCTTGCCCATCCAGCTTCTAACTTTCAGTTTCCCCCAAGGTAGTGGTGCCATCATCCACTTACACCCACAACCACCACTCACTGCTTGCCTGCCTTCTCTCTGCCCATCCACCGCCTCCTTCCTGGGCATCCTCATCAGTGGCCACCATCTCTGACAATGGTGGCAAGATCTCAAGATGCTGTTTCATGAGGTCTCAGTTCCTTTCCTTTTATTTCAGGCTCATCTGACCAAAGGTCTTGAGCACAACGTGCATAGGATAAAATAATTTTAACATTATAGATTATTAAAATGTACAACAGAAGTGACTTTAAATTCTTAAAATACTTGAAACACTTTAAAATTAAAATCACAATAACCAAGAGTTGAGTTACTTTACAGGCATTGTAGGTATTGTAGGTAACTACAATAATAATAATATCACTAGTTAACAATAGTTTAACCTTGTCATGCCTTTAAGGAAACTATTATTACCAGATATTTTGTGACACATTTGGTTATTTCTGGGTCAGCATCACCCAACAGAAATGGGACCACCCAAGAGTCAACAGGAAGATGTATCTTGATAAAATGGGTGCAATCCAGGTGGCCCTGGGTGTAGCCCATAGATCACAAAATAACAGAAGGTGTTCTATTGTCTCAATTGCTCCTGATGCACAGACACATAGCCTATCTGAAAATGGGATTTTATCAAACCGACCACAGTTCAGCTTTTGGAAGGATATTCAGTCTGGTGAGCATATAAACTTGCCTATGGCTGGGAGTTGTGAGGAATTTTAAGTATGAAGGGAGGGTGGTAGCTGGAGACATTCCTAGAGCAGCAGTGGAGCACACTCGCCTTACTCAATGCATTCACTTGGTCAAGGTCTGCCACCCTTGTGCTAAGTAATTGCTTCCTGAATACCCATGTTACTAAGGTTTGCGAGGGAGAGACCTAGAGTTTCAGTGCTACTATCCACACATCTCATCCATTCACTTCTAAAGTTGTCTTCTTTTAGAAGACGTAGAAACCCACCCTGGATATTTGGCACTGCAAAATAAGCCTTCATTCTCAGTTTAAAAGCGGCAGCCCAAGCCCTGGACTCAAATGAGTGCTGCATGAGCTCCACCCTGAGAGCAGTTCCTGCCACACAATTGGGCACCCCAGCCAGCTTCCGTAAGAACTGAAGAAGTGTGTTATCCAAGTTCTCAGAAACCATTTATTCATGGAAGGTTTTGCACTGGGTTTGCCACTCTTTAGATGCACTTTTCCCCCATCCATATTCTCAAAACTCAACAATAAGCCGCCATGCAGAGTTTTGAGAATTCAGATGGAGAAAATGTGTATCTATAGAGTGACAAATCCAATGCAAAACCTTCCATGAATAAATGGCCAGAGACTCCACTTATCCACACACCTGCCCCAAACAAAACCTGGGGGATTATTTTAGCATTGAACGCCTCCAAGGCTGCAGGTATGTATTGACCACCTTTTGAGTGGAAAAACCTTAGAAGTGCTTTTACGTTTATCTTGGCCACTTCAGTTACCGAACAGTCTAATTAAGATTATAGCTGAACATAAGCCCCAGATATTTAAAACTTTGCACCTGCCCAATTTTCCCTCTCTTAAGATTCCAAACTTAACCTTTAATTCAGTGCCACTCACCAAGTACCCAACATTATCATTGAATGCCCACCAAGACAGATGCACACACTCTAACATGCACACACAATATTAAGACATGGCAACTTTATTATACATAGCTATATTTATGATAGCTGAGTACAATACACAAACCATCATACAATCCATCAATATGAGGAAACTTCGGATTCAACACTGCATGCAACAGACAATTTCCCCCCAAAATAATTTTAAAGGTGTTGCAATGGTTTTAAAGCAGGCTTTACATTTTTATGCACAATTAAAAAGAACCTCTAATTAAGACATCAAAGAAAATAACTGACACTTGTACATTGGAGACTTTGACTTGGAAGTCATGCAACATACATTAGAAATTAGGCATTATTATAACCTTCTGTAATTTTAAACCTCTTGTATGAAAACAATGTTGATTAATTTTGCAGCTTTATCGGTTTTGATTATAATCCCATATATTTTTATCTGCCCAGTGGCGTATACCACAGAGACTTGCATGCTAGCCAATTATGTTTCAAGGTCAGTCAGAGCTAAGCACTATTCTTATACTATTGCTTTTATTAGGTGAGACAAGATAGTAGCCCAACCATTTCCCTTTGCAAAGAAAATAGTTTGTGCTTATGGAAGTGTACTGTATTAGTCAAAAACTACATGGCAGTTTCAAACAATAGAAATGAATTTTCCCTGTGCACAAATACTAAAGATATACTTTTTTGTGGGATGTGTGTTCATGTTGTATAAGAAATCACATTTTAAAAGGGAGAAATTTAAAATTTAAATAAATTTAAAAGGGAGAAATTACTGGCAGATCTATGAGGAAAATCCATCAGTTATTGACCTCAATTCCTTGGAAATAGGTGGAATAAGGAGGTACTTCTTTATTCAACAAATTATTAAATTGTGGAATTTACTTCCAGTTTTAAAAGGGGGTTAGAAAAATTAATGGAGGGATAAATCTATTGATAGCTACTAGATAGGTTGACTAAAGGGAACCTCCATATTCAGAAGCAGCACACTTCTGAATACCAGTGCCAGGAAGCAATATCAGGGGAAGGCCTCTGTGCCTTAGTTGGTCCTCCAGGGTAACTGGTTGGATATTGTGTGAAACAGGTTGCTGGGCTAGATGGACCACTGGTCAGACCCAGCAGGGTTCTTTTTAGTTTATTATGAATATGTACTGTGGTCCTTGAGAGATTATGCCCAGTAAATATGATCGTTTGACTTTTTATTGTCCTTTACTATTTTTGAAGTTGCTTTTAGACTGTTTCTTCTAAGACAGTTAACAAGATTTAAAACAACATAAAAGTGTCCTTACAATACACAACAGTAAGCAAATAATCTGAAACAGCACATGAAATAATCAAAAATGGAGCAATCCAGCATGTTAATAGGGATTAGGATCAAAATAAATAAAACTGCCAACTCATCCTACAAACCAAAGTGGAAACCATTCCTTTCACTCAGTATAGGTGTCATTTCTAAAGATCTGAACATGATTAAGTAATTGTAATAATGTAATTGGAGCACAACCTTCAACATTTGAGGCTCATACAAGTGAATCTCTTCTCTCTACTTGTTGCCATCTGAGGCATTGCAGGCAGTATCACTTCAGTTTGGTTAACAACACTCATGTGTGACTTAATGACAAACACTGAGCATAAGGGATGAAAGGCAGTAATGTGAGAAGGAAGCAGCAGAGGGAAAGACTTAAGTTCCACAGTCCCCAAACCAGTGCTTGATAGTTCACAATTGCTCTCCCTATCCCCACTACTTGACAAACTTGCTGGTGTTAAGGATACTGGAATTATACACCATAAACCCTTGGAGTAATATAGCCTGGAATTTATTATGGAGATTTATTTTCTAGGAAAGTTATATAACAAGATGGTTCAATCTATCGCCAAATATATTTGCTGTTTATCAGGTTGAGTTCTGCAGACTACTGTGTCATTTTTAAAATAACTATGTTTTATGTATCCCTTTTTAAAAGGTTTAATGAAAACCAAATACCCAAGTAGAATAATTGTGAATGTATTCACTGTAAATTCATAAAATAAATTTGGGATGTTCACTCAATGCTTCTCATAAACTTTTCCTTTCTCTTTCCTCTAGAGAAATAGACAAGATTTAGAATGTTCACAGGGTTGTTGATTGCCAGTAACTCTGTTGTCACTTTGGCAAGAAGGAGCCATTCTAAACACTGTGTCTATTAAATTAAAAGCTGTTCATTAAAGAACATAATGTAGCTGATTATTCATTAGTGTACAAGTTAATAGTAAAGTCTGTTAATCAAATTTATCATGTTAGAGCAAGCAAGAGAGAAGGAGAGAGCAAGATCCCCTCTGAATTGTTTAGAGACTAAATTTCATAATTCATTAATTAGTTAAAGGCTTTAGTTGTTTAAAAGTTTTGTATAATGCATATTCTCAGCATCTAAATAATTTATAGGGACTGAATTTTAAACTGGAATTTCTACCTGCCTTGCTCTCAGTAGAAGCCATTCATGCATCACTACTGATTCGTCATTCACAAAATAACCCCTTAAAGTACAACAGGAAAACCCCATCAAAGAGATGGCTTCTCTCATAACCAATCTAGAAAGATAATGGATAGGTAACTTATTGGTGATTTCAGCATCCCTGCTAACTCTAGTAAACTTTACTCTGAATACTTGGTGAGCGTCATAATCTTTCCTGTTTACTGCAGAGTGCTGCTAGAAAAGTAGTGTACCTTCTATCCTGATCATGTTCCACGAAGGCAGATATTAGCACCATTTTGACACGTTTTGCATCTCTGTAACTGTTATCAAAACTGCCATTAGGTTGAGACAAAAGTCAAGATTGCCACTGATCACCAACTGAAGGTCTTTTAGGACCTATTCTGTGGCAGTGATTGTGGAAATTACCATTATTGCACTTGTGCGGAAGAGTCCCTTAAACTCAGATGGTTGTGCAAACTGTTGGCTGGCTGCAAATCTCTCAAACGGGTACCTACCACATTTATTTATTTTATTCAAAACATTTTTATGCTGCCTTCCACCTGATTAGGGTCTACGAGGTGGTGAACTTAAAAAAAAATCAAAACATTTGAGCAATAAATCCATTTACCGTATATACTCGCGTATAAGCCGAATTTTTCAGCCCAAAAAAAGGGCTGAAAAAGCCGGCCTCGGCTTATACGCGGGTCAATACGGTAGAGGGGGGAGGGAGGAGGGAGGAGGGAGGGGGGAACTTACCACCGCCATCTTTTCTCTGCCGGGAGAGGCTTCCAGAGCCTCCCTGCGGCCGCGGGGAGGGCGCTCGGCCTCCCCTGCCGCCTTCTCCCGGCCGGGAGGGGCCTTCAAAGCCTCCCTGCGGTAGCGGGGAGGGCGCTCGGCCGTCCCCGCCGCCTTCTCCCGGCCGGGAGAGGCCTCTAGAGGCCCTCTGCGGCCACGGGGAGGACGCTCGGCCGCCCCCGCCGCCTTTTCCCGGCCGGGAGAGGCCTCTAGAGGCCCTCTGCAGCCGCGGGGAGGGCGCTCGGCCGCCCCCGCCGCCTTCTCCCGGCCGGGAGGGGCCTTCAAAGCCTCCCTGCGGCCGCGGAGAGGGCGCTCGGCCGCCCCCGCCGCCTTCTCCCGGCCGGGAGAGGCCTCTAGAGGCCCTCTGCGGCCGCGGGGAGGGCGCTCGGCCGCCCCCGCCGACTTCTCCCGGCCGGGAGAGGCCTCTAGAGGCCCTCTGCGGCCGCGGGGAGGGCGCTCGGCCGCCCCCGCCGCCTTCTCCCGGCCGGGAGAGGCCTCTAGAGGCCCTCTGCGGCCGCGGGGAGGGCGCTCGGCCGCCCCCGCCGCCTTCTCCCGGCCGGGAGGGGCCTTCAAAGCCTCCCTGCGGCCGCGGGGAGGGCGCTCGGCCGCCCCCGCCGCCTTCTCCCGGCCGGGAGAGGCCTCTAGAGGCCCTCTGCGGCCGCGGGGAGGGCGCTTGGCCGCCCCCGCCGCCTTCTCCCGGCCGGGAGAGGCCTCTAGAGGCCCTCTGCGGCCGCGGGGAGGGCGCTCCGCCGCCCCCGCCAGGCCGCACCACTTCCCGCCGCCAGGAGCGGCCTGGGGGGGGGCCTCCTGCAGCTGCAGGAAGGCCACCCCCGCCGGATCCGCCGCTTCCCACCGCCAGGAGCCCAGAAGGTAAGTCTGCGGGGGGGGGAGGGGTTATAAGCCGACCCTCGGCTTATACGCGGGTGCCTAATTTTTCCCCATTTTTGGGGAGAAATTAGGCACCTCGGTTTATACGCGGGTTGGCTTATACATGGGTATATACGGTAAAATTAAAAATACATTAATGAGTGTGGATGATGTCTGCTGCTCTTGTTGCTTCTAAATGCCCAGAACTCTGAGTAAGAAACCCTCTCCCAGAGACACTAGGATCAGACACAATAGTTCTGGTCCATGCATAGGGTTGCCCTATTCAAAAAAAAAAGATGTAATAGTAATGGGATATTTCAATTATCCTGACATCTGTTGGAAGGCTAACTCTGCCAAAACAACTAGGTCCGACAAATTCCTCACTTCCCTTGCAGACAACTTCATAGTCCAAAAAGTGGAAGAAGCGACAAGGGGAACCGCTATTTTGGATCTGATCTTAACCAATAGTGATGACTTGGTTTATGGGGTAGAAGGAATGGGATCTTTAGGTGGGAGTGACCATGTTCTCCTGGAGTTTGTTAAACAGCAGAAAGGAGAAGCAAGAAATAGTCAAACATGTACTCTAGACTTTAAGAAAGCTGATTTCAATAAATTTAGGGAACTACTGGGTGTGATCCCTTGGGTGAGAATATTGAATGAGAAGGGAGTACATGAAGGATGGGAAATTCTTAAAAGGGAGATATTGAAGGCGCAATTTCAATCAATTCCCACGAGGAGAAAAAAAGGTAGAGATTTGAAGAAACCAGGGTGGACTTTTGGTTGAGATAGGATTTAAGAAGGGCATGTTCAAGAAATGGAAAAAGGGAGAAATCAACGAAGAGGAATTCTAACAAGTAGCCAGCACATGTAGGGAGAAAGTCAGGAATGCTAAAGTGCAGAATGAGCTCCGGCTAGCCAGGGAAGTTAAAACAACAAAAAAGGGTTTTTTGGTTATGTCCATAACAAAAGGAAGATCAAGGTAACGATCGGGTCAATGCGTGGAGAAAATGGTGAGTTATTAACAGGGGAGGCAGAAAAGGCAGAATTACTTAACTCCTTTTTTGTATCAGTCTTCTCCCAAAAGGGGAATAGTGCTCAACCTGGGAATAATGGAGCAGAGGATGCAATAGGGGAATTACAGCATAGTATAGACACTGAGATAGTACAGGGATACCTGGCTACTCTTAATGAATTCAAGTCTCCGGGGCCGGACGAACTGCATCCAAGTGTGTTAAAAGAACTGGCTGAAGTGATTTCAGAACCACTGGCAATAATCTTTGAGAATTCGTGGAGAACAGGAGAAGTTCCAGCAGACTGGAGGAGTGCAAATGTGGTCCCCACCTTTAAAAAGGGGAAAAAAGAAATCCCAAACAATTATCGCTCAGTCATCCTGACATCAATACCAGGTAAAATACTAGAGCAGATAATTAAACAGACGGTCTGTAAGCACTTAGAAAGAAATGCTGTGATCACTGACAGTCAACATGGGTTTCTCAAAAACAGGTCATGCCAAACTAATCTCATATCTTTTTTTGAAAGAGTGACAAGTATGGTAGATGAAGGGAATGCTGTAGATGTAGTGTACCTTGATTTCAGTAAAGCCTTTGATAAAGTCCCCCATGATCTTCTTGAAACAAAGCTAGTAAAATGTGGGCTGATCACTGCTACTGTTAGGTGGATTGGTAATTGGTTGACCAACTGAATCCAAAGGGTGCTCATTAATGGCACAACTTCATCCTGGAGAGACCAGTGGGGTATCACAGGGGTCTGTCCTGGGACTGGTACTATTTAATATTTTTTATAAATGACTTGGATGATGGAATAGAGAGCATGCTAATCAAATTTGCAGATGACACCAAGTTAGGAGGGGTAATTAATACCCCGGGGGATAAGGTCAGAGTTCAGAATGACCTCGATAGACTGGAGAGCTGGGCCATAAGCAATAAAATGGATTTCAATAGGGAGAAGTGTAAAGTACTTCACCTAGGCAGAAACAACATAAGGCACAGGTACAGGATGGGAGAGAGTTGGCTTGACAACAGTACATGTGAAAGAGATCTGGGAGTCTTTGTGGACCACAAACTGAACATGAGTCAACAATGTGATATGGCGGCTAAGAAGGTCAATGCAATTCTGGGCTGCATCAATAGGAGTATTGTGTCTAGATCAGTGGTCGGCAAACTCATTAGTCAAGAGAGCCAAATATCAACAGTACAACCATTGAGATTTCTTTTGAGAGCCAAATTTCTTAAACTTAAACTACATAGGTAGGTACACTGCTTATTACTTTAATAAACTTTAATTAAAGTTTTAAGTCTTAATTAAACTATAGGTACACTGAATAAAACTTGATATCATACTTAATAATCTTATTTATTGATAAAAATTAAATGGTAAGTAAGGTATCCATAAAATGAAATCATGACAATGACTGACAAACACTTAATGTGAACAATGGCCTTGCATCTCCTTGGAAAGTTTGGGTAAATCAGGTTTGTATGTTGTTGTTTTTAATTTTACGCATGATTCCAGGTTCTCATCAATAAGACGACTTCTCAATTTACTCTTGATAAGGTTCATGCTTGAAAAAGATTGTTTGCATGAATATGTAGAACCGAAAAGGGAAAGAACAGCAAACGCTAGTAGAGGAAGGGAGAGGGGAGGAATGGAGAGAGGAAGGAAGGAACTGGGAAAGGAAAGAGAAGGAAGGAACTGGGGAAGAAAGGATGAAAGGGAGGAAGGATGGAAGGAAGGAAGAGGGGGAGGGACAGAAAGAAAGGAAGGAACTGGGGAAAAAAGAGAAGGAAGGAACTGGGGAAGAAAGGATGGAAGGGAGGGAGGAAGAGTGGGGGGAGGGACAGAGAGAAAGAAAGAGGAAGGAAGGGGGAAAGGAAAGAGAAGGAAGGAACTGGGGAAGAAAGGATGAAAGGGAGGAAGGATGGAAGGAAGGAAGAGTGGGGGAGGGACAGAAAGAAAGGAAGGAACTGGGAAAGGAAAGAGAAGGAAGGAACTGGGGAAGAAAGGATGAAAGGGAGGAAGGAAGGAAGAGTGGGGGGAGGGACAGAGAGAAAGAAAGAGGAAGGAAGGGGGAAAGGAAAGAGAAGGAAGGAACTGGGGAAGAAAGGCAGCCTGGAGCTGGACTTTTGGGAGCCGCCTGAGGGGGATGAGGAGGAAGGTGGCGAGGAGGAGAGTTTACCCCTTCCAAGTGGACCGGTGATTAAGGTGCGAAATCCGCCCCCCGCCCTGGAAGTTCCCCCGCAAGATCCCGGCAGGGCAAGACGCGGCCTGAGCGGGGGGCAGGAAGGCGATGCGCCGGACCGGCTCCAAGCTCTCAGTCTGAGGCGCGGGGAGGGCGAAGCGAGCTCGGTCCTGACCCTGGAAGCATTGTCGCCTTCCCCGCCCGGGGCCAGGCGGAGCCAACAGGAGGAGGAGGAGGTGGGGGGGGTGAGAGGTCGCCCAGTTCCGGTCGCCCATAGAGACAGAGGAGGGAAGGCGGCAGCCGAAACGAGGACCAGACAGCCACGCCTCACTCCTCACGGTGGAGAGAAGGAAGGGAGGAGGGAGGGAGGAGCCCCCTCTCTGCCAAACCAAGGCGCGCAGCCGGGTGGCAAGAAAAGACTGGGGGTGGCAGCTGAGGGGCTCTTGTTCTCCGGCCGCCGCCGCCATGGTGGGAGGCAGGGACGGCGCTGGGGCGAGAAGGAGGAAGGGCCACTCCTTCCTCTCTCGGAGACCCTCTTGCTGCTTCGGCCAGCCTAGGGCGCTGCTTCCGCACGTGGGAAGAGCCGCACTCAGGGGCCCAAAGAGCCACTTGCGGCTCGGGAGCCGCGCTTTTGCAACCCCTGGTCTAGATCAAGGGAAGTAATACTACCACTGTATTCTGCATTGGTCAGACCTCACTTTGAATACTGTGTCCAGTTTTGGGCTCCACAATTTAAGAAGGATGTTGACGTTGGAGCGTGTCCAGAGGAGGGCGACCAGAATGGTCAAAGGTCTGGAATCCATGCCCTATGAGGAGAGACTTAGGGAGTTGGGTTTGTTTAGTTTGGAGAAGAGAAGGTTAAGGGGAGACATGATAGCCATGTTTAAATATTTGAAGGGATGTCATGTTGATGAGGGAACTAGCTTGTTCTCTGTTGCTCCAGAGACTAGGACACGGAGTAATGGATTTAAACTAATAGAAAAGTGATTCCACCTAAACATTAGGAAGAACTTTCTGATGGTGAGGGCTGTTCAACGGTGGAATGTGCTACCTCGGAGGGTGGTGGAGTCCCCATCTTTGGAGGTCTTTAAGCAGAGGCTAAATGGCCATCTGTCGGGAGTACTTTGATTGTGGGATCCTGCATGGCGGGGGGGAGGGTTGGGGTCACTGGGGATGTGTGGGGAGGTAGTTGTTAATTTCCTGCATTGTGCAAGGGGTTGTACTAGATGACCCTGGTGGTCCCTTCCAATGCTATGATTCTATGATTCTAAGTCCCTCTCTGCCACCGGTGGGAGGTTTTGGGGGCGGAGGCTGTAGAGGGTGGGGCTTGGAGAGGGGAGGGACTTCAGTGCCATAGAGTCCAATTGCCAAAGCGGCCATTTTCTCCAGGTGAACTGATCTCTATCGGCTGGAGATCAGTTGTAATAGCAGGAGATCTCCAGCTATTATCTGGAGGTTGGCAACCCTATCCATGCATCCCCCCCAGTAGAATAAATATACTATCATATGAATTTCAGTAAAAAGGAATTATGCTTCTGTATTATGATTCACTAATGTTTGTTTTGGATTTTAATATTTTTCCAGTGATTTTGCTTAAGCAATACCTAAAACAGAGAACATAGCAGTAAATGTAGCTGATCAAATTGTCAGCTCAAAAAGATCTTGGTGCACAAATGAAGTCATTGAGGGCCTAGAAGGGTGCAGCCCTGTTTAGGATTGCACAGAAATTCCATCTTGTAGGAGAAAGCCACACTGCACATGCAAGAGTCATGAAAGTATACTTTGTCCATTTTCACTGTTAGGGCCAACAGGACATCAACTTATGCTTTGTTTTATAGACAGAACATATGCAGTGTTGCATATTATAGGGGGTGCCAAACCTTTTTAAGCCTGTGGGCAGCTTTGGAATTCTGACACAGGTGGTGGATGCAGTCGCAAATTAGCTGCTGCAGGAGGTGGAACAAGCCACAAAATGGCTGCCATGGCTCACCTTCAGTCACAGTGAAGGTCTTTGTGCAGTGGTGGCAGCTGCTACCAAAGCAATGTTGTTGTTTTTAAATCTGCAGAGCCAATCTGGGCAAAAGTTCCACCAACTTTCTAAAAACACTTGGTGGGCACAGTGTTGTGGACCTCTGGCCTGTTAGATCAATTGGAAACAGCATTTGGGCTTAAGTGCACTGTGTACATACACTAAGCCTTTCTGCAGGGAGGAAAGTCTCAAATTTCATGCACAAAATATTCATTTTTCCTGGAAGGCATCTCTCCTCTTCCATCCTCCATTTCTTCAGTGAGTTAATTTTTGAAGGAGCTCACTTTCTCACTATTCTGTGTGCAAGTTTAATTTCTTAGTTCCTTCTCTACCCAAAGATACTTGAGGCAGCATACAACTTAAGCTTATATACCTTACAATAGATTTTATTTCACACAGAACCTCTTTCTTAAATATTAAATAATATGCAAAGTGTTTGGTGCTGGATTTCAGTTGCAAGCTTTTAAAAATCCTGCATTTTCATTTATCCATAAAAGGTTTTAAGATGCCTGTTTTTCAACATTTGCAGAGATTTTATCAGTTTATTTTACCAGTTGCTTTCCAATGAACACAGGTTTTCTGTTCTTATTAATGCAATGGGTTTTTGCTTTTTACAGATCCTTCTAAGATTTATTTTCAATCTTCACATTATAAGGGCAGGATTAAACTATGATATTAGAATTTGAGTAGGTCAGTGTTGTTGCTGTCCCATCATTAGCCATGGGACATATCTACTTTGTGGAAGTTCTGGTTATCTAGGGAGGAGCCATAGCTCAGAGGTAGTGCATATGCTTTGTCTGTTGAAGATCCCAGGTTCAGTCTCTTCCATCTTTGCTTAAAAGGATCCCTTCTCTGATAGCAGCGCTAGCAGGAAGAAGGACTACTCAGTAGAGAACAGTTGGCAGTCAGTATATTGGGCTAGAAGATCTGACTCAATATAAGGCAGCTTTAAGTGTTCATATTACACTGGGTTTCACTTCCTTTAAAAAGTCTTCTCAAATACTAGATTTATAAGATTTCTTTTTTTTAATCTCTGTGTTTATGTATATTACTTAAGTCTATTGCAGACGGATTCCTTTTCCCCTTTCCCATTTTTTCCTTTTTGTATCCCATAATTAAAAAAAATTATATATATCTCTATCTATCTATCTATCTATCTATCTATCTATCTATCTATCTATCTATCTATCATATTACATAAAAAGTCATATTTAAGATGTTATTCATTGGAGAAAAACTGGTTCTTCTGATAGCCTTGTACAGTTTTGTTGAAGGGGAAAAATCACATCTACTTCTAATGGGTTTAAAAATGTGCCACTGAAGGCTTTAATGGTATTATTGCTTTTTGTTATTATACTAATAAACACTTCTGTCCGTGACCTTGGAATTTAGAGTGCAGTGGGAAAGATTTATTGACATGTACGTTGGAAGAAAAAATGGGATTATTTCACAGATATAATGCAAAGGTGTTAAGCACATGCACTTGCATACCATTTATACTGGTTAGTTTAAAGCTTTAATGTATCTTTAAGTTTTCATTCAAAAATACAGGAAGGCTTCTTGTTAAATCCACTTTCCTGAGAGATCTTTTGTTATAGCATTGAATCAACTACAAAGTAACTATGTTACCTTGAGATGAGCAGTGGGAATCAATAGACCTATAAAGTTGAATGCATTTTTTTAATGTTCTAAACCCTGTTTTTCCTGGTAGCTTGAATATCAATGCATAAGATTTTTCTCCGACTTCTGATATCCAAGTTCCTTATAGTTAGGGTTTTTGTTGTTGTTGTGTTAGACCAGGGAGTTTATTCTTATAAAACCTATCCTGTGAGTGTCTTTATTAACCTTAACCGACTTTTCCCATGATCTGTTTTTCTTTTTGTGTGAAGGTTGACTCTGAAGTTTTTAAAAAACCTACTGTAATGAAACTCATACTTAAGCTAAAACTGAAACGGCTGTTAAAATAGAAGTAATGTTGGATGTTGTACTGATAAGAAGCTAGGATTAAAATCTGTCCTAATTCTGTTTGACCTTGCTCAAAGAAACACACTGCCATAGTTAAAGGACTAGGTTGTGGGATCATGCATTCTTTTCCCTCAGCTAGTCTACACACTAAAGACTACCTTTCTCCTATGTGTCTTACTGGTGGTAGAAAGTGCTGTTAAGTCGCAGCCAACTTTATGGCATCTCTGTCGGGATGAACAGCCATGAAAAGAGATGGTCTCACTCTGAGGGGGAGGGCATCTGGAGAGACGGGTGATTCCCCTTCTAGTAGTCAGGGTAGGCAGGATCAACTTTCACTTCTTGTTCTTGCCCGGAATCGCCTGCTGTCTCCAGCATTCCTCCTGTCTCACACAGGGAAGGCAGCAGCTCTGGTTGCTCCAGAGAAGCAACCCCATGAGGAGACAGACTTCCATTCTCTGATCTACCTCTCTTCTCACCCCCCTCCTCTTTTGGAGAAAGAGATTTGCCAGAGGAACATCAGAGGCTTACAATCCCCTTGCTTCCCAGTGTGAGCTGAGAATCTCGAAGCCATGGCGGGAGCAGAGACCAGAGCAGACGGCTTCCTGAATCCAGGGGACCATGTGGACGGGATCGTCCCTGTGCCGTGGCAAGTGGCCATGAAGGGCTCTCACAGCTGTGAGAGCAGCAAGGACAAGGAATGCCAGAAGATCTCCCAACCCTCCTGTGTCCGCGAGTGCGGCACCACGGAGGGAACAAAGTGGCAAGCGGCCGCACGGCCTTCCCACGGCCGCCACGGCAGCGCTGCAGAGGGGAGCAGCCAGCAGGCGGCCGTTCATTCCTCTGGTGTCCACGGTGGCGGCAGCACAGTGGAGAAGGCTTCCAGGGCCAATAAAAGGAAAAAGAAGAAGCTGGATACACACAAAAAGGCTGCTAAGAAGACTCAGCATGAGGAGGAAGCCCCGGAAGTGGCTGGAGCGGCCCACTCAGCGTGTGGAACCAAAGAGGGGTTTGCAGGAGACGCCACATGATTCGGCGGCAATGGCAGACCACAAGGGACCAAGTGCCCCCAGTGAACCAAACGCCCCTGGGCGTGAGGGCCCAAGGGAGTGGCAGGTCCAGGACTTATTAGCCTTAATGAGAAGGGCACTCAGGGAGGAGTTTCCTTTTCTGCAGGCCCCTTTCCATACAGGAGGCTCCCAAGCCTCCATGGCAAGCTCACTGGATGGGGGGGAAGGGCCCAGCACAAGTGGGGAGTACCTACAATGCTGGCCTATTTCAATGGGCACTCCCAGGGCCCCTAGGGACCCCCACACACAGTCCTGAACCCCCCCTCTCCTACAATGGGCCCGACGAGGGGGAGAGGGAGGAGGGGAGAGTTCAGATCGGATGAGGAGGAACTCCCCCCTGAAGAACAACAAACAAGGCTTTTTCTGGGAGATGACTTCAAAAATCTCCTCACTAAGGCTATTATGACTCTAGACCTGTCGGAGCCATCAGAGCAGGGGAAAGAAGCCATGGGGAAAGCTAGACCTAAGGGACCCAAGGAATTTTTCCCACGAAAGCACAGCTCATCCAAAATTGTGCCCTTCCCTGAATTCTTTGAAACGGTCCAAATCATGGAATAGGAGAAGCCCCTGGCCAACAAACATTTCCCCAAGGGCCCCCAAAGGATGTACACCTTAGCCCCTCATGCCATGGGGCTGCTTCAAACTCCACATGTGGATGCTCCCATAGCAGCGCTCCAGTCATCTGGTCTACTCTCAGGATGGCATGGGCATGCTTAAGGACCTCCCTAGACAGGAAGTCTGATTTGGTGGCAAATAAAATGCACGAGGCCTTGGCCATAGTCCTCCAGGCCTCAGCCACTGCAACCTTATTCACCAGGGCAGCCATAGTCGGAATGAGGAAACTGGCCACCCTCATCCCACCAGAGCACCACAGAGCAGCAGAGGGCCTCAGCAGAGTCTCAAAGGCAGTAACGTTCCTGGTGGATGCCACATTGGACTCCATGTCCCTGAGTGCGAGGGCAATGGCTTCCAACACAGTTTCCAGATGGGCACTGTGGCTCTGAGCATGGCAGACAGGCTATGGATCCATATCCACCCTGCTGGCATACCCGTTCCGGGCGGACGCTTATTCGGAGACAATCTAGAGTCAGTCCTGGTGGAAACCAGGGACAAAAAGAAAGCCATGCCACACAGCCTCAGGAAGGACAACAGAAGCTCATCTTCTTCATTGTTTCCATCCTTTCAATCCTTTCATGCACTGCCGCACTCATGTCATGAACCTAGATCCAGGCCTGACCCCGTGGACGTGGCGTTTTCAGAGGAGGGAACCGCTTCCACAAGCTTGGTCAGTACCAGAACCAGAGGCCCGACAAACCCGAGCAACAGTGACACCAACCTGGCCCAGGTGGGGGGATGACTTCAACTCTTCTGCGACCAGTGGGACTAGGCCGAGCCGGACCGGTGGGTACGATGGCTCATCCAAGCGGGTTACCAAATAGAGTTCCACCAGACCTCCCCAGACCATTTTGTCCTGTCGCCTACTATTATCTTACAGCCACCTTCTTGTCGGAATCCTAGCAGCTGATTCTGCTAAACATGATGTTCTTGTAGATGTTCACACATTTTTCATTTAACAAATAGTATATTCTTTAGTAGTAATGTATACATTTATAAATTCTTAATGTTACCCGTGTTCCCAAAAGGCTTATTTTACTTGTATTTGTTCATGATCAGCGTACACATGAACACATGAAGCTACCTTCTACTGAATCAGACCTTTGGTCTATCAAAGTCAGTATTGTCTACTCAGACTGGCAGCGGCTCTCCAGGGTCTCAGGCAGAGGTCTTTCGCATCACCTATTTGCCTAGTCCCTTTAACTGGAGATGCCAGGGATTGAACCTGAGACCTAATGCATGCCAAGCAGATGCTCTACCACTGAGCTACATTTTTTCTTTTGCATTTATTTTTCCTCAACAGAAATAGTTTATGATCAAATTATTTATTTGTTTTTAATTTCATTTCTACCCTGTCCTTTTCTGGCCAAGTCCTGGCTCAGGGCGGCTAACAACAGTACAATAAAACATCAGCATAAAAACATATAGTATAATTGACTAATATTTAGAATAATAACCTTAAAAATTAATACATTTAAAAATGTTGGCACCCTATTAGTGATTTTCTCACTTTAATCTAGATTAGCAGGTTAGAGAGTACAAATTAGATATTTATAACCGATTGACTCATTAGTTTCCGTGGAAACAATCTGTGGAAGATGCCCCTCTCTTCCAATTATTGGGTTTAACTCTTCCTCAGTAATGATTTTGCAATCTCAGACTCCTCATCTTCAGGACTGCTACTTGTCCCATTGCATGAACACATACATATATGTGCTCATATGGTGGCAACAGCTAACTGAGATTGTGAAATAGAATGTGTGTGTGTGGAGGAAAGAATTACACCTGTGTGCCTCATACCATAATTTCAGTTGTGGGGGAGGGACACAGCTGTGATTTCCTTTTTTAAAAATGTTGAAGATCCATTTATAGATCTGCTGTCATCATATTTAATTTGTCCCTTTGTGAAGGTGTTAAGACTAGACACCAATATAGTGTTCCTTACCTACTGCTTGTTGACCCCCATCCATGACAAGCAAATATAAATTTATGTTATTATCTTCCGTAGAATTACTGAATGCCACATTTCTACCTACTTAAAGAACAAGTTGTTGTGCTACACTTAGGGTGCCCTCACAAACCCTTCTGAAAATGATGCACATGGTAGCTTCCTCAGGGTTTTGCTATGTGACAGAACACTCATTACCTTTCAAATGTTGGAGATGTCACACATTTTCAGATGTATCTCCATCACATGGAGTGACCGTTGGATATTCAAAAAGGAGTAAATATAGAAGAAGAGTTGGTTTTTATATGCCAACTTTCTCTACCACTTAAGAAAGAATCAAACTGACTTACAATCACCTTCCTCTCCACACCACAGACACCCTGTGAAGTAGGTGGGGCTGAAAGAGCTCTAAGAGAACTATGACTAGCCCAAGGTCACGCAGCTGGCTTCATGTGGAGGAATGGGGAAAACAACCCAGTTCACCAGATTAGCCTCCGCCACTCATAGAAGAGTGGGGAATCAAACCCAGTTCTCCAGATTAAAGTCCACCCCTCCAAACCACCGCTCTTAACCACTTAATATGCTGATTCTCATATAATGTTGTGAAGAGAATGTTATGAAATGTGGCAGAAAGTGAGCTTTTGCAAAACTTTCAAAGGCGATATGTGTGGAGATCTTCTTTTTGAAAATTAATGTGCTGCTCTTCTGGAAAAACTTTTGCCTCTTGTTTAAAAGATGCTGAGGACAGGTGATAGTATTGTACCATTGTTAGTTTTACACATTCGTAGTAGTATTGCACATTAGTTAATAGTTTGATTTGGAAATTTTTTGACAGACAGTATATGCAGTGAAAATCTATTGCCAATGGAACTTAAGCTGATGTGCACTGAAGTGGTGAACCATTTCCTGGCATTGAGATATACCTGAGGGAAAAACCTTCTGGGATAAATAAAGAATAACCTGTTGTACTTTTTTCAGCAGAATTCGTACAAAAGTCTCACTTTTGTCGTATTAGGATATTAGTGTTGGCGTATGTTAGAAAGCGTTGCAGCTCTACAGGCGAGTAAGCACAGAAGACTCAGCACGTAGTACAAAAGTGCTCTTTTATTCACAGTGACAGAATGCTCCGCTTGGTCATCAACTCTCCACAACCCACAACCCAATACATATATAACACACCTATATACATATCTGGCATAGTCTCTCAGCCAATCACCTGTTGGCTGCCTTGTCTCCAGGACTATCTAGCTCAGTCCAGTACAAGCCAGTTTTTCTGCTCAGTCATTGAGCTGTCATGTGACACCACCAATCACCTGGCTGTCACATAGATCTTTTACATCTGCTTGCCATCTGCTTGCCATGTGCAGTCTCATATTCCAACACTCCTCCTAGACTGACATTGCAAGCCCCAATTTGCTTCTAAACAGTTCAAACTTTTCAGTAGGCAAACACTTGGTGAAAACGTCAGCAATATTTACATTTGAAGCACAATGTTTCAGAACCATTAAACCATTGTTTACCGCTTCCCTGACATTTTGGTATCTTATTGTGATGTGTTTACTTCTTGTTCTAATACCTTGATATCCAGCCAATTGCTGTGCTGCAGTATTATCACAGTAAACACTTACAGGCATTTCACATTCAAGATTTAGGTCTTTAGCCAGTTGACACAGCCATTCCAGCTGAATCTCACTGTCGCTTAATGCAGAATATTCTGCCTCACATGTGCTGGTAGCTACATGAGTCTGTTTTAAAGACTTCCACATAACCAGTGCCCCATGTAAAAATAACACATACCCAGTGGTAGACTTTCCTTCTTCTCTCTCTCCCCAACTGGAGTCACTATACACTGTGATTGTTTCCTCTGCATCAGCCTTTAAACACAACCTGGCTGAAGCTGAGCCTTTTAAGTATCGCAGCACCCTTTTTGCTGCATTCCAGTCTTTCATGTATGGACATGCACATTTCTGGCAAAGCAAATGTACTGCCATACAAATGTCTGGTCTTGTCCAACATGACAGATATAACAATGAACCCACCAACGATTGGTATTGATTTTTGTCATGGAATACCTTATCATCCACCTCTTTCACATACCCTGTTGTCATGGGAGTCTCAGTGCTTTTTGCCTCTGTCATTTTAAATTTTTCTAGGAGCTGTTCAATCTTTTTCTCCTGGCACAATTCAAAATATCCTTCTGGGTTCCTGGTAATTTCTACCCCCAGATAATTTTGAATGTCACCAAGATGCTTCATTTTAAACAGTTTTCCAGTTGCCTCCTTAAACCAGTTTAGTTGTTCCTTTGTATGACACAACAAACAAAGATCATCAACATATAAAAATACAACACAGTCAGAGCCCTTTACACATTTGGTAAACATACAAGGATCAGCAACACCTTGCTTAAACCCAAGATTTGCCAATGCTTCACTAATGCATTGGGACCATGCACGTGCACTCTGCTTTAATCCATACAGAGCCTTATGCAATTTTAATACTCCTTGTTTACCCTTGCATTCAAACCCAGGGATCTGCTCCATATATATCTCTTCACTTATTGTTGCATTCAGATATGCAGTGGTGAAATCAAAATGGTGCACTAACATGTTATCTCTGACAGCTTTACACAATGCAGCTCTTATAGTATCAGCCTTCACAGTGGGAGCAAATAATTCATCAAAGTCTTGCCCTTCAACTTGGGAATAACCCTTAGCCACAAGCCTGGCCTTACGGAGTATCTTCCCTTCTGGACACTGTTTGACTTTGTAAAGCCATCTGCACCCTATGGCTTTTCTCTGAGCTGGCAGTTTTGTTACAGAGAATACCTTATTCTCTTTCAGGGAATCAAACTCAGTTTGCATGGCTTCTAGCCAGGCCTCCTTTTCCCTGCTTTCCAAAGCCATTACCTCCTGAAAACTCTTTGGTTCTTTGACTTGTACATGATTGACATCAGTGGTCTCAAAACCATACTTCTCTGGGGGAATTCCTTTAGTGCTCCTGCTTGACACCCTAGGAATCTGCCTCCCCTCTTCAGCCCTTGGTGATGAAGCCCTCTGAGGAGATCCCTCCTGCTTCACCCCATCTGCATCCTGTGAGAGATCTGTCAATGGTAGCCCAATTTCTTTTGGCTCCTCCTGTCCATGAATTCTGGCCCAGTTATTTCCCTCACAAAAATTCGCAGCTCTGCTGTAGCTGAGAGAATTATGCTCATCAGCAAACCTGTATGATTTCATGCCAGACTGATACCCAAGGAAGGTTAGTTTCTTAGCTCTCGCTCCTCCTTTCCTTCTCTTGGATATTGGCACATCAACCCAGGCTTTTGTACCAAACACTCTGAGGTAACCTAAGCTAGGATCCCTCTGGTACAAAACCCTATAAGGTATGTCTTGTATGGACCTGGTCCAGATCCTGTTGGAAACATAAGCGGCGGCCTTGATTGCCTCTGCCCAGTATGTCATTGGCAACCCTGCATCCTGCAACATGGAATACATTTTTGTTTGTAGCATTCCCCCATGTCGCTCAGCAACACCATTTTCTGCTGGCACCGCCACGTTGGCAACTCTGTGCCTCACACCTTGCACCTGTAACCATTTCTTAAACTCATTTGACATGAATTCTCCCCCAAAATCTGTTTGGAGAGAATCCAAGGTACATTTAAGTTGTTTCTGCACTCTTTTGGCCCAATACTTAAATGTTTCAAACACCTGTGACTTCTTTTTCAAAGGATACACCCATGAGAATCTGGTGCAATCATCCACCAGAATCAACGCGTAATGGTTACCTGAGTGACTCTCCCTGTAGGGGCCTATTACATCTGCATGCACTACCTTTAGTGCAGTGTCTGAGAGTCTCTCACTATGCTTAGCCACTGGGTAAGCCTTAGATTTGGAACTTTTGCATACCTCACAATCCAGGTAGTTCCCACACTCTTTAACTTTTTCCTTCCCCAGTAAGGCTAGCGTTTTCTTTATGGTCTCATAATTTGCATGAGCCAACCTTCTATGTAGCAGATGTATGCAATTGTCATGGGGGCTCTTATTAGTTATCATTTTTGCCTCCACATGCCTATTTTCTACCACATACACATTATTACACATTTTCCCTGTAAGAAGCACTTTCCCACCTTTGGATATCTTACAAGCCTTGTCTGTAAATGTTACAGTATATCCAGCCCTGTCAAGGGCACTTACACTTAACAGATTGTTCTCTAGTTCAGGGACACATAGCACCTTTTTAAATGTATAGTTCAAAGCTGGGAACCACACACTCCCCTCACGTGTCACCTCAGAATTCCTTCCATCAGCGAGGCTTACATGCGGCAAACTTGAGTCCCGTGTGTCTTTTAAAAGTTCCTGATGCCGGCAAATGGTCTGTGACGCACCAGAGTCTAAAATCCAGACACCGGCTGTGTCACTGTGCTCAGTCAGCACCAATGATGCCTTCTGACCGCTCACAAACTCACGTGACGACTGGTCCCTTCGGCTTTTCTTCCTTGCTTCTGGGCAGTCGCGCTTTAAGTGATTTGTTGCCTTGCAGATGTAGCAACGTCTGACCCTCAGAGCCACGTGCTGCTGTAAATCATCCGGCTTTCTCTGCTCCGCATTCCTCTCTCCGCCGGCAAACCTCCGCGTCTCCCGGCTTGGCAGGTTTCCCTCCGGCTTGGCAGGCTTCTCAGGATTTGTTGCAAGCAATCTCTTCTCATGGTCCAAAATTCTTCCAACAACATATTGTAGAGTCAGTTTATCAATTTCAACCGACTCCAGAGCAGTAACTAACATATTATACTGCTCAGACAGAGAGCTCAGGAGTATATAAACTTTATCATCCTCCTGTAGAGTCTTCCCCCTCTGCTCCAGCATTTGGAAACATTCAGTCAGTTCATTTATATGGTTTCTCACAGGAACTGACGGCAAAAGAAAAGTTCTGTACAAACGTCTCGATATGGCTATCAAAGAGCCAGCTGTTTTTTGTACGTAGACCTGAGATAATGAGTTCCAGGCTGCTTTCGCTTTTAAAGCTCCCGTCACATGGACAAGCTGGTCGTCAGCCACGCTCAGCACTATGCTTGCCAGTGCCTTCTCATCTTTCACCACGTCCTGCGGCGTCTCAGGATCCGGGGGGTTGGAGACATAAATCCACAGTGCCTCTCTTTTAAGGTAGTGTTGCATTCGTAACGCCCACACATTGTAGTTGGTAGAAGTGAGCTTCTCCACAAGCAAGGACATTGCAGCTTGAGCCATAATTTCTCCCGCTCCCTGCTGCTCCTGCTCCGTGTCGCTCTCCTCCTCCGCCTCAGACGCACTGCTGCTGACAGACCTGCTGGGCACCTCCTCTGCTGCTCCGTCTGACTCAACCTCAGACATCCACTCGCCTTCTGCTCACTACAGCCCTTGTTCCACAGATAGTACCTCTGCTCAGAACCTCCAGGATGTAGCGCAGTTGAGCTGTTCTGGGCCCATAACCCTGTTGGCGTATGTTAGAAAGCGTTGCAGCTCTACAGGCGAGTAAGCACAGAAGACTCAGCACGTAGTACAAAAGTGCTCTTTTATTCACAGTGACAGAATGCTCTGCTTGGTCATCAACTCTCCACAACCCACAACCCAATACATATATAACACACCTATATACATATCTGGCATAGTCTCTCAGCCAATCACCTGTTGGCTGCCTTGTCTCCAGGACTATCTAGCTCAGTCCAGTACAAGCCAGTTTTTCTGCTCAGTCATTGAGCTGTCATGTGACACCACCAATCACCTGGCTGTCACATAGATCTTTTACATCTGCTTGCCATCTGCTTGCCATGTGCAGTCTCATATTCCAACAATTAGTTGACTACACATTAGTTATAAGATGCCATATTTGGGGACATTGTACACTTTAATCAACTGTAGGTAACCAATAACCTAAAATGGCAAAGTTGATGTTCCCAAATATAGCAACTTACAGTTTTCTTTCAGTACATAGAAAAACATGGGGCATGAATCATCCTCTACAAAAACTGAGTTAGAATATTAAGTTTTTTTTTTTACCCTAGCTAGTGTAACGTATTGGGGTTTAAAAGGCCAATTATTTTTTTTGGGGGGGGGGAACTGGTCCAGGGATTCACTGAAGATTTGTTATTTTTGTTTGTTGGTGCAACTGGTCTGCTTGACTGAAAACCATTTATTTCACGAGAGAGAGAATAGATAGATGGATAGATAGACAGATAGATTTTCTCTCTCTCTCTCTCTCTCTCTCTCTCTCTCTCTCTCTCTCTCTCTCTCTCTCTCTCTCCACACTCTATCTCATGGTATATTTATATATATAAATATACATATATTTCTGTCACCACAAACACAGTTTGGTGACACTTTACTACCGCAATGTACATGGGAATTATGGTAGTAAATATACCCCAATTACAATTTTTGCCAGGTTTTTTTCACACTTTTGTGTGTTAAACTAACCAATTATGGTGCAAGTATGGCCTTCATATGTATGTTATATTTTTGCCAGATAGATATTTCTCCTTTGTAGGAAGAAGTATGCATGCGTTTTAGTGCTGCTTTGAAGAGCTTACATACATTTATATTTCTAGGATGGATGAGTGGAATTCTACATCAGGCTTCTTCCTGCTTTTCTCAGATTTATCCTAATGAAGTGTGGTCTGTTTGAAATTCCTTAGGATGCAATACCTTTTGTTTAACCTAGCATGCCCTCTCTTTGAACTTTGTTTTCATTTCCTGTAAGATTATCATTCTCTCTGGCTTACTTCAGTGATCCTCAGTGTAGTAAGTGTAGGCACCACAGTGCCTATCTATGGGTTTCCAGGTATTCATTTTCTTCTTCCCCAAGCTGTCTCCTCCCAAAAGCAAATAGCCAGTCTTGGATTTCCTCCACCTCATTAAAGCAGGAGGTACTTCAAAAGAACTCAGAAGGCATCATCTTGTGTCTGCCAGAAGCACCCATTCCTAAACAGCTGCATTCATCATAGCAGGATGCTAGGCTTGAACCCTTTCAATATTTTGTAATTGGCCTCAGTACCCCATGGCAGCCATTTTGTGGAGGTTCCCACTACCCATTCTCAAAGTTCCAGAAGTACCCAAGGTTAACTAGGTTAGGAATCCCTGGCTTACTTTATAATATCCCAAAGGCCATCATTATGGCCTTTTGTCCCTAGTGCTGTGGAAATGTTGTAGCCAAAAACAAAAAAACCCTTTCACAATAAAGCAGCATGTCTGGCATCATCAGACAATTGGAGTGTCTGTACCCTGAAACACACTCTCTAAATGGCATCTTTCCCTTCTGACTGATTAACAAATATCATGATTGATTGTTTCCACCCTTTAATGGTGCCCAGTTTGCTCACCTCATTCTGCCTCTTGGAAAGGGCATGCGTGAGTGTAACACACATGCATGGATCGGCCTTGTTTACTTGGCGTAAGATGTCAAATTATGTTATTCTGCACAAGCCTCCTTTTGCATCTTCTGCAAAGGAAACAGGATTGTGGAATTGCATTGGGCGTTGCATAGCTGAGTTCAAGGATATGTGTTTTTTGCTCTTAACAGACCAAAACTCAGAAGACAAAGACAATTGTGTTTTGTGTAGCAAATGCAGGAACTTTAATCAAGTTGTCCTTTGTACTCTGTGTTGGAGTAGTTTCTATGGTTCCATAGTGGAAATATGGCTTACTTATGAGAGTGAAATTTGACTTTAGATGCATAGATATAATAGTGTTTGCAAATGACCATATGACAGTTTAAATGTCTGAAGGATCAAATATCCAAAGGTAAAAAATAATTGGGGTCAGGTTATTAAAATGCATCTTAAAGCTCTTTGCTGTTCAAAATGATGTTTACTGGCAATGTTTGGGTTTGTGTGGTTTCTTTTTGTTGTTATCCTCCTTTCTTTCTTCAGCTTTAACTTTCTAACCATTCAAACTTGCCCACTGCAACATTTTGAGATAAATGCACTATATCAGGCTCTGAATTTTTCTTATTTTTGTAAATATTAAGCTCAGGGAGTAAAATGTGTGTGTAAAGTGCCGTCTTAAAAGGGGCTATATTGTGGATTAAGTGAAATATCTCAAGGCTGCGCTTTTCTGATAACTGAACCTGAAGTGACCTTTCTCAGACACAATTACAGAGCAGTATGTTTTTCCTTTAATTTCATCAGGGGTTTAATTAGTATACAAATAAAACTTCTCTTATCTTCCTTTCTACCTAATTGGCTTGTCTTCGCTTATATATGAAGCATGTGAAAGTGGGCTGTAATTAGGGTGACCGTGTTAACCTCTTTTTCTCAAATGTACTCCTGCCTAAAGGCCTCAAGGCCTAAAAAGAGTGCTTTTGGATTATTGCTTTGCAATCACTATGGTTCTCCCATAGGCTTTCTCATGAGCAGAAAGGCTTTGGGTGCTGCCGGTTCCCACTGCTTAACGGGGATCTTCATTCTTCTCCCTTCTAAATGTTTATTGATTATCTCACTGTTCCACACTCAGCCTCCAACAACTTAATATCAGGTGACAGTCTGGAGAGTTCTTCAAGTAATTAGAGTTGAGCATTGGGGGAACAATTAGGACCAGAGTTATTAAACTTGATTTATCCTATTCTCTCCTGAACAGTTTCTTGGATATCAGATCACACTTTTACAATCTACCCGGGTTGAGAAATTAGTGGCTAACCTGCTGCTTATCATTGTTGCCTTGCTGCCTTGAGGCACACCCTCTTGGTTTCAGTCATTCAGCTGGAAATATTAGAGTCCATAAAGTTTATAAGGGGTTTTAATTAGATCAATCTGAAAAAATGGTAAGGGTGGGGGGAGAGAAGAGCTTTAGCAGCTGAAAGTATATTACTTTAAAGCATCCCAGACTGTGGTTCAAATAATTGTAAAGGCTTATCTAACCCACAAAGACCAAGTTTTTTTTTTAAAGAAGTGTAGAGACAACTTTCTCTTGAAAGTGTTCATTGAACTTTGATAGTAGATACGGAAGGCCAAAGGAATGGTCAGTGTTTTGTTGCTACAAGTTATTCCCCACCTCTTTGACTTGCAGAGAACTCTCGTCATTGTTTTGTTATTTCCTTTTAACGAGTTGTGGTGGGTATGCTGCACATTCCAGCCAGGTTAATACCTCTTTAAAAAAATATATATCTGAAAACAAATATCCAAAAATTCCTTATTTCATCTGAGGTAAAGGGATTAGGTAATGGTGAAGTGGAGTGCACAGATATAAAATAGGTGTTCTGTTGGCTCCTGAAGTGAACATCACAGCCATTTGGTGATACAGCCCTTTAAGCAGGGCCCAATTTTAGTGATTCACACTAATCCAGTGAAATGAATTGTGTTAAGTAGAGGAGAACCAAACTCTCAACATTTTTTAAGAGCAAGAAATTGGAAAGATGGAAGATTTAATAATATAGTCAGACTTAATTTGTCAGTCACACAATGCCTAATATTTATTATAAGTGATATCAAGAAAAGTTCCAAACGCTGGCTGCTTTATTGGTGTTTTGTCTTCGCCAAGTACTGAAATGGTGATTAATTTCTTGTGATTGCTTGTGAGCTACCATTGCATACATACCACATTGTGATGCTAACTGGAATTAAGTCCTGTTGATATCAGTGGGACTTGCTTCCATAGTCAGAGCATGTTTAAGATGTATTTAAGTGAAAAGGTTAAACATGCTCAACCTTCAGTGGATTGCAGTTGCTGAGCACTGTCCAAATAAATATGTGACTTCCTGCACGCACAAATTGATGGCAACAATTGGGGGTGGGAGGCTGTCAGTAGGCCAGTTCCTCATCTTTACTCCAAGGGGTGGGAGAGATTATGGCAGTCCTGTCCCACCCACAATTAATGTTGTAAGTGTACTTAGGCTTCAGAGTCTAAAGCCATCCCCCACAACCCACTTTAAAGGTACATTGATGCTGATGCTGATCATGAGACCCCATCTCTTCCCTGCCCATCTAACATAAGCAGCTATGGCCACCATTAGAATTTGACCTTTCATACTTGCCCACTTCACCTGCATGTGTCAACCACAATAGGCAGTCAGGGTAGAAGCAGGGTGTGGGAAAGACAGTCACAGAGCCTCCTCCGTGTTCTTCCCTGCCAAGAGGTCGACATGATGAGAGTGAATAATCAGTCAGCTGTTAGGTAGTAACGTTAAAACTGCACAATGGCATTTCTTAAGGTTGATATCTATAACCACATGCCAGACGCGTTTCAGCCTATTTGGCCTTCCTCAGTGGTCAATTGAAACCCATGTAAAACATACACACATTTACAGATATATATACATATACAGACAATATATATCAAACCAGGCAAGTATATAGGTTGTATAATATATTACCAAATATACAAACATCTGGTAAGATTGTCTAAAGTTGTTATAAAATTGTAAAGGTCCCCTATGCAAGCACCGGGTCATTCCTGACCCATGGGGTGACGTCACATCCCGACGTTTACTAGGCAGGCTTTCTTTACAGGGTGGTTTGCCAGTGCCTTCCCCAGTCATCTTCCCTTTACCCCCAGCAAGCTGGGTACTTATTTTACTGGCCTCAGAAGGATGGAAGTCTGAGTCAACCTTGAGCCGGCTACCTGAAACCAACTTCCGTTGGGATTGAACGCAGGTCGTGAGCAGAGCTTGGACTGCAGTACTGCAGCTTACCACTGTGCTACAGGGCTCTTAGTAAAGTTGTTATACTGGCTGTATATGTCTCCCATATAAAACCAGGGCTGTGTCCGCACTTACCATTTGCGGCGCCGGCTTCCGCGGGCTTTCCTTGCATGTTCCCACTGCAACTCACCCGAAGGATTCCCAGGACGTCTCCAGAGCGCAGTTTCTCCACAGTAAGAGGATCCGCTAATAAGGCGAGTTAAAAAAATAAAGCGTCCTCCACACTCGGTGCCTTGAAGTGGGAACATGCAATGCGACCTCAATCCTGCTGCCAGCCAACCCCTGCACTCGCCCCGCCTCCCTTACTAAAGCTGAACCAATCACAACCCTTGCTTGGAGCTCCGACTGGGCATGCCTGGAAGCTTGCCAGTCTGGGGATTTTCAAGTGCAGCGGGGAAAGGAGGCGAGTGGGAACAGGAATTTAAAAGCGGTCTGGATTCTTGTGTACTGGATGTGAGTAATTTGCGAGGTAAGTTGCTAGTGCGTCAACGGGCCAGGTTGATAATTGCACACATTTTATATGGGAGAGATATACAGCCCAGTATAACAATTTGAGACAATCTTAGCAGATGTTTGTATAATTGGTAATATATTATACAACTTATATACATGCCTGGTCATATATATATTGTCTGTATATGTATATATATATCTGTAAATGTGTGTATGTTTTACATGGGTTTCAACTGACCACTGAGGAAGGCCAAATAAGCCAAAAAGGTAGGAAAAATCAAATGCATAATTATAGGATGGGGGAGACTTGTCTGAGCAGTAGTGTGTGCGAAAAGGATCTTGGGGTCTTAGCAGACCAAACACTGAACGTGAGTCAGCAGTGTGATGCGGTAGCTAAAAAGGCAATTGCGATCTTGGGCTGCATTAACAGAAGTATAGTGTCCAGATCACATGAAGTGATGGTATCGCTTTACTCTGCTCTGGTTAGACCTCACCTAGAGTATTGTGTTCAGTTTTGGGCACCGCAATTTAAGAAAGATGTAGATAAGCTGGAAGGTGTCCAGAGGAAGGCATCAAAGATGGTGAGGGGTCTGGAGACCGAGTCCTGTGAGGAAAGGTTGAAGGAGCTGGGTATGTTTAGCCTGAAAAGGAGAAGACTGAGAGGGGATATGATAACCATGTTCAAGTACTTGAAGGGCTGTCATATAGAGGATGGTGTTGAGTTGTTTTCTGTTACCCCAGAAGTTCGGACCAGAACCAATGGGTTGAAATTAAATCAGAAGAGTTTCCATCTAGACATTAGGAAGAATTTTCTAACAGTTAGATAAGTTCCTCAGTAGAACAGGCTTCCTTGGGAGGTGGTAAGCTCTCCTTCCCTGGAGGTTTTTAAGCAGAGGCTAGATGGCCATCTGTCAGCAATGCTGATTCTATGAACTTAGGCAGTTCATGCAAGGGAGGGCATCTTGGCCATCTTCTGGGCACTGGGGGTGTGAGAGTGAGGTAGTTGTGAATTTCCTGCATTGTGCAGGGGGTTGGACTAGATGACCTTATGGTGCCTTACGATTCTATGAAACGTGTCTGGCATGTGGTTATAGATATCAACCTTTGGAAATGCCATTGTGCTGTTTTAACATTTTTAAAATATTTTTTATCTTGACATAGCGTTTTAAATAAATTAGATTTTCATTATCTATATATTTTATTTATCCCACCGAACCTTGGGTACCCAGCATCCCCTTCCCCTCACCAGAGGAGTACTGTTTATACTTCTCACCCCACACTGAAAACAAAATCCCAGATCCTACATTTCTTCAAGTCCTTAAAGATATGGCACATAGTGAAAAGTAATCACACCTGACTTTAAGGAGTTGACTGGCCATCAGGAACAAGGGTTTCTGTGAATGCATTCCTGAGATTTGTCTGATCTTTTTAATATACTATATAAATAAAGATGCCTTGTCTGGAGTGCTGTTTTTATTTGCTTAGTTTTTCCTTGATTACTTGTTGTGAGCTTGTGTGTGTGTTGTGTGTGTGTGTGTAAAGTGCCGTCAAGTCGCAGCCGACTTATGGCGACCCCTTTTGGGGTTTTCATGGCAAGAGACTAACAGAGGTGGTTTGCCAGTGCCTTCCTCTGCACAGCAACCCTGGTATTCCTTGGTGGTCCCCCATCCAAATGCTAACCAGGGATGACCCTGCTTAGCTTCTGAGATCTGACGAGATCAGGCTAGCCTGGGCTATCCAAGTCAGGGCAGGTTAAGTGTGTGTGTGTGTTAAGTGCCATCAAGTCGCTTCCAACTCATGGCAACCCTATGAATCAACGTCCTCCAAAATGTCCTATCTTTGACAGCCTTGCCCAGGTCTTGCAAATTGAGGGCTGTGACTTCCTTTATTGAGTCAATCGATCTCTTTTTGAGTCTTCCGCTTTTCCTGCTGCCCTCCACGTTTCCTAGCAGGACTGTCTTCCAGTGACTCTTGTCTTCTCATAATGTGACCAAAATGCAATAGCCTCAGTTTAGTCATTTTAGCTTCTAGGGTTAGTTCAGGCTTGATTTGATCTATAACCCACTGATTTGTTTTTTTGGCAGTCCATGGTATCCGTAACACTCTCCTCCAACGCCACATTTCAAAGGAGTCTACTTTCTTCCTGTCAGCTTTCTTCATCGTCCAGCTTTCACACCCATACATAGTAATAGGGAATACAATAGTATGAATTAATCTAATCTTGGTGGCCAGTTACACATCCTTACACTTCAGAATCTTTTCTAGCTCCTTCATGGCTGCCCTTCCCAATCTCCTTCTGAATTCTTGGCTGCAGTCTCCCTTTTGGTTGATGATGGAGCCAAGGAATAGAAAGTCTTCAACAATTTCAATTTTCTTATTGTCACTCTTAAAGTTGTGTAATTCTCCTGTAGTCATTACTTTTGTCTTCTTGATGTTCAGCTGTAGTCCTGTTTTGGCACTTTCTCTTTTAACTTTCAGCAGTAGTCATTTCAAGTCTTCGCTATTTTCTACCAGTAATGTGGTATCATCGGCATATCTCAAATTGTTAATGTTCCTCCAATTTTCACTCCACCTTCATCTAAATCTAATCCAACTTTCCTAATTATATGTTCTGCACATAGATTGAAAAAGTAGGGAGATAAAATACATCCTTGTCTAATACCTTTGCCAATTGGAAACCATTCTGTTTCTCCATATTCTGTTCTAACTGTGGCCTCTTGTCCAGAGTACAGGTTGCACATCAAAACGATCAGATGTAGTGGCACATCCATTTCCTTTAAAACCAGCCATAGCTTTTCATGATCTACATAGTCAAAAGCTTTGCTGTAATCTATGAAACACAAGCTGATTTTCTTCTGAAATTCTCTCGTATGCTCCAATATCCATTCATTCATTCATTCATTAACCTTTAATAGGCATAGTTCAAAAGACATCTCATACAGATTCTCACAATCAAAATCAAATCACACCAACCCAAGATAAACAGCCAGGGCCCCTGTCAGGCTCAGAAATATACAAAATATATAAAATACAAATAAATATAGAATATATAAAAATACCACATTATAGAAATTAAACAAAAGTTAAAATGATCTGCCTATCCAGTTGGACAGTAATACAATAAAAAATAATAATCATAATCATTGACCATTCACTAGATAAAGCCGCAATCACAACCACAACTTAAAATATTAGACAGGCTTCATGGATCGACGTCTCAATAAAGTTACCAAAATTTTTGCAACCGAAGCAGTTGTTTCAGGCTTAGCATCAGACAATAGAACAAATAACATTTGGCTTTTATTATTGACTATTTCGGTACAAGCAGATCTAACAGACAGTCATTACGAGGGCCCTCACCCAGGCCGCATTCCAATATAATATGCATAAGCAAATCTGGAGATCATGAACCGCAGGGGCGGAGTCTCTCCTGATACGGAATGTGACTGAATCTACCAAGTAAGACCTTCGATAGAAAAGCATTCATACGAGCTAAGAAAAAAAGCTCTTCTTTGGTCTGGATCAACTAAATTACAAAAATAATGAGCCATAAGCTAGCTAGAAATGCCAAAAAAAGCAGGTGAACATAGTAGGAAAAAGGATTTACCGCTCATGATCCAGGCGCCTTTGCTTGATTACTCGAAAGGAGGATCTTTCATCAGAAAGTAATAAAGAGTCAAAATCAATTCCAATGCAGGCCAACCTCTGAAGAATAGCTTGGGACCATTGCGAGCTATAAGGATCACTTTTCAAATAAGTTAGAAGACTGTCAGGTACTGATCTAAAGTGGATTTTAATCCAATATTTAAAAGTGGCAATCCAAGCCTTAGTATTAATACAGATTTGACCTAACTCTGCACAAGTAGCTAGGTAGGAAATACATTTAGGGGCTCCTAGAATTCATCTTAGAAAAGAGGCTTGAATGCTCTCAGTAGTCTAATTGAGAGTTTTAATCCAAATAGGACAACTGTAGTTACGGCAGCACTTTGGCATTAAAAATTTTGATTGCCACCGGAACATATTGATTACCTTTAATAAAGAAGAACTGTGATATCTGAGCAGCTGAATGTTTGGCCAAATTTATTGCACAAGATCAATGAGAGTTCCAACTTAGATTATGCTGAAACGTAACACCTAGATACTTGAAAGTTTTAACCTGTTCAATTTCTATACCTCCAACAGATTATTTCTGTGTGCACCAACTTTTAGAAAAAAACATTACTTTAGTTTTGGCATAATTAATTGCTAGCTTATTTTCTTGACAGTATTGATAAAATGATGTAAGATATCTTTGCAGGCCGACCCTGGTAATCAAAAGCGATGCAGTATCATCCACGTACAATAATAAAGGAGATGGACAACAAGCAAGCTTTGGGGGGGTGGCCATCAGTGGAACCTAATCTGTCCGCCAAATAATTCAGGAACAAATTAAAAAGTTGGGGAGCAAGGATACACCTTGTTTAACACCAATTGTTATAGGAATCCTATCGGTTAAATAACCTTTAGACGAATATCGAATTTGGCATGATGTAGCAACAGGAAGTTTCCTCAGAAGAAACAAAAGTCTTGGCTCCATACCGAGTCTAAATAGTTTACTTCATAGCATATCTCGATCAATCTTACCAAAGGCACTTTTTAGATCTATAAAAGCCACATACAGCTTTTTCCTACCAGTATTAATATATTTATCTTCCAAGAAGGTAAAAGTCAGACAATGACCTACAATTGATTTGCCCTGTGAAAACACAATTTGCTCCGGCCCAATAATATTATGACTTTGAATCCGTTCAGTCAACCGGAGCTCAAGATGTTTAGCATAGAGCTTACCAACTATAGAAAGTAAACTAATTGGCCTAAAATTATTTGGATTAATAAGGTTGCCGTTTTTATAGATTGGAATAATGATAGAATTTAACCAAAAATTTGGAAGAATCCCATATAGATCTAATAACAAAAACAGGTTGGCTAAGGGAAGAGCCCACCATTTTATACTGTTTTTAATAATTCCGCCGGGATGGCATCAGGGCCAGGAGCAGTATCCAACGTATATTTGTAATATGATCTCTAGTGCCTCTTCCTTTTCTGAATCCAGCTTGAACATCAGGCATTTCTCATTCCATATATGGCAACAGCCTTTGCTGTAAGATTTTGAGCATCACTTTACTTGCGTGAGAAATTAATGCAATGGTTCGATAGTTGCAGCAATCTTTGACATCTCCTTTCTTGGGAATTGAAATGTAAATGGATCGTGAGCTTGTACATCACATAAAGTGGATCTTGAGCTTGTACATCATGTAAAATCCTCACAAAGTTTCCTGCTGAGACCTCCCTTCCAGCTGCCTATTCAGCCACAGCACTAGAGGTGCCAGGTCCTCACTGGCCATCAGTGGGGGATGGGGGGGTAGGGTTGCCAGATCCAGGTTGGAAAACTCATGGAGATTTGGGAATGAAGCCTAGGGAGGACAGGGACCTCAGTGGGGTACAATGCCATAGAAAAAATATTTATTAGTTGCCTTTTTAACTAACAGTAACTCGAGATTTACAATGTAAACAATAACAAAACACAATATTTTTGTAGCTATTTTTCTTAACTGAGGGGCAGGGGGGTAGGTGTTACCTACAGGTTAGGTTCTGGGAAGTTACCTTCATCTATTATAGTAGATGGGAAAGGCAACATATAAATATTTAAATAAACGGAGGCATTGAGTGATAATATTGTGATGTGTTCTTTGGTGGCAGTAATGGATTAAAGGTTAAGGGCCACTATACTGCATGGAGCAGTACTGTCTAATCTGTAGATTAGAAGAAGAGTTGGTTGCCAACTTTCTCTACCACTTAAGGAAGAATCAAACCGGCTTACAATCACCTTCCCTTCCCCTCCTCACAACAGACACCCTGTGAAGTAGGTGGGGCTGAGAAAGTTTGGCCTCATGTGAAGGAGCGGGGAAACAAATCCAGTTCACTAGATTAGCCTCCGGCACTCATGTGGAGGAGTAGGGAATCAAACCTGGTTCTCCAGATCAGATTAGAAACATGTGTGTGCTTTTTCTGTTTTGAAAGACCTCCCTCAGCAAAGAAGTAATTATGTTTCTCCTAGCTTTATTTTTAAAATTGTAATGGAAAAAAGAATTGTTGAGACTATAGGGTTCCCCTCCTCCGATAAATCTGCTAAATTCATTGAACTAAATCTTGCAAATACAGAGATGTCCTCTTGATAAAGAGAATTTTAAAAATAAGTAGCATAAGATATACAATAATGTCCTTGCTGTGGAGAGCAGTATTTCCATTAGTTGTATGCTTAGCTGGCTCCGAACATGGCATCCTATGCATTTTAATAGTAAATAAAATGTAGCAACAGGAAGTTTTGTTTTCACCTTGCCAAATCTTTTCAGCTTTCATTTTTCTGGGGTACACCCCAAACTCCCTCACTAATCCCAGAAGTCTAAAAATCAGTAAGAGCGTCCTGTCAATCATCGTATAGACAGCTATTTAAAAGAAATGACATAGGCAAGAATTTCAAAGCTAATTCTAGTGTGCAATGTATGTTTTATAGTTCTTGTTTTCATGAATTTGCAAATATGGCACCCTCCCAAATGCATGTCTGTTTCTTTCAAAACCAAAGTGACAAATGACCTTCTGTTCTACAGGTGTTAATGTAATCTGAGGTTGTGTGGTATGAATCCCTTGGGCTTCCATTGCACTATTGAGTTTCCATTGACATTGGCTAAGTGTGGCCTCTCAACCCTTCCCAAATTCCTCTGGTGCTTGATGTTTTCAGTCATCAGATGGATGCTGTTAGAAATGTGTTCAGAGTGTTATGTATATAGTTAAAATTCCTGGCTGCATTGTGAAGGCTATAGCTTCTTAATTTGTCAAAGTAGCATATAGGAATTTTGTTCTGAAACAGCCCAGTTTAAATCCTTTTGCAATAAACATAGCAACCAAATGTAAACTCTTTTTAAAAGGCATGCTTTTAAAATTCGTTTTTTATGTAACAAAGTCTAAATACATGCAAGTGTAAACAAAAATGCAGAAACAGTATATTACCAAAAATCTAATATAGTGCTGGCACTCTGCTAGTCCATAACATTTGTAAGATCTTTCCTCAATGGGGAAGGACAGCGGAAGAGGAACACTCAAATTGTGAATTAAAAATTGCTCTCAGCAAGTTGACATCCTTTGAAAATATTACCTTACAAGAAAAAAAGAAGGCAGTATGTAGGCCTTGATTGTAGTTTCCATATGAATGAGTGCTCTGTACTAGAGTGTCAGATTAGGACTTGGAAGACGCTGATTTGAATCCCCACTGCCATGGAAGCTTGCTGGGTGACTTTGGACCAGTCCCATATACTCAGCCTAACCTACCTCACAGATTGTTGAGAGGGTAAAACGGAGGAGAGGAGAACAATGTAAGCCTCTTTGGGTCTCCATGGGAAGAAAGGAGAGGTATAAATGAAGTAAGTAAATAATTGTTGATCTTTTGAGAATTGTATATATTCTATCAATCTGAACTCATTTTTTATTGGAAACATTTATGTGGAAGAGAACCCAGGGAAACCTTCAAGGGTCAGAAACCAGGCAATATATTTTGGAAATCACAAAATCCATATGATGCTCTGAAGTACATTATGTTAGCATGGTAGCAGTAATTGGCAGCACATTGAACACCAATTATACAGCATATTAGAAGAACTGTAGGGATGTTTCTCTTCTGTTTATATTAGTTTTAGCTCTGTCCCTTCTTAGCCGTATTGCTCAGTGCCAGTAATTTCATATACTTTTCTTTCAAAATATACTTTATTGAGATCATTTTCACTTTTAAAATGGATATTGTCATGAAATCGTAGAATAATTTTGATATTCACCACTTGTAACATCTTTGATTATTCTGGACTGAGGATGGGATTGTTTGCTATATAATTCACTGGATGTTTGAACAGGTAAATAGGAACTATTTTTTTTAGAAAATAGCCTCAATCTATTTCACAGTCCGTCTGCACTCCTCTTTGTTTAATAGCCTATGGCATAAATTGAAGTTAATTATCAGGGCTGACAAGTAACTCTGTTTTCTGTCTGCTCTCAGAGTCTCTCCGAGGCAAAGATGGAGCTGAGAAGAAAAGATCAATCTCTGCGTCAGCTCAATAGACATCTTACCCAGCTGGAGCAGGACAAGCGTCGACTGGAAGAGAGCATCCGCGATGCAGAGAGTGCCCTCCGCATGGCAGCAAAGTGAGCACTGGGGCCTTGGGGAGATCACTTGAAACAGACAAAAGATCAATTCTTACTTTCATGCAAAGGGTTTTAGGCCTGGATAATGCAGCCCTGGAAAACAAAAGTACAGCTGCCTTTCTTTGAAATTTACTGCAAGATCCTCTTGAAGAACAAAACTTAGTTCAACATACTAATGGACCATTTCAGTCATTTAGGAAAGGGGCTGTTGTAACACAAATTTATGTTCCTACTGTACTGTGATTGAGCCATCCCCCCCCCCACCTTAACTAGTAGTATGCAGCTGTTCTAGCGAAAGAGCAAAGGGTATGATAGAAAGCAGATGCTGGACCAGAGAGCATATGACAATCGGTGTACCAAATCTTCAAGAGCTGGGAAGCAAAGTGCACACAGCATTTGCACCTATCAATCACAACAACGATGCACAAGCATGGTCATCTGTGGAACCAGTACTCAAGATGTCATAAGGAGCAACAACAAAAAAGAGTCAACATTGCATATTCTTGCAGCAGCAAGAGGTTTCTGATGTTCGTTTACTTAGATTATGCACTAACACACACTCAAAACATCCTTCCCACACCAATCTTGGTGGCAAAACCCCCCAACTCTTCCACCCTGTTGCAGAATAACATATATACACAAGAGATGTGTTCACAAAACCTTTTACACAGAACAAAGCAAACACCGACACTTGCTTTTGTTCAGATAAAACAGCCTATTCACCCCTCCTCAAGGAATAGATCTCTTGATCAGACACCCTAATGCCTTTATGACTCAATGTACATGGGGCAGGAAGGCAGAAGAGGATTTTTAAGATGTAGTGCCTGGTGGGGTGAAGTCATCACTGCCTTATACTCATAAGCAGAAGCATAACATAGGAGGATATATAAGCAAATAACAGCAGTCAGCACCAGTTGACAGAGAACCAGAGGATGCTGATGCTGGCAAGGGATAAGTGCAGTCTGTTTATTGCATTTTCTCCTGCTTCTTCCTCCAAGTATCTCATGGAACCATACATGCAGTCATACACCCTCTAAAAAGGTAAAGGTCTCCTGTGCAAGCACCGGGTCATTCCTGACCCATGGGGTGACATCACATCCCGACGTTTTCTAGGCAGACTTTGTTTATGGGGTGGTTTGCCAGGGCCTTCCCCAGTCATCTTCCCTTTACCCCCAGCAAGCTGGGTACTCATTTGACCGACCTCAGAAGGATAGAAGGCTGAGTCAACCTTGAGCCGGCTACCTGAAACCAACGTCCGTCAGGATCGAACTCAGGTCATGAGCAGAGCTTGGACTGCAGTACTGCAGCTTACCTCTCTTCACCACACCCTCTTACCCCCAGTTTATCTCCAAAGAAGCCCTGTAATGTGGGCTGGGGGCCGTAGTGACTGGCCTAAGGGTACCAAGTAAGAGTTCTTAGAGACTGTTCTTTGAGTATCATTCTAAGGCTGGGGAGAAACAGGTTTTAATCTCACACTGTTCAGTTACACTCACTGGATGGCCTTGGACTGATTGCTTTCTCTCAGCCTATCTTACATCTTAGGTCTGTGATGAGGATAATGTGGACGACTAGGAGAATGACATAGAGTGACATAGAGTGCTCTTGGTGAATGGGTAGGATGAAAATTGTAATGTAGTGATAGTGGAGTACAGGACATTGTACAGATTATATCTGCCATTTTAGAGAGTTTGCCAGTGTAGCAGTATACCCTGTATCCATATTAAGTTCCTTCGAACCACAGGTGTAAACTATGGGGGGGCTGAGGGCTCGAGCTCCCCCCCAAGCAACCAGTGCCCACATGAAGGGCTCAGTTACAATGGCAGCTGAAGCACAGTCGTATCTTCCTGATGTATCATATTACAATTTCCATGATTCTTTGGGGCTTTGTTCCTGTTTGCTAGTATGTATTTGTGTGTTTATTAAAAATTTATACATTGCCTTAAAAGACCTGTTCTTATGGATCAAACAAAGGATCTTACCACTGCAGGTTTGTTCTCACCCACAGTAATGCAGGTTTGGTGAGGAGTTATATCTTCAAATCAGTGGCACAGCCGTGGGCACCCACATGGCTTCACAGTATGCCAATATTTTCCTGGTGGGTCTAGAACAGCATTTTCTGAACTTCTACCCATTGGCACCTCTTCTTTACTTGAGATTAATTGATGACATTTTCTTTGTCTGGATTCATGGCAAAGAAGCTTTCAAAAGATTTCACTAGGCTTTCGACAACTTCCACCCCACAATCAATCTAACTATGACTTTCTCTGAACAAAAAATGAGCTTCCTGGACACCACAGTACAGATACACAAAGGACACACAGGCACCACATTATACTGGAAACCAACTGATCAGCAAACATATCTACATGCCTCCAGGTACCACCTCAACCATATCAAACAGTCCATTGTAGCCAAGCCCTATGCTATAGTCGCATCTTCTCCAATCCCTGAGACAGAGATACTTGAAGGAGCTACAGTGAGCATTTTTGCAACTACAATATCCTGCTGATATGGTAAAAAACATTATTGGAAAGGCCAGAAAGATACCCAGGCACAGCTTGCTACAAGACAAACCAAAGAAAATGACAATAGAAAACCTCTGGTGGTCACGTACAGCTCACAACTCAAGCCAGTCCAACGTATTATTAGTGACCTACAAACAATTCTGGATTGTGACACTGCCCTCTTCAGAGAAGAGAGCTTCTAATGTGAAGCAAAAGCCAGGGCAACAATACCAAGATACTTCTAAAAGAACCTATGAATGGCTTTCTCATGATGTGGCAATGGAAAAAGCTTATTGTGACATCTGTTGCTTAGCAGCAAATGACATGAATGTTCCTCTTCCTAACACATCAAGAGACAAACTGGAAGAAGGCACGGTTTAGATTTCAGACCCATCAGAATTCTAACTTGCACCATGCAGCTGCCCAAGCTATAGCCTCTGTTAAAGCAGAGCAAGTTTTCAGAAGGCCAGCAAAAGCAAATGTGAAATGCTAGAAAGGCACTGCTGATAGTTTTAGCATCAGTAAGGTACCTTGCCTGTCAGGGCATTGCAGCCATGACGAGGAACAGCTCTTGCTGCTACGTGCCACAGCTGAAATCATGGTTGAATCGTACAAACTACAAATGGAATTCACCTATCATTGAGAATGAAATGCTTGAGATCATGGCTCTCAATGTTCTACGTAAACCACTGAGATTAAAGCAGCTGTTTATTATGATGTAATTGTTGATGAGTCCACAGATATCACCACACAAGAACAGGTTTCATTTTGCTTCTGCATTCCTACAGAGGATATGTTTGTGGAGGAATTCTTTTTTGGATTTTATGAAACTGAATCCACCACTGTTAAAACTGTCTTTTCTATTTTGAAAGATGTACTCAGTCACTTTGATCTTTCTCTTGACAGATGTGATGGCCAATGCTATGATGGAGCATCGAATGTTGCTGGACATCTTAGTGGAGTACAGGCTCACCAAAACGTCTTGCTTTGTTTAAACACTTTCAGCAGGCAGAGAACATAAATCTGAGACACTTGCCCCACTAGGTGGACTGTGAAAGCAGCTTCTTTACTGTCAGTGACTTCAAATTATAGGGTTCAGTTCTTTGAGCATGTATTATAAGAAAAGAACATAAGAAAAGCCATGCTGGATGAGACCAAGGCCCATCAAGTCCAGCAGTCTGTTCACACAGTGGCCAGCCAGATGCCTCTAGGAAGCCTACAGATAAGGCGACTGCAGTCGCATCCTTCCTGTGTTCCACAGCACCTAATTTAATACGTATGCTCCTCTGGTACCAAAATGACTGGTATTCATTTTGACTAGTAGCCATGGATAGCCCTGTTCTCCATGAACATGTCCACTCCCCTCTTAAAGCCTTCCAAGCTGGCAGCCATCACCACATCCTGGGGCAGGGAGTTCCACAATTTAACTATGTGTTGTGTGAAGAAATACTTCCTTTTATCTGTTTTGAATCTCTGACCCTTCAGCTTCAGCAGGTGACCTTGCATTCTGTCATTATCTCTCCATACCATGCATAATTTTATATACCTCTATCATGTCTCCCCTTAACCATCTTCTTTTCAAGCTAAACAGCCCTCAGCATTTTAACCACTCCTCATAGGGCAGTTGCTCTAGTCCCCTGATCATTTTGGTTGCTTTTTTTGCACCTTCTCCAGCTCTTCAATATCCTTTTTTAGGTGTGGTGACCAGAAGTATACACTGTATTCTAGGTGTGGTCTCACCATAGATTTGTAGAAAGGCAGTATGATAGCCGCAGTTTTATTCTCTTATTCCTTGTCTAATTATGGCCAGCATGGAATCTTCTGAGGAGAGAGGAGATCCTTGGGCAAAAGCAGATGCATATGCACAAAGCTTGTTAAGATTTGCTACTTCATGCTACAGTTACTGCTGCTTATGTTTGGTTGTTTGGACACATTAAACACAGCTCTTCAAAAAGGTAATCTACAGTTCCATCAAGCAGAGCTTCTTCTTGCTTCTGCAAAGGACAGTGCAAAGCAACTGCAGAACAACTTTGAACAGTTCTGGTCACAGACAGTCATGACAGCAAAATACTTAGATTGAGAGAGTCCTACTGTTCCTACGTGCAGAAAGCCTGCATGATGTGTTGATGCCGGGTGTGATCCTCACCAGTTTCAATTTCCTAGGGATTTCTACAGGAAAATCTTTTATGAAGTCATTGATAATATCTACAGCAGTTTACACAATCACTTTTCTTCAGATGTGTCACAAAATTGAAAAGTTTGCCATAGGAGAGGATGATAGTACATACATCTTAAACTTTTACAAAGCTGACTTGGATGCTGCCCCGACTACAGCTTCTTTGGGATATGTATTTGGATATTAAAAGGGAGAATATTTAATTGTACTGTAATTTTAAAAATGTAAATAAAGAAAAAGTTTGCATTGTTAATTAAAAGTTTTTATGCCAATAAAGGTCTGATTTGATTTGATTTGAATTAAAAGTTAAAGTTGTCTTTTAGCTGTCTGATAACATCATGGGAGGAGGTGATAGGTGAACTGTGCTTGGAGTGACACAATGTTCAGAGGAGCTGGAGAGAATGAACATACCTCCATGACTGCCACATGGCTGTCTTACTCACTCTGAGCTTTGTTGAGATAATTAAGGGTTCCTCACTGACTTTTTTCTTTTGCCAGTTTGGCATTTTTGCATGCATAAGGTGTTTGTTCATGGAGTAATGTCACATTTACATTTTCTGCTTCCAGCATTTCTGGTTCCTGTAGGTGCCTGATCAAAACTATCCTCTGCCGCATCCAAAGTATTCTGAAAAAAAGGCACAGCATTTCGTTAACAAGTACCGTAATGGCTCGACACCTATGTCACATTGTCCAGCATGGCATCCTAGATGGAGCTAATATCCACCAGTATTAATCAGCTATTTACAACAAAAATACCATATGCTTGACCTTCAGTCAAGAGGGTGGAATGCTGCCTGTGGCAGTCTCTTTATAGTTTATCTAAGCTATCTATTTTATGTTTGCACTGAGGTGATTCAAAGATGACAAATCTCAGGGCATTTAGTAATGCTCATTCTAATAATTTGTGTGATGATTTTAAACACACCTTCTACCTTCCTTTTAACAGAGAAAAAGAATTAATTGCTACTCATATGAAATCAGTGGAAAGCACTCTTCAGAATGTAAGTAACATACTCAGTTCTCCCTCATCATATTTGCTATCTTAGGAATTGTGTTTTAGAATATTCTTTTCTTTCGAGAATGAAGTTAAAAGAGAACCAGTGTGGCTTATATTTAGAATGAGAGACCCAGGTTCAAATCCCCTTCTTGCTATGGAAGCTGGCTCCATGACCTTGGGCTAGTCACACACTCTCTGACGAACCTACCTCACAGGGTACTTGTAACAATAAAATAGAGGAGAGGAGAATGATTTAAGCTGCTTTGGGTCCCCATTGGGGAGAAAGCTGGGGTATAAACAAAGTACATAAAACAATAAAAATGACTATTGTCTTATCCATAATGAGTTGGACCTAAAGGTATTGTTCTGCTGGTGTGATGGCACTTCCACCAATACAATAGCACTTCTGTTGATGTGGGAGGGGTGACAGTTTTTTCAATTCTACTATATCTCTACAGATCCCCACTGTACTCTCTTAAATCCCAAGGAGTAGAATTTGAGGGGGCTTAGTGGGCGGCAGCCAGGGGAGGAGAGTGGAAATGGGGAAGTTACTTTTTTGGCTTTACTCTGCTGGCTGTGTTTTATGCCTAGTCTGATATTAATATTAAATATGCTATCAAAATATTGTAATTTTTGATTTCTGAAATTCTATAATTGGAATCGCTCAAATATTTGAATATGAACAGATGGCAATGTTCATCTATAAGGAACATCCTTTTAATGCTACCTTGAATTAAGCCTTTGCTAAGGTTTTTAAAAAAGAAATGACTTTTTTTTTCATTTGATAACAAGGTCATACATATCAAGATATAAGAATAGGTGTGTTCACTAATCTCAGAGGACTAATTCACAGACGTGAAGCAGTTGCACATTTTCTCACATGATTTTTGTTACCAGACAGCAATCACATCTTTTTAATTGCCCTCCTCCAAACCATGTGAGGAAACATCAGTAACATCGAAGTTCCCAAACCAGAGCTGCTTGCTTCTGTTCCCTTTGTCACTGTGACATTCTCAAAACTGAGCATAGGATAAAAATTTGGACCATGGGACAATCCATTAGAGCAGGGGTGTCAAACATCAGGCCTGCGGGCCGGATCTGGCCCTTGAGCTAGCCAAGGCAGAGATAAACAAATATCTTCTTTCTGAAGAATATTACTCAGGAATCTATGAGTTTCTTAGCCCCTTTCACCTTCATGGGCAGCTGCTGCTGCTTTGCTCCATCTGGCCATTAGATGTTGCTCGCTGGGTCTTTGGGGGCAGGGGCGGCTGTTGCTGTACTGCCTTCTGGCCAGCACTCAAGCGCCTGGCTTGCCTTGCTGGGGTGGGTTTGATTTTCGCACCATGCTAGACATGGAAGGCAAGAGCACCTGCTGCCGGGCTTTGTCTTTGGCACCGTGGTTTTCCACCACCTCAACGCCGATTTGGACGCTGTATGTAAGCCACCCTTTCTACTGTTGGGGTTGGGGCCCAATTGTATGAGGAGTGAGTTTGCCTTCCCTGGAAAGTGGAGGTTTGGACTGTGCTGTGTTTATGTCTCTCTCTTCCCCCAGATATGCAGAAAGTGGAGAACTTGTACTTACCACGCAGAGTCCTTCCTGTTTTAATTGTTTTTGGGCTTAGTTACCATACATCAACAAATAACACACACAAATAACAACAAATAACACATACCCCCCAAGCAAATGCAAAACAAGATTTTTTGGAAGGAAGTCCCCACTTGCTCTACAGGCAGAGCTAAACTAATTAGACAATTAGTATTTTTGTGGGGGAGGGGGAGAAGCAGAAACCCAGTTCTCTGAAGGCAAAAGAATCCAGGAGAAGGACTCATTAAGATGGGAGGGAACCTGCTCTAGCAAAAGACCCCAAGCTGCAAAGGGGTCAGAACCAGTATGAGTTACTATTAAAAGTGTCTGACTAGGACAGACTCATCATCATTTTACTTGCAGTCATAGACCATTAGAGAATTGAATTTACATAACTGAATAATATAGAGTAAAACAAGTACAAAATACAATTAAAATTTAAATGCTTAAACATGGGGGGAAATGCAGAGGTACATAGCTAATTAATATCAAGTAGAACGAAAGCAGTATATAAATAAAATTGAAATGCTTAATAATAGCAAAAACTTGGTAAAATAAGTCTATCAGAAAGAACATATGTTAAGTATATAGATAAATACAGTACACAGACTATACATTCTCAATTTGCTCTGCTACTTAAGCCATCTTTGCCTTATTTTCATTGCTAACTAAGCAAATCTGGCCATGCTAGCAGATAAGTTAACTATTGTGTCCGATAGGAAGAGCGCTAGACATTGTTTTCTCAGAGATCTGGGGCAGTCCACTAATAATAGAATCAATGGACCTGTGTGGATATGATCATATAATTTACACTCAAATAGCAAATGTTCAGTGGTTTCAAGAGCATCCTGTTTGCATATGCATCTATGCACTTCCAATGGGCGTTTATTATATATCCCATCTATGAACTTTGAATGTAGGGCGTTATGCCGAAGAAGCATAAAGGCTCTGCAATATTCAGGATTTGTAATATTGGACAGATATAACATGGTCCTACTCCTGATAAGCAGATCCTTTCTAAAGAGAGGATTCAGAATCTTATTTAGGTCATGTTGCCTCTCTGCCTCAGCTACTCTGTTCCTAAGAAGCTCTAGGACAAACTCCAATTTCATTCTCTATGAAACTTACTGGATGACCCTGAGCCCTCTCAGCCTCACCAATCTCACAGGGTTGTTGTGAGGATAAAATGGGGAAAAAGAAGACTCATGTAGGCCAACCTGAGCATCCTGGAGAAAGGAAAGGAGAAAACTGTGGAAGACCCTAACAGCATCTGAAATTAGGGTGGTGACACAGAAATACATGTTTAATGTGTATTTCCCTCCCTACATTGCACTCGTAGGCCGAGCCTGCTAACTGTTGAATTCCTGTTCCAGCGCTATCTCCCGTGGGAACGGCTCCTCGTTAGGAGGGGGGTTGCCATGACTCGTTGTGACTAATGCTTTCCCATATAGGCCCTGTACTATGCTACCAGTTCCCATTCGTGCCAATTTACTTGTTATCTCTGTATACCTGCAGGTTTTCTAATAAATCAACTCTCTTTTGGACTCCTCGTCTGTGGATGTTGTTTGTGGGATTACCACGGGAACAAGTGCTTATAGCACTGCTCAAATTATGGAGCAAGATAAGCAGCTTCCTGCTCACCAACTGTAAAACCTCAGCAGCTGGAGCTCTAGGGCAATTGCTGAGGGTCAGGACTAAGTGAGCAAGACACTGATCTCCTATCCTCAAGCCTCAGCAATCTTGCACTGCTGCTCCATAGGCAGGAAGAACTTCCCAAATGTTAATTCTCCACACAATTCCTAAAACAAACAAGGGGATGTACTAAAAGGAATCACAGGATTGCCCACTGGAAACAATGGGAGAGTCTTGAAGGCCCATTGGAGATAATGGGATCCAGAAATGCCAATTGACTTGCATGGACTCCATTGAAATACATTACAGCACAAAAAGAGTTGCAAAGATTAAGGTGGAATAGATTTTCCATTAAGTCTCTGGGCCCAAATAGACTACTCTGGGACTGGAATGAGAGCCCCCAGAGTGGAATGATGGTCCCTAGCAATAGAATCTGTGCTCTAGGACTGGAATGGCAGGTCGCAGAGTGGAATGACAGCCCCTGGGAATAGGCTCAGTGCTCTGGGACTGGAATGACAAGATGCAGAGTGGAATGACAGCCTCTGGGAGTAGAAGTGTTTGGGAATGGAATGACAGCCTCAGAATGCTTCTGCTACTCCTAGGGGCTGTCATTCCATTCTGCGACATGTCATTCCAGTCCCAGAGTACAAATTCTGTTCCCTGGGGAAAATCTGTTTCCAGGCAGCCACCCCCCCTCCCCGTCCAGACTTGCATGCTCCCTAGCCCCCCCAGTGTAGATCAAATTTAATGCCAGGGACCAGAGATACAAACTATATAGAAGACACTGGCAAAGCCTATTTATGATATTATTTTTACTTTTTTTCTTACTTAAAATGCAAACATGCTTAAAACAATAACAAAAACAATATCATTAATTGACTGTGTTTTCTATGAACTTTGTATCTCTGGTACCCGGCATTATATTTTATGGTATTTGTTTATTTTGTACACGTTGTCCGGCCCGACCATGTGACATTTATGTCATATCCGGCCCTCGGAACAAATGAGTGACACCACCCCTGCATTAGAGGGAAAGCTATGTTTTTGGGTATGGTTGATGTGTATATCTGCATGTCCTGAAAACAATACAACCAGATCAGACGCTCACTGTTACCTTTTCTGCAGATCAGATTAATCATTTTCTTTGTTGTTGCTTTGTGTGTGCACGTATACAAAGTATTGTTATTCAAACCTTTTCTTTTGTTTGGTGGATTGTATTTTAAGTAACATATCAGAGTTCACGGAAACTAGGATGTGGATTCTTTTATGAAATAGATAAAAATAAATATTATATTTGGTAGTTGTTTTCTTGTGAGCAGTCTGGAAAATCAGGCCAGAAAGGTAACTGCTAGTCTAAAATATTAATGCATACGATGCTTTTGGCTTTTTTTATATATATAACAGTGAGAGAGCAATGCCACAATAATGGAGAAAGACAAGAGAGTTTACTCTTAAGATCTTCCATTGTAGGAACAGGCTTATATTGGCAGTAAAAGAGTGTATACATAAGGCTAATTTAACAGCAGCAGCAACATACGGACAGGGAAGAATACTGTTAAAATCGAGATTATAAGTAGAGTCCTTAATTCCTATGTACATTGCTAAGTGCTAAAGTAAACTGGCATATAACCCAGAGATATTGCTGCTATCCCCCAAAGTAAGTACTAATTATTTTTCTGAAACTTGGGCTGGGATCTACAAACTGCTGCTACTGGTGAACAGTAGCCATCTATTAACATCTACTGATAAGTTACCCTACTTGGCCTCTCTTACTCTTTGTAGCGGGTCATCGTTATCTTTGTACCACTCAGCAGTGAGAATGGGGGATGTGTAGTAAGGAGCTTGCAATGGGTTCTTTGGTTTTTTGTGATGTACTTTGAACAGGAAAATGTTTTGAACTCTGTTCCCTCTCCTTTTTCCCAGCTTTGAATCCAGTTATTTTAAATGTTTTCCTCCAATGTCTTTAATCTCATTTTATTGCAGATCAATAACTGTCCAGCCCACCAGTTAAGATCATCTCCTCAAACCCTGTGCTCTGTGTCCCTCACCTACAGACATCAGGCACAGGGTTTTTTCATTGGTGATACCTTTCCTTTGGACTATTCGCTCCACTAAAGCTCACCTGGCATTCTACCTTACTCTCCTTTAGCTGCCAGGCCAATCTATTTCTCTTTACCCAGGATTTTAACTAAGGAGAGAGAGCTGTTTTATGATCTGCTTCTGGTATGAGGCCTGATTTGTGAATATATCTTAAAGTGCTCAGTGGTTGTTTGATGTCTCGGGTTTTTTTAATGGCTGGTTTTTATGGTGGCAGTTACTTATTATTCTCTTTTAATGATTTTATTGTATTAGTTTGCTTTATTATGAGCTGTCTCAAGCTAGTCTCTTGAGATGTGGCCTATATATTTTCTAAATAAATAAGTTTTTGGTTTTGACCTGGAAAGGTATAACACTTTGGGTAGAGGTTCTCAGAACTATAATTATTATCTGTTTAGGCTTACCACTATCTGACTAATAGGGTTGGCTGCCTGGGGACCTTTAGGCCTGTGTTGTCCAATTCACTGAGTTATGAACGCTTTGCCTGCAGGTTACTCATCACATGAAAAGCAGGCTCCGACTGCTAAGGAATCTGTTGGGAGGGACCCTTCAGTTGATAGCCTAGGAAAGCTGGAGATGTTTGCCTTAAACCACCCCCGTTGAGAGGGCAAGAGGCATTGTTGTCCAGTGAGCTTTCATCTCTAATCTCACACAGCTAATCTCCCTTGTTTCTCAGCTGCTTTGGGAGATGAGCTGTCAGTTACCTTCTGAGTTCTCAACAGTTGGAGTCTGGTTCCTTTTCATACAGCAAGGGTAATATGTAGCCATACTTTCGGCAAACTTGACAGTAGGGTAACATGTCATCCCATCCCTGACGTTTTCTGAGGCTTGACTTCTTTTTAAGGATTTTTTTTCTTTTAGCTTAATACTGGTCTGTGGCTTTCACAAATAAATTCATATTTAATATTTATATAAGAAAGAAGATGCTTTTGCCAACTTGCAATTATATCAAGTGCTGCTGAAACCAGAAGAATCTAGGGCACACAATTGCATGTGCAGGTCCCTTAAAAGACGTGCAGAAAGAACCGGGCATTCTGAACGCCATTTTGATTCAGACATGACACTTACAGGAAGCCTCATTGACTCCCTAAGAAGCAATACAAAATGTACCTGTTTACAGCATAAAAAACCTTCAAGTCCAAATGTTGTTTGTGTATTTACTTTAGTTATAGTCCACTTTTCTCAATGAGTCTCGAGATGGACTACACAGTGTAAGTCAATGCAATCAAGGGGTTGTGACATAATCAAACTCAGATTCCATAAACTTGAATCAAAGTAAAAAATATTATACATGATACGTTAACAATGTAGAAAATTTTATTATGTGAGTAGAAGCCCATGTGCGGGAACAGGAGAATACCTACAGTCTTTGTTTCTCCCACACACACACACACACACACATTTACTAGCTGAGCTTTGGGACTTGTGGAATTCCTGGAAAATGTGAGGGACTTTGAAGTCTGTTCCCTACACTGTCAGGGTTCTCAGGCCATTCACTGAGGCAAATTTAAGAAGATCCCTTTTATAGAAAGAAAGTGCCCATGCCTGCTCCATGAGGTGGAAACGATCTATCATATGCTCCTATGGTGTATCTTCTACAGGGAGGCTAGAATTAAAATGATTAACCCTTTGCTAGAAAAAAAAACCTCTGGAGAAACGGACAAAACTAAAGTGGATCACTTGTTAGCAGGCAATAATCCCCAGGTCTCGATCAAGGTCGCTAGATACTGCATGTTGATATGTAGGGTTCGGAAATTACAGCTGTAACTTTTTAATTCTAATTTATTTATTTCAATAATGGTCATACTCCTTTTTGATAATGTTCTTAAGGTTTGTTTTTCAAATTTGTCTTGACCTTCTTAGTAAGGCTGACGATATTCATTCTTGTATTTTTATAATGCTGGTCAAATGACCGTAATAAATCGAATTGAAATTGAAAAAGGCCATTCACTGTTGTTTTCCACTTTAGCTGATATATTTTGAGAGATTTACATCATGCTATTTCTTGCTTGCCTCCTTTGTCCATATGTACCACAGTTCCTCCTACCTCAACACCTTAAAATGGTCTCTGGCATAAAGTTTTAAAAAATCCACAAGAAAATCAATTTTTCTGGTTTTGCTTATTCGGATATTTCTAAGAACATTTTTTCTCTCACAACCCCCATCCCCTTTAGTCCCAAGCTGTTTCCTTTAACCTAACCTGGTCAGTAGGCAACTTTTAATGTGCAACTTCCTAAAGAAGCATTTTCCAGATTACCCTTTGGCAGTTGCCATGTTTTCTGCCTTTTCCTTAACATCATGACAGAATTGTGCACTGATATTCTTCATTGTTCTTTTTTGCATGAGGGGGAAATCAAACAGCCCAATCTTACTTAAGAACAGTGTTCCATTGTAATATATGAGACTTTGCTCCAACAAAATTGTGCATAGGATAGGGGATGGAGTGAAATTGTTTGCTAGTGATCAATATGGGCCTTGTTTTTATTACCATATCTTAGTGGTTCTATTTTCTGTAGCAAACGAGGTTTCCCTTCAATTCTAGGTAAATACATCATTTGAAATATCTTTTACAAATACATCTCATCTTGCATTTTGGTTGAGGATTGCATCTCACACTGCATCTTTTGGGGATGGGAAGGAGTGAGGAAAAGCATGAAAAATATACCATGGGGATGTCTGTGTTTCTCGTCTAATACTTGTATGTTGGGAACCTGATGCACATGTTGGGAGGCACACACACAAGCAGCCATTCTGAAATTTTATTTGACATTTTTTCTCAATTAAGGCATTACAGCCTGTATTTGGAAAAATAATTTGTGTATTTCTCTAGTGGGTTGAGGATACTTGGAAAAAAAATGCTACAGGGACTGCCATATAATCTGAGTCTGGATGGGGCTAACTTAATAAAGCAGAATTCTTCATCAGCCAATCATGATGGGCTGACTTAACAAAGCAGAATTGTCCTTTCTGTCTTCAGGTACCATCAGCCAACCTTTCAATAATTAGAAAACCACACACATTCCTCCTCCCTTCACTTCATAGCTCAATAATTATTTATTTAGATACTTATATTCTACATTTCTGCTCAGTGGTGATGCAAAGTAGTTTGCATCATTCTCCTGTTAGTTTTATCCTCAACACCTGTAAGGTCAATAAAAGCAACCCCTGGTTAAAATTATCACATTAAAATTGATAAAATTGTAAAATATTCTAACAATCATTCTCTAATAAAGCTCTCCGTATTTTAATAGCAACAGCGCAGAACTTGGCAGTTTGGAGAGTAAGCTAAGCGTCTTCTCCTAATAGGAGCTTCTTTGCCAAAAACTCAACTGACTCATCAGGGAATTTACCAAGTAGGGGGAAAATAAGCTTTGATCTAACTTCGTGGTAGAATGGGCAACATATCAGTGCATGTTTGATGGTTTCAGTGTCCCCTGTTCCACACGGACTTAACCTCTCTGATCTAGGGATCTTCTTATATTTCCCTTTTAAAACAGCCAATGGTAGGGCCTGGCATCTGGCAAGGGTAAAGGCCTTCCTATAATTAATAGACTCAAGATGATAAAAATAAGCTGCAGGTGAGACCATGTATCCTGATTTATCAGGTACTAGGAAAAATGGTGATTTTCCAAGGTCTGTCTGGCGTTCAATGTCTTCCACCCTTTGCTTCAAGAAACTTGATGCTTGATCTACGCCCATGGCTAACAGGGTAGGTGGAGAAAGGCCCAGGCAGGCCATTTTATTAAGGACCATCTTTAGCCATGTTGACTGGAACTTATCCTGTAGAAGCAGGGGTAGCAGTCCTTGAGGGATAAGATTTAATTTGAGCCAAAGAATAATGGAAGCAGTACAAACCCTTGTCTCCACCCTCACCAGTCCTGCCTCCAGTCTAGCAGTAGCATTTGATAAGCAATGAGGTAAATGGAGGGCTGCTCTCAAGAATTTAGATTGAACCTGCTCCAGTGGGACAAAAGTATATGAAGGTGGCCCAAGTAAGGTCCCATATGTCAGTTGTGCCAGTGTTTTAACTGCATGCTACTTAACTCCCAAACATAAAATGTTGGTCTCTCATAGTACTGCTAAATAAAAATATATATTTAATGTTAATGTTTTCATCTTAAATATATATATATATACACACACACACACCATAATTGAGCAACAAGCTGTATTTCATGGCCTTTTTGTAATTTATAGAAAGGCTAATCCAAATTTGCTATCAGGTCTCCCTTAGCTGCCTCCTCCCACCTCACCCTGTTCCATTTCCTCCCTCCTGGCATCATGATCTTTTAAATAGCTTGTCTAGGCAACCTGGCCACACACACCCCATAACACTTTGTATGGATTCTGATGATAGGCGGTATTATTAACTCTGTGCTGATTCTCTGAGTCAATGTGTAATTAAAATCCCTCCATTTATAAATTCATGTGCTAGAAAGTTGCAGCTCTTTCCCTCTGAGTTGGAAATATAGCACGTAGGGTTCATATGCACTGGCAGGACAGTGACAGGAATCTGAGGCTGCTGTTGTGTGTGCAGTGCCTATTCTTGGCTTTTGTCTATCAATCTGGCACCTGCCACAAGTGAAACGGGCCAGTAGGCGCATATAAAAGAAGACAACAGGAAAAGAACAAAGATTTAAAAAAAATGTCTTTAAAGAACCTATTTTTGTTTGTAAAGTCACGTAAATCATGACTTATGCCATTTTTATATTGATGGGCTTGTGGCATGTTAAGATTTTGGAGAAGTACCTCTTTCTTTCTGAAAGAGACCTGGTCCATGTAAAAAAGAAATAAAATTTACACTTAGCTTCATTATTCCATTCAGGGATCTTTCCCGCTTTTCACGCTGCTGTTTTGCAAATCTGTTAAATATTGTTTTTGTTTTGTCCCCCTATTAACCTGACTTTCTTGATCCATATTCCTGAAGATCAGTAGTTTAGGACATACAGGTTTTAGCACAGCTGGCTTGCTGATGACATCTCTGTCCATATAGCGGTCTAGTGTGTCATCATCTGTGGGGCCTTCTCTCCTGGTACGTCCCCTAGAGGGAATTACGCTCAGCTAATAACAATTTGCTAGTGGTCCCTGGCCCAAACAGTGCCTGGCTGTCCTCAACTAGGGCCAGGGCCTGGTGGAACTCCCTTTCTAATTAGACCAGGGCCCTGGTTTTTTTTAAAGAATTCTGCATGGCCTCGCTAAACCCCCCGCCCCACTTTATGTTGCTACCAACCCTGACTGTTCTTTTAAGCCAACAGTGGCCTCTGTGCTCCAGTGTTGAGTGCCATCTGTTTTAATTTACAATTGATGGAATTATGGGGTTGTTTAAAATTATTTTATTTTATTGATCTATGTATATTGTGGTTTTATTATTTTATTGTATTAAATAGTGATGATGTTAGCCACCCTGAGCCCAGCCTTTGGCCAGGGATTGAGGGCGGGATAAAAAAACACACACACACATTAAATAAATAATAGTGTTCTGTGTCATTCTGATCTAGCCAAGCTAAAAATGGTACTCCAGTTCAAGAGGGATTTAAAAAACCTTGACAAACTAAAGATAAGACATTGCAGAATGTCATATCCATGTGTTTAACTGGTTTCAGTGTAGACGTATTGAAGTTTCTATTGCTAGAGCCCAACTGTCTTAATTCTTTGTGAAGTTTGAAGGGTGTTTTTTGGTATGTCCATGTGTACTTTGCCTTAAGTAAAGAAACATCCTCGTATGGAGTACTGAGAAATTACCGTGTTAGCTGTTATTTTCTCCAGACATGGGCTCACTTCCAGCCCAAGGTCAATAAAATTGGTTCGTAAGGGATGTATTAATGTGCACAAGTACAGAATAGCTTTGTCATAGTGGTTAGTGTTTGCTTTAAAGGCTTAAATAAAATAAAATAAAATCTTTCATTCATCTTAAGCTTTGCTTTGAGGGATGCTAAGCGTGTGTGTGTGTGTGTGTGTGCATATGTGCTTTTTAAGCTCTGTGGCATTTTTCAGAAAAATATGCTGTACTGATTTTAAAAAAAAATAAGAAGCCATGTTTCTTTCTTCCTAGTTGAACATTCTTTAAAAAAACCTATAGAATTTAAGAGATCTGTTTCTGAATATGTTAAGCTTGTTTTATTATTTTTTTATTTACCATATTTCTATACCGCTTTTTAATTGGAGTGAATGGGTGAACAGATACATTGATATTCTTTGTTTAATTGGTGAATATACTTCAGAGGTATACTGTAGATTCAGAGGTTTGGAAGAGACCTAAGATCATTCTGTTAAATTTCACCCCATTGGCAGTGATCTCCAGGGTTCAACATCCTATCTGTATGCATTAAATCACTTGCACATTAATTTGCTTCATCCTGATAGTGCACCTCAGTCTGGGAGTGCATATGGCAAAAGTTCATGTTGACAGAAACAATATGGTTGTCTTGTGCAAGTGAGCTCACACAAGCTGCAGGGTACATGGATAGGGGAACAGGTCAAAGATCTAACAACCAGTTTGACTCAGAGCTGGGGGCCAGTGAGAAATCAAGGGGGAGGGAACAAATTGAAAATCCTCCCCCCACCCAAGATCTCCCCCTCTGGGATTACATAAACTTTGAGATTTATGCAGGCCATACCCTACCCCATTTCTTTTACTGACTTTTAGCTTTCTCAACATTCTGCAGGTGAAAAAACTACAGTCCATCAGATTGGGTTTATAGTCAATCATCTGCTGTCACGTATGCAGTTTATCCTGTAGTATGCTAACCTATATTAGATGGATCTATTTAGAAACAGCAGAGCTGTGATTATCAGAGTTTTCTGACTGAGAAGGTTGATACTGCTGCAAAAAAAGACTAGAGTGGATCCAGCTATGCTCCAGGGAAACTTCCTCCAACCTAAGGAGCCTTCCACTTGAAAAGTTGGTGAAAGATTCCTTAGGTTGGAGAAAAGCTCCTTGGTGGATGTTTGGATCCAAGGGAATCCTCCAAAAGAAGAGCAACTTAAGTTGAAGGAAGGGTCCTTTGGGTGGCGGAAGGCTTCAAACTTTGCTCAGTGGAGTGATAGTATAAGGGTAGGATCAATCCCAATGATTATTATGCCAGATATTGATTATGACAATATATGCCAGGTAAGAAATAGAATCATAGAATTGGAAGATACCACCAGGGTCATCCAGTCCAACCCCCTGTACAATGCAGGAAATTCACAACTACCTCCTTCCCACACCCCCAGTGACCCCTACTTCATGCCCAGAAGATGGCATCAAAAACCCTCCAGAAAGTGGACAGGGAAACAAGGGGATCTGCTATCTTAGATTTGATTCTCGCCAACAGGGAAGAACTGGTTGATGAGGTTAAAGTAGTAGGCACTCTGGGTAGTAGTGACCATGTAATCTTGGAATTTACAATCTTGGGGAAAGGAAAAACTGTATATAGTCAGACATACAGGTTGGACTTTAGGAGAGCTAATTTTAACAAACTTAAACTTATTCTGGGTAGAATCCCATGGTCAGAAATACTTAAGGAAAAGGGAGTTCAAGAAGGGTGCGAGTTTCTTAAAAATGAAATACTGAAGGCACAATCACAAACCATTCCTATGAGAAGGAAAAATAGGAGGAGCCTAAAGAGGCAAGGTGCCCTGACCTGGATGGGCACAGGCTTCCCTGATCTCTTCAGATCTCAGAAGCTAAGCAAGGTGAGCACTAATTAGTGTTTGGATGGGAGACCACCAAGGAAGTCCAGGGTTGCTATACAGAGGAAGGCACTGGCAAACCACCTCTGTTAGTCTCTTGCCATGAAAACCCCAAAAAAGGGGTCGCCATAAGTTGGCTGCGACTTGAAGGCACTTTACACACACAAAGAGGCAAGGGTGGCTCCATAAACAGCTTTTTAAAGATTTGAGAAATGAAAAAGACTCATTTAGGAAGTGGAAGGAGGGCCTTATAACTAAAGAGGAACATAAACAAATAACTAGTGCTTGTAGGGAGAGTGTTAGGAAAGCTAAAGCTCACTATGCGCTTAGGGTAGTGAGAGATGCTAAACATAACAAAAAAGGGGTTCTTTTCCTATATACAGACAAGATAAGCCCATTGCGGGGACCGGAAAGTGAAATTGTAACTGGAGATGAAGAGAGGGCAAAACTTCTCAATTCCTACTTTTCCTCAGTCTTCTCTTGTAAGGGAAGCAGTGCTCAACATGACATAAACAGAATACATGTTGAGGGAAGGGATTTGCAGCCTAGAATTGGCATTGGGGTAGAGCACAAATACCTAGATTCTTTAAATGAAACAAAGTCCTCAGAGCCATATGAATTGTATCCAAGGGTACTCAAAGAGCTTGCAGATGTAATTTCTGAGCCTCTGTCCATTATTTTTGAGAAGTCTTGGAGAACAGGTGAGGTGCCAGAAGATTGGAGGCGGGCAAATGTTGTCCCCATCTTCAAGAAGGGGAGAAAGGAGGATCTGGGTAACTACCGAGCCATCAGCTTGACTTCTATACCAGGAAATGTTTTTGAACAAATCATCAAACAGTCAATCCTTGAGCATTTAGAAAGGATGGATCTAATCACTAAGAGCCAGCACGGGTTTCTCAAGAACAAGTCATGTCAGTCTAATCTTATCTCCTTTTTTTGAGAAAGTTACTACTGTGCTGGGTCAGGGGAATGCTGTAGACATAGTTTGTCTAGATTTCTGTAAGGCTTTTGATAAGGTTCCACATAGTATTCTTGTTGACAAATTGAAAAAATGTGGTTTAGATCCTATTACTATTAGGTGGATCTGTAACTGGTTGACAGATCGCACCCAAAGAGTGCTTGTTAAATGGTTCCTCATCCACTTGCAGACAAGTGACTAGTGGAGTGGCTCAGGGATCTGTCCTGGGCCCTGTGTTATTCAACATCTTTATAAATGATTTGGATGAAGGAATAAAGGGGATGCTTATTAAATTTGCAGATGATACTAAATTGGGAGGGGTAGCAAATACGGTAGAAGACAGATCTAGGATACAGGATGATCTTGACAGGCTGGAGAACTGGGCTAAAACTAATAAAATGCACTTCAACAAAGACAGATGTAAAGTTCTGCATTTAGGTAGGAAAAACCAAATGGATAATTATAGGATGGGGAGACTTGCCTGAGCAGTAGTGTGTGTGAAAAGGATCTTGGGGTCTTGGTAGACCAAACACTGAACATGAGTCAGCAGTGTGATGCGGTAGCTAAAAAGGCAAATTCAATCTTGGGCTGTATCAACAGAAATATAGTGTCCAGATGATGCGAAGTGATGGTATCGCATTACTCTGCTCTGGTTAGACCTCACCTAGAGTACTGTGCTCAGTTTTGGGCACCGCAATTTAAGAAACATGCAGACAAGCTGGAATGTGTCCAGAGGAGGGCAACAAAGATGGTGAGGGGTCTGGAGACCAAGTCTTATGAGGAAAGGTTGAAGGAGCTGGGTATGTTTAGCCTGAAGAGAAGACTGAGAGGTGATATGATAACCATCTTCAACTACTTGAAGGGCTGTCATATGGAGGAGGGTGCCGAGTTGTTTTCTGTTGCCCCAGAACCAACAGGTTGAAATTAATTCAAAAGAGTTTCAGTCTAGACATTAGGAAGAATTTTCTAACCGAGCGGTTCCTCAGTGGAACAGCCTTCCTCAGGAGGTGGTAAGCTCTCCTTCCCCGGAGGTTTTTAAGCAGAGGCTAGATGGCCATCTGTCAGCAATGCTGATTTTATGACCTTAAGCAGATGATGAAAGGGAGGCCATCTTGGCCATCTTCTGGGCATGGATTAGCGGTCCCTGGGGGTGTGGGGGGGAGGTAGTTGTAAATTTCCTGCATTGTGCAGGGGGTTGGACTAGATGACCCTGGTGGTCTCTTCCAACTCTATGATTCTAAGATTCAAGATAGTGTCATCACTATCTGTCTAGATATCTACCACATTTTTATTCCACCTCTTCTCCAAGAAGCTTATGGTGACCCATATGACTCTTCCTTCCCCAAAGTATCTTCACAACAGCCCCCTGATGTAGGCTGAGCTGAAAGCTTGTGACTGGCCCAGTGCAATCTAGAATCTGGGTCTCCCAAATCCTAGGTACGATACTCTACAATACACTGGTTCTTTTCCTAGAGATTATCTGCCCTGTGGTTTTGAAAGTGCATTTTGTGCATTTGTGAACTTTGCCATATTCACTGATTTCTTCCATATATTTGAAAACCTTCTGGGAGTAGACCAGTATCTGCTCAGACTGTGCAATTTGCACAACCAGTATGGTGTTATGAAAGGTTTCCCTCCTCATTTAAGTCTGCATGTAAACAAAGAAGGTTTTAAAAAAAAATTATTTTAGACTTACATTTAGACTTTCAGAGTCTTAAGGTATGTATGACTATTGCCTGCAGGAACCATATTAATTTTCTGCCCTTGCCATTGCATTTCATCAAACAGGCTTTATGAGTTTTTGATGTACACACACAACTACATTTCTTGTAGTACAGACAAAATGCATAGCTGGTAAGGTAGTCAACAACAAATCTTATTGAGCCTTAAAGTTAATGAAAAGTTATAATCCAGAGAGAGGCAACCTCTGCCACACATGCAAAACAGGGCCAGTTCTCTGCCCAAAAGACTGAGGTAAACCCCTGAGGCATCAGCAGCACTTCTGTGGCTTGTCTTGCTGCGAGTCAAGTATTAACATGCCCCCTCCTCTTTTGTTGGCCAGTCTACCAACATGTCACATGTAGACGCTGCAGGATTTCCACCCCCCCCCCCTTGGGCCAAGAAGTTTGCCTAACCTGCTATAGTTTGTACATGGTTTCAGGGACTGGTATAAACTAACATTTCCCTTGCTTTCAATGTTGTTTCACAATGAGAAATCAACACTGTAAAAAAACAGTGTTGCGTAGACAAAAATGTCTAAGGGTGATGCTGCTCCATACAGAAAAATACTCCCAGCACATGGAAATCAAGTATCAGGGAGAAGGAAAGGCTAGACCTCTTCTCCCTCACCTACTAGTCTTCCATGTGCAGGGGAAATTTTGTATAGAGGAGTCATATTGAGCCCCACATGGTGGTATGAGTCAGTGGTATGAGTCAGAGGCAACGTTACCACCTTATTGAAAACTATGTCATAATGAAATTTCAGGGTGTGCCTTGTGGGGGTGGAATGATCTATTAAATGTTTTTCTTTTCTTTACTCATTATGACCTTCAGCATATACCACAGATGGCTGTCAGAAAGAAACCCCCCTTTTTAGGTAGCTAAAACAAAGTGTTGTTCATATGAATGAAAGTCATATAGATCTTTGCCTCTAACATAAGTAAGAAGCATTTTCTTGAGTCTCTTGGTTTCCAGGGCTTATATTGCAGGGAACAATTGTATTCCTTTCTGATAATATCTACTACTATATATTTATTACATTTTAAAGATTTGCATGTTAACTGGCTTTCTTGCTGAAACTGAACTTTAGACCATCTTGGCAGATAACAGAACCAAGTGGAGACAGGGTTAAAGTACCTTTTGCTGTCTCTTCTGTGTTCAGTGTTATACTTAGGATATACATTGTTTTCCTTCCACTCTCTTGCCTTCCCCATCTCTCCCTCTGCTCCCTCCCTCCCCTCCCTCTTCAGTATTAGCAATCTGCTTTGGTACTTTGACATCAGGGATTTCCCTGGTGAATTTTGTCACAGAAAAAAGAGAATCATCAATATCGCAGTTAAACTTGACTTTCAAAGCTAATAGTATCTCATTTGGGGGCTCAAATTTAATAAATTTTCTTTGATTCTGGGTGCGTTTTTAAACATCAAACAATGAATTGGCCAGGGTGCAGTAAAATATTTAGATCTATTGACTATGGTTCAGAAGGGTAGAAGGCAAAACACTGCAGGTTTGATGTTGATAAATTCTTAGTACCTTAATCCACATTAATGTTTTCTTTTATCTGTGTGCATATTGGCTGAAAACGTTAGCATATATAAACTTTCACAAATCAAGTGAAATATGTATTATTGTAGATATAGTTAAAATAACATATTTGTATTACATTGGGCAAGGTTAACATCTGAACAAAATTACGCTTGCTGATGGAAGGCCCTGGAGACGGTGTTTGTTCCACTGGACTCTCTAACCTGAACCTAGAACAGTCTGTGTAGAAATGTGTGGAGGACCTACGCTTGTTATAAAAATTGCATTATAGTGCATAAGTTTGGCAGCCACAGGTATTGACAGGAATTCTTTAGGTCACCTTGGGAAATAGAAGTTTTCCTATTCCCATACACTATAGCATTGAATTTATACATATCTGTATCCATAGTTTTGTAATTCTGTAAAATAACACAGACATTAGAGATGAAAAATGCATTTGTGTGTGTGCTTGAATGGAAAGAATGTGGAAGCAGATTTTAAAAAAATGTTTACAGATTTTGCAAGCAAAATGCTCAGGACCTTAATCCACACAAATTAAAGCTGTTAATAAAGTGAGCTGGAATATAGAAGGAAGACAGAAATATCAGGATTTAAGCTGAGCCAAAACTGAATTTCAAAATGAAATTTTATAATTCATGTTTATAATTCATGGATCCAGAATATCCAGTCTTGTGTGTGTGTTGATAGATGTGCAAAAACTTCCAGGATTATTTGTGGTGTTATCTTTTGTTTGTTTTTATTCTCCCATTCTAAAGCTAATGATTTATTGCGAACAATTACTTGTTGATGCAAGGAAATAATTTTAATTTGGCAAATGCACATCAACACTATTATTTGTTGAATACACAATAATATGCACGGGGGCAAGAAGAGCATTAGTAAAACACATGGTACTTAATCCATATAGAGCAAAAATTGGGAACATTTGGACAGAATGTGAAGCAATATGCTGTAAATATGTGAGGGGCTGTTGCTTTTAATTAATAAAAATTAGTTTGATCTGATGCGAAACTCACATGGGTATGAAAACTGACTTAAAAATTAAATGCATGATTGTACTTTTGTAACATGTAAATAAAGGGATTTCTCACCTTGACAGAAGATGGCAGTACAATACCAACTGCATAAGGTTATATTTGTCTACAAAAACGGTGGGTATCTCTCATGTACAGTGCCAAGTGTTTTGTTATTGTTTCTTTAAACTCTGCCTCTTTGAATATTTTAAATCCAAACTATTTGGGTTTGGGGGGAAAATACCAATTTTCTCTCCAGAGCTCCCTTCTTCAGGAGACTTAACTGCCAAATTAGATGACAGTTTAGAGTGCTCAAGAAAGGGCTACGAAGCTGTTTAACCAACTTAAGTTTTTAAAAATACCCTCATAGTCAAAGATACTTTAGCAGTTTTTTAACCTTACTATTTAAAGATTGTGTAAGACTTTTTAAAAAGAATATCCAAAATAATATCCTAGTATGAACAGCAGTGGTGTTTTAAAATATTTTCGGTAGTGTATGTAGCCATACATACTAGAGTAGATACACAATTCTTTGTTAATAAAATAGGCAATTGTTGTATGCACTGTTGTGAACAAGCTTTAAGTTTTCATTTCTTAGGCCTCTTTTTACTGTGTATTTGCAAATTTTTTGTTGCACTGCTTGGACAAGAAAGAAGCCTTTTGTGACTTTCCTTCCCATCTTCTTTCAGTGTAGGGGAGAGGATGCTTTTTCTTCTTAACATTCTCTCACAGCACTCTGAATTAGAGATTTATTTGCAACGAAAAATCAATTAGTCCTAAATTTATTCATGGATTTCAAGTCCAGCGATCAATGCAAGTCCACTCAGTGGACTCAAGGGGACCCACTTCATCCCAGTTAATGTGTCTGAAGGGGAATTACCATTGATACTGTTTTTTTCCCTTTTAGGTCAGAGATCAGATTTCGCTGTCACGGACTGCGACAACCAAGAATGACTTCACCCTGCAGCTACCTAAGCTGCACCTGGAGACCTTTGCAATGGAAGGCCTGAAGGGCGGGCCTGAGGTTGTAGCATTCCAGGTTTGAGTGCTAAATAACCTTTCTTTACCTCCCCCCAAATGTTTAAAAATACAAAAGGTGCTGTTAATGAGAGGACAAAAAGCTTCAATAATGTAGTGGTCAGCATTTACAAATGTTGGCTTTCTAATGAAAGCATTTGGCTAAAATAAGCACATCCTAAATAGAATATAATGAAGAGTTAACTGAAGAAAGATGCACGCACTATGCATAAAAACAACATTTGTCCACATAACTTTCTTTTTCCAATGAGGCTCAGAAAACTATTTTTTCTTAAAATTTATTCTCAAAATGCTGTTTGGGGGAGGTACAGTCCTAAAAATCAATATGTAAGAATTAGGATGAAGATTGGGTCACTGAGGAGAAGTGGACACAGAATGGGGTGCGTGAGGGATCCTTGGTTTCATACTGTGGGATAAATTAAATGCTGGGGAAAGGTTTTAGGGTCACTGATCTCTTTAGGGTTTTGATGACTGACACCTTCTGGCACTGATTGATGACAGAGCACTCTGACAAGTGAAACAGAGAATGAATATAGTTGTCAAGGTATCCGTTTTGGAGAAGAGCCCATTCTGAGTTTGATTGAAACCCGTGATTTATCTTGCTGTTTAAATTGAATGGTACAAAAAATGTGTTCGAAACTTTTTGTGGAAGGATCAAATTTTGCACAATGAAGTATTGCCCCTTGCTTTTAAAAGTTAACAGGCCCGTGCCCTCTTACTTTACTAAGATTTTGGTTGTAGTTGGGAAACAGGAGTGCAAAAATATTCTTTCGGGAGCAACTTAATGAGGATGGCTGGAGCACTACTATAGGGAAAGGTTTCATTGGCATGTTTAGAAATTGCAAAGGAGTTCATTTTGGTTTTGATTATTTCTTTAATTTATTGCCTAGGCTGTAGATTAATCCTGAAGGGCTCAGCAAGAGCAAACAAAATGTCCATTTAAAAGTAAAAATAAGAAGGACCCATGCTTCTTAAATGATTACAATCCAGTTAGAACAGAAAAAAAGCATTTTATTGTTCCTTCTTCCCTATTCTGTCCCCCAAGACCCCTATGCACACACCTGCATATGTATTTTAAAAATAAATCAGAGGTAGAAGGTAGGACGTTAATGTCCTGATAAAGTTCTCTATGGCAAGGTTGTACTGGTGCCTGAATTGTGGGATATTGCAACGTTCCTAAATGTTGGCTGATGGAATTGTTTCATTCACATTTATGTACACATTATTCTCAATTACAGATCAGCATCTGAAGTACCCATGTGTTTCAAACTGGGATTCTTGTCTGCCAAACTTGGAAGCACTTCACCTAGTGTAAATACGATGTACTATCACTGAATGGGTGTTAGTCCCATTCTTCACTGTATTATTTATAATTGCACCATGATTTTAAATTTCATTTTACAGATGAGTGATTGAATCCAGACTAAATTTTCCATCAATGGAATGGAATTTTCCTGCCTCTCCCCTCCTACTGTAGCCTACTAATCCCCAGGAGATGCTGTTTCCTGGAGTGAGGGACCTTGAGGAATGACATGAGAAGAGTCTGTGGCAGGAAGAGAGAATTGATAGAAATTGCAAATTTAGTCTGGATCCATCCCTGTTTGCTTTATTTGATCATGTCAAAAGCATCTAAGGGCTACAACGTTTAGTCATAATGCAGTAGCTACCAATTGTTGCAACTCCAGATGTTTTCAAAGAGAACCATGTGTGGGTTTCAAAGTTGTACAGTCAGACCAAGTAGCTATCTCAATCCTCCAGCATGTTGCTATAAGGCCCATATAAGGCCTATAGCCATAACAACAGCAAAATGTTTTATATGAAAAAGGACCTGCAATGAGAGTCCCTCAGAAAGCTTCTTGAACATCGCCACATACACATGTGACAAAGAGGATGCTCATAAATGTCATAGTGACCAATTGTTTTGACATTATTGGGTGTCAAAATGTGGTTGCTGAAAGAAATGTAAGGAGTATTTTAGCCGCTTATCTCTGAGACTGGTAGAAACAGTTCCCATCTGTTCCATATTCTGTATCAGTCTGCATAAAATAATGGCCATGGATCTATTGTGGTGCCCTCCCTGATTAGTTGCAGCACTCTAAGAGGAGACAAGCCAAACAACTTGTTATTGGTACCACTTTCGTGCCTCTTTTGGACAAGATTGGTTGCTCTTAGAGGCCCATCAATAATATTGGTGCAATTGGTGCCAAGTTTTTCAGCCTGTTGTAGTCAGCCAGCTAATCTGCCAGTTTGGCCCTTCTATGCTTGCATAACCTTGCATCTTGTTTTTCCCTAATTCCGCTTGGGGGAGTAGAAGGAGACAGAGGAAGATGAGTGGCTGGAGGGAGAAAAGGAGGGTTGGGTAAGTGAAAGGTTGATGCTCTAAAAAGACCTGTAGTAAAATTGGGGAAAACAGGGTCGGGGGGGGGGAAAAAGTTAGAAACAGAGAGGGAGAGAACACACAAATTCAGAAAATAAAAACACTGACAAAACTGGAACAAAAAGGCTTTTTTGCAGTTAACGTAGTGATGCTGTTCTCTTGAATGAATACAAATGTAGAAGAAGCCCACAGAATGATGAGAAGAATTATGCATCCCTGATAATTATTAAGACAGTGGCCTGGCTCTCTAGAGTGATATAGGATAATGATTGCTTTTATATTGGGGAAAGGGGTGTTTATAGAAATTATGATAACCTCTGTTTAGAATATTTTATGACAGAAGTGGTCACCAGCTGTGCATCTAAAAATCCAAATGACTGCTTAAATGACTGTATATCTTTACAGATATATTAGGACTGAAAGGTTGGGTCAGATAGAAATGTGAAGGAATGTTGTGGGAAATGTATTATTCCTATAATTAATTCCAAGCAACCACCAAAGAAAATTGTTGTAATTTTTGTTGTTCAGAATATCACAAGTGCTGTTTACATAAAACCACTTCTGTTGCAATGCACTAGATACTAAAGCCTAAGAACAATTTCTGATGTGTTTTGGTCTCCCTGAGTGTTACCCACCAACTTTTCCACTGACAAAAGAGGGAGGAGGAGACCACTGACCATCAAAAAAGCTGCACAGCTAAGTTCCATTCCATGAGTAGTTCTCTGCTCCAAAACACTGCATTAAACATAGGCTTAACATTTAACTGTATTAACATTTCCAACATACTTTAATTCTTGACAAATATTTAGCATATGTTGTCAAATCATCAGTACCTATCTGATGTTGAGGCTGTCTGATATAATTTCCGTTTCAGTTTCAGTCACTTTTAATAGCATGATAATGTTATAATTTTCCATCTCTATAACAGCATCAAGAATCTTCATCAGTTTGCCCTTTTCTCCTGGTACTATTTGATTGCCAATATCTAACATACACCATTTTTTCCTGCTACTTAATACATGTATAATAAATTATTCCTTCTTTGTTTATCAGGCAATACTCCCAATATAAATTGTTTCTGATCGTTGCTAAGTATGCTATCCAAATTAATAAGAAGTACTATCTCTTCCCATACTGTCCAGCCTACCAGCTAAGATCTTCCTCTCAACTCCTTCTTTTTAGTAGTGGCACCTTGCCTGTGGTATGCCCTGACCCTCCAGCTTGTCCTGACACCTACTTTGCTCTCCTTTACACACCAGATCAAACATTGCGTCTTCTTCAGTTTTTTAATTAAAGGGTTGATATTTTAACAACATTTTCATAGTCTGCTTTTTAACCTGAGAACTGTTTTGAGGTTCTTTTTAAGCTGCTCATTATTTTATGCTATTTGTATGCCTGGCTGAATTTTTAATTGTTAAATTTAATGTGCTGTGTTTTTATTACGTTTTGTTTTGTAAGCCACCTAAAGCAGGTACTCTGCAAAGGCAGCATATGAATTTTCTAAATAGATAATATAATATATCCATATTTTGTAATCTTGAAACTCTAGAACAAAGGCGTCACACATGTTAAAAGTCTGTGTCTCACTTTAATTTCATGCTCTCATCTGCCCTGGTCCTATGCATTATATGTTCAGTTCTTGGAACTGATCCAGTGTTTGAAAATTCATAGGCCTTGGCACATGCAGCTATGGCAGAACAACGTCTCCATCTGTATGGGGCATCTCCAGTTAAAGGGACTAGGCAAGTAGGTGATGTGAAAGACCTCTGCCTGAGACCCTGGAGAGCCGCTGCTGGTCTGAGTGGACAATACTGACTTTAATGGACCAAGGGTTTGGTTCAGTATAAGGCAGCTTCATGCCATTTATGCAGGGGAATTTTGAGTTGGGATTGTCGCTCTGCAGATGCACAGTTTTCTGATCTGATTTTTCAAAACCCTATACATGGGGGCTCATTGGCCCAAAGAAATTCCAGGAGTACCAAAAATAAATTTCTGCAATGAAGAAATCACAGCAAAAATGCAGACCATCAGTGTCCCTCCCCCCTGAAAATGCCACTCTGTAATTGGCTATAGTTTTTTTAAATATACAACACCAGCCTCATCAGCCCTGCCACAGGATTTTTATCCGTTCCCAGATCTTAACACCAGAGAGGATGCCTGTGAGGTGCAGGGGGGAGGGGGGACACAGCCAGCTCCCAGTGTGAGCCAGCCAGGAAAGGCGCAAATAAAAAACATGCACACATGCTATGAAAGTAAAGCCATCAATTGCCAAAAGAAAACCAGCTCACTGAGAAGCTACTCCAAAGGGACTTGAATGACCCAAAAAGGCAGACTCAGAATTGCCACATTAAGGACACCTCTTCAAGATGGTGGGGGTGGGAAAGCAAGACTGTGAGGCCAAATAGGTGTCAACTCCGAGCTGAAGCTGAGGGTTAATGTTTTGGGGGCTCCTTCCAAAGGGCGCCCTCGGGACTGTGGGACAAATGCCTGGAGATCCCCCCCCCAGTGTTGCAGCTGTATGGGAAAAAAAACTGATTCAGCGTACTGCTTTTCCCCCAGGCTGCCTAACCAAGATCACCTTCTCCTCACCTTCTCGCTGATGTCGACACATGGAAACGTAGACATGTTTTATTTCAGGAGGGGATAACCTCCCCCCACACACACACACATTCTCCGTTCACAGATCGTAACAGTTCTTTACTGGTACAGCTCCTAGCCAATAGGCTGTGAGCTAACCACACTGAACTGGCCATCTTTGAATCCATGAAGGCAACATAGTTTAATCCATTAGAGGGTGATGTATATTTTTTAATAAGATAGGATAGTATAAAACAATGGTGCAATGTAGAATAACCCTACTGAAAGCCCACTTGCTTGGGTACCAGTATGGAATTTTCTGTCATCCAACTAGATAATCTATTGAACAAATAGGATGCATACAACTTACCCACTACAGAAAGACTAATTGGGTGATAATTCTCCAGTTGAGACTTGTTGCCTTTCTTATAGATAGGAACTATAATTGCCTGTTTCCAATTCTCAGGAATTGAGCCTCACTCATTTATTCTTGTAAAGGCCTCTGCTAGTGTAGGGGCCTACCATTTTATCTTATTGCGGAAAAGATATGGAGGTAAAAAATCAGGATCAGAGGGCTTTTGTAATTTTAATTTATTGATCAGACTTTTTATCTCTTGTTCAGTAACTTTGGGCCAAGCTAGTAAATTTTGGACTCAAAATTGACATAGAATAGTTATTGGGTGTGATTGCATAAAAAGCTCAGAAAAGTATTGAACCCACTTTTGAGAAGAAATAGAGTTCCCCATTGAGGGTTGATAACTCACTTTAGAGATCAGGGACCCAAATCTTTTTGTGTCTTTTTTCCTAGAGGCATCAATAATTAGGTCCCACTCTTTTTGGGTATACTACTGCTTTTTTTTTATTATTAAGTTTCTATATTTTGTTTTAAGCTGGAGTAACGATCTCAAGTGCTCATAAATTCTAGAGGACCTAAAATTCCTGCCAGATTTGGATAGCCTTCCTTAACTGATGGCATTCCCAGTCATACCAGGTGTCCTTCCCCTTAAATTGGGAGGGGTGCAAGGTGCAAGTGGTTTAAAGGCCTCCAAGAGATCTTTAAATTATTTTAAAGCAATAAGTGGGTCAAGAGCATTATTTCTGGAATTAGCCTCTTAAATAAGTTTGAAGATAGTAGGATTTCAATCTCCATTCCACACTGAAGAGTCCACTTTCTTGGTAGTCTAGAAAACGTTTCCTGATCTGGAGTCAGTTTGGACAGACTTGTGCTCTGAAACTGACCAGAGACGCTAGAGAGGATGCCTATGTGGGGGGGGGGGGGGAGGAACGGCCAGCTCTATTTGTCCTATTCTCTTTTAGTGATAAAACACTTAATTTATTAATATTTTACCGTTTTATTACTGAAATAGCACCGGATGGGGGCGAGGTTCGGCTCCCCATGCTGCCTCACCAGCCCAGCAGCCAGTCCATACATCACCAGTCCCTTGCCAGCCCAACAGTGGGATTCTTTCATTTGATTTTATCAGTTCCCCAAGATGTTAACCTGCTGCTGAAACTGACCAGAGAGGATGGCGGGGGGGGGGGAGTTGGCTGCACCCCCCCCCCCAGATCCTAGCAATCCCTGCTGAAACTGACTAGAGAGTATGCCTATGAGGCGGAGGGGAAGCCAGCTCCCTTCCCAAGATCTTAACATTCCCTGCTGAAACTGATCAAAATGGCTTCTCTACGAGGGCTTGGATGAGGGAGGGACAAGTGAGGATGGGTGAGGGAAGAGAAACCCGAAGTTAAGACTATTCACGATTTTTGCCTCATTTAGCTTCGCTCTGGGATAGGGGCAAAATTTAAATTCATGATAAAACAAGTTCCTGGAAATGCAGGACAAGTGCATGGCAGCTGCAAAATGACTTCTGAAGGATGAAAAAATCATGAATAACTGAAAAGCTGTGGAACAGTCCCACAGGGATCACACAGCTAATAACCAAGCATAAATGGCCTCAGTTTGCTCCCCACACGGTATCTTCAGGTCTGTTCAGAGCACAGTTTTGAGGGGCACAGAAGCTGCAGTGAGATCATGAAGGTGGGGAAATTGTCTTCCTCCAGCAGAACTTCATGTGCGCTATTTAGGATCCAAGCTATGTTCTCTGATTCATTCTCTCTGATTACTTCCAGTGCTATGGATCCTTCCCATTGTTGTTTAAATTGGTCACATCCTGGTTTAGCAAATTGTATGAAAACACCATAAACCAAGAAATAAGTAATCCTTTTTGAATTTCTTACCACGTTTAAAGTTCAGGTGGTTCTTGCAAAATTCTGTTATGTAGAAAGAGGTGTATCTAATCTGAGTATCGGAAATAGAAATCACTGATACTTTTTGGTAACTTCTTCATATGAAATGATTTTTCTATTAACTATCAAATCCTTAAATCTATAATTTAATAGGGCAGCCATTTTTTTTGAAGAGCCAGAGTGGTGTAGTGGCTAAGAACAGTGGTCTCTAATCTGGAGAACCAGGTTTGATTCCCCACTCTTCCACACGAGCAGCAAATTCTAATCTGGTGAACTGAGTTTGTGTCAGGCCTCAGCAAGTCGATGCGTTCCAGGCAATAACTTTCCTCCAGACGATACAGCAAGTAAAAAGTTTATTTCAGAAGAACAGTGATTTCAGCAGGTCAAAATACTTAAGGCTAGCATACAGGTATGGGGGAATATTGAAACATATATAGGGTGGATACAATGGGGTTGATTGGATTATTGGAAACAAAGACACAATACCGAAGCAAACTACCGGTAACGACTTAAGCAAATCAACCCAATTATCCTGGTGGTAGTTAGAAAACCAACGCAAGTAGCATTCGATCACGGCATTAACCCTTTCCGGCTGCCCATCCATCTGCGGGTGATAGGCAGAGGATAGACCCTGTTCCACTCCAACCAGCCCCAGGAATGCCTTTCAAAATTTTGAAATGAATACCGAGCCCCTGTCGCTCACGATCTTCCGCGGAAATCCGTGCAGGCGGAAGACCTGCTGCACAAACAGACAGGCTAATTTGTGGGCTGAGGGCATGCCTTCGCACGGTATAAGGTGAACCTGTTTAGAAAAAAGGTCGGTAATAACCCAGAGAACCGACTTGCCCTGGCTAGGGGGGAGGCTGGTGATAAAATCTATTCCAATCATTCGCCAGGGCGCCTCCAGTGTCTCTAGAGGTTTCAATAATCCGGGAGACTTCCCCATCAGGCGTTTATTCGTGGCACATGCTGGGCAGGACTTTATAAACCCGTCGATGTCCTGGCGCATCCCTGGCCACCAGAAGCGGCGTCGCACTAGGTCTAGGGTTTTAAAACCAAAATGCCCCCCTGCCTTGGAGCTGTGGCTCCACTCCAGTACCTCTCGGCGCAGTTTCTGGGGATCATAAATTTTTCCCTCCGGGGTGCCGTTCTCTCCCTCCCCTGGGAGCTTTTCCCCTCGCTCCTCCTGAAGAGCGTCCTCCCACCTAGTGTGAGTGGCCTTGGGAAGATCCCCATGGATCACTAGGGGACTGGGGGTAGAGGCTGCCTCCCCGAGTGGGAGGTCCGGGGCAGCTGGTGGGGCCGCCGCACGGGCTTGGGCTCGGGTCAGAACCCCTGCGCTTGCCCCTTCCAGGTCCAAGCCAAGGTGTTCCGGGGTGAAAAGGGAACCTACCATCGGCCAGGCTATTTTCTTTTCTGGGGACATGCTTAATAGTGAAGCGGAACTTCGAAAAGAAGTCCGCCCACCTAAGCTGCTTGGCAGAAAGCTTCCTTTGCCCCAAAATGGCTTCCAGGTTGCGGTGGTCCGTCCAGACCTCGAATGGTTCCGCTGCCCCCTCCAGAAATTGACGTCAGACCATGAGGGCATGCTTAATCGCCATGGCCTCCTTCTCTCCAATCGGCCAGTTAAGCCAGGGCCCGGAGAATGTTTTTGAAAAGTACGTGCAGGGTTTGAGCTCCCCTTGCTTGTTTCTCTGGAGGAGTGCCCCCCATGGCCTTGTCAGAAGTGTCTACCTGGAGGGTAAACGGGCGAGAACAGTCCGGGTGGGCCAGAACGGGCTCCGAAGTAAAGCCGCTTTTCAGAAAATCAAACGCCGCCTGGCAGCGGTCATCCCATGCCACCTGATAGTTGGCAGCAGTAGCCGCCTGTCCCTTCCCCTTTGTTTTAAGGAGGTCTGTGATGGGGAGGGCTATCTCGGCAAAGTCGAGGATGAAGGCGTGATAAAAGTTTGTGAAGCCCAAGAACTGTTGGACTTGTTTGCGAGTCCTGGGGGGTTCCCAATCTCGGACCGCCTGAACCTTTTCGGGGTCCATGATCAACCGTTGGGGGAGACGACATACCCGAGGAAGGTCAGTTGGTCCTGATTAAAAGCACACTTAAATAATTTGGCATACAGGTGGTGTTTTTGTAAATGGCGCAGTACCTCCCTCACCAACTCCCGGTGTTTGTCCGGGTTTCTAGAATAAATTAGGATGTCGTCTAAGCAGACGATTATCCCCTTATCCAATAAATCATGCAATATTTCATTGATTAGTTGCATGAAGCACGACGGAGCTCCAGACAACCCGAATGGCATGACTAAAAACTCAAATAGTCCATAACAACACGAGAAGGCTGTTTTTGCTTCATCCCCCTCCCTTATCTGGACCCAGTAATAGGCTTCAGCCAGGTCCAGCTTCGAGAACACCCGGCCTTCCTGGAGTTGACTGAGGAGGTCAGGAATGTGGGGAATGGGGTAGGCATTGGACTCAGTAACAGTGTTAAGCCCCCTATAGTCCACACAGAGCTGGAGGTCCAAAGTTCCTTTCTTCTTTACGAAGAAGCAGGGTGTTGAGAACGCGGCCTTGGAAGACCATATGAACCCCCGGGCCAAGTTCTTATCGAGGAATTCTCGCAACACAGTCTTTTCTTGGGGGCTCATGGGATATACCCGGGCTTTGGAGGGTTTAATGTCAATTCGATGGTACAGTCCGTGGTGCGGTGAGGGGGTAACAAATCACAGTCCTCCCCCTCGAAAATGTCTGCAAAATCACTATATTCTGGGGGTAGTATTGAGGGTTCTGCCGTGGCGGCGCTCCCCCCCTCCCTCGGGCATGTCCTCCTTGCAGTGTTGCTCGCACTGGGGGGAGTCGAACATCACCTGGCGCTGCACCCAGCCGATGCTTGGATTGTGTCCCGCCAGCCAATTACTCCCTAGAACCACCGGGTAAGCGATCCCAGGAGCTATAGTAAGGCTGATTAGTTCCCAGTGATCTCCCACCCCTAACAACACCGGGTGGGAATGCAAATGGACGAGGGGCCCTTGCAGATCACTCCCATCCATTTGACGGAACCGTAGGGATTGATCCAATTCCAGAGCCCCTACTTGTAAACGGTCAAATACCCCCTGATCTATCAAGGTCCGGGAGCAACCAGAGTCCAGTATAGCAACTACCGCCACTGGATCCCTCCCCCTTGGGATTCCGTAACACAATGGGTATCAGGAAGGTGTTACCCTGATCGCTCACCCAGGTCGGAACCGGATTGGTATTCCTAAAGATAGCCTTCTGTGCCGGTCCGCTCACAGAAAGCCCTCCTCGTTTTTTGCTGGCGACGAGTCCCTGGAGCAGCAGCGATGAGTGCAGGGAGCGGGTGGCGGGTTGGCGCGCATAGCAGTCATCCCACAGTGGGTGGGCCGGCCCTCTGTTCTCCTCAGATCCGGGATACGGGTTGTTCTGCCAGCAGCTGATTCTGTAGATCCGCTGGGACATTTCGCCGCAAAATGCCCCACTCTCCCGCAGCGTAGGCAGGCTCCCTCTCTGAAGCGGCGTGCTCTCTCTTCCGTGAATCTGCCCCGGGACCCCTCGTCGCGGCGGGACTCCGTCGTGGCGCCCCCCTTGGGAGGGCCTTGGGGAGGTTCTTTTGCCGGGTGATCCCTCGCAAATTGGAGCATTGACTTATGGGTCTCGACTTGCGCCGCCAATCAGATCCATTCCTCAACCGTTTGTGGGTCACCCAGGGTCAAACAGCCGTCCAACACTTCCCACCGCAGTCCTTTGTGGAAGTGTTGGACCTTGGTGGCTTCACTCCACTCTCTTATTTTGCAAAGAGAGGGACTGAAACTCCTGGGCATACTCCATTACAGAGCGAGCCCCCTGTTTTAACTTGTGCATGGCAATCTTGGCCCTCCCTCCCTGGTGAGGGTCTTCAAAACGGCGTTGCAGGGCCCCCAAGAATGCATTCAGTGAGTGTAGGATCCAGTGTTCGGATTCTGTCGCCGTGACCGCCCACTCTACCGCCTCTCTCTCCAGCAGGCTGATGGTGTATCGGACCCGGGCTTCCTCTGAAGGAAAAATACCTCTTTGGTCTTCCATGAACCCGGTCAGCTGGAGCAAGAAGTGGGGCAGCTGGGCGCAGGACCCGTCGAAAGACACCTTCAGATCCCGGGTTACAGGCCGCCTAGGTGGGATGGGTGGGGGGTGTCCTTGTGCTGACAGGCATTTGAAGGTCTCTCACCACTCCCAATACCGCTTCCATGTCCCTCTGGAGGGTTTGCAGCTGTGCATGAAGATCCCGGTTCTGGGAAGTCAGCGCCTGGTTCCACTCCTGCAGTAGGGCTTCCTCCTCTCTGGTACAGAGGGTTGGGATACCAGGGGCATGGATGGCCGAGGTGTCGTCCCATCGATTGGTCATCACCCATCCCCCTCCGTACATGGGGGTCAGTGGCCCTCGGTAAAAGCGGTTGGTGTCCGTCGCCGTCCGTCGGTTGGTCCCGATCCACCCCTGCGACTCGGTGTGCGTAGGTCCGGAGGTCCGGGCCAGCCTCTCGGGGGAAAAATCGGCGTGCTCAGTCGGGTGCCGCCTCGGAGCTGCTTCTCCCCGACCCTCCTCAGCGAGGGGGGTTGCCCCTGGCCAGTATTTCTGGCGAAGATCTTCATCCGCAAGGAACGGGTTAGTGGACCGTGCGGACACCCTGTTCAAAATTATTTTGATAGTACAAAAATAATAAAGAAGAGATGCTAGCCTACTGTCAGGCCTCAGTAAGTTGATGCGTTCCAGGCAATAACTTTCCTCCAGACGATACAGCGAGTAAAAAGTTTATTTCAGAAGAACAGTGATTTCAGCAGGTCAAAATACTTAAGGCTAGCATACAGGTATGGGGGAATATTGAAACATATATAGGGTGGATACAATGGGGTTGATTGGATTATTGGAAACAAAGACACAATACCGAAGCAAACTACCGGTAACGACTTAAGCAAAAGTATTCAGAGTAAAATGTGTGCATTAAGTGGCTGATCTTCCCGGGCTCCCAGTATTGTTCTGCGGGACCCGGTATCAGATTAGCCATTACCGGGGCGGGTCTCCATTGAGCTGCAGATCTTGGGCAGGAGACCAGGTGCAAACGGGGGGGGGGGAGACGGAGTGCAAAAGGACTCCATCTTGTCCATGGGGGAAACCATCTTGTTTCTATCTGGGGCCGGTGGACAGCCTATCTGACAATTTTTTTCCCCACTCCTCCACATGAAGCCTGCTGGGTGACCTTGGGCTACTGACAACTCTCTCAGCCCCACCTACCTCCTAAGGTACTTTTTTTAAGGAGGGGAAGGGAAGGGAATTGTAAGCCTCTTTGAGACTTCTTAAAGGTAGAGAAAAGTGGGATTTAAAAACAATTCTTCTTCTTATAAATAATCCCAGTATGTTATCTGGGTTAAAACTAGAATGCAGAATTGAAGCTTGATGGATAGTGAATCACATAATGAACCATTGTGGGTTTTTTAAAGGTCCCCACTGCTATGAGGTGATTTAGCCAATAACATAAATGGTGGTGTGAATCCTTGGGTTGATGCATTTTGAAAAGTGTTCTGTTCCTATACTGGAATGTTTACTATTGTCTGTCTTAATCTTCTGAATGGCCAAATAAACACCAAGAGCTTTAAATGCTACACAGTTTTATCTGGATACAGCAGTATTTGCATAGTTCCCTGAATTTGGTTGTGACTGTGTGTGTGTGTGTGTGTGGTGGTCTCTGTGATGCTGGCTTTCTGAATATCTGCTTTAAAGGAATTGTGGTCTGAGGGAACGTGAATGAAAGTGGGGATAATGGATCGTTCTTGTGCTCCATTCTCTTTACTTCAGGAGTTGGAGTTGTGTGCATACAGATGTACATAGGCTACATACAAATTATCTGCAATTTACAGCTGCTGAAATATTCTGACATTCTTTTGTTTGCAAACTACTATACAAACGTAAGAGGGGTGTTATTAGTTATATAGTACTATAGTAGTGTTGACATCGTTTCTGAGTGATAGAGTATAATCATTATAAATTTATAAAGTGCCTATGTCCTCCATTTATTTTATGTAAATTATGCATCTATGTATGATGTAGCCATGGCTTATCGTATTGTATTGTATTCAGCAGCAAAAGCCTGCTCTTCTAATCAATTGGGCAAAGATAAATGTAGCTTAATGTTTAGGATCCTGCTACATTTTCTGCTTCTTTCAACAGCACTAGTAGTTCTGTGAAAATAAGCATTCAGGGCCCAGGGGAAAATATCTCTCTACAAATACTGAGATAATTATGTTGTTTCTTGTCTGTTCAGAATGTTAAAGCAAATACTGCATCTTAGAAAAAGTATTGTTTAGAATGCTTTTTGAAGGCAAAAAGTCTGCAGAACTCCTAATTATTTTCCATTCAAACTGTGGTTCTGCATATGCGTGTAAAATATTCAGGTTTTCATCATCAGCATTTTGGAACAATGTTGGAAGACAGTTGACTGGTTCATCTGGATCCTTTTAAATGTGATTTTTCTTGATAAATTATATTGTGAGTAGTCTGCAGAAACCAGAGTATTCATGATTTGTATATTACTTTTGCATCACGAACCATACTAAATGAATGTAGCAGCCAAGTTGTTAAACAAAGCTTGGTTCTAAGGTTGTCAGCACTGTGATGGGAAATTCTTGGAGATTGGGGTGGAACTTGGGGAGCACAGATTTTGTGGAGCACGCTCGGCAGGGATGTGATGCCATAGAGTTCGGACTCCAAAGGTGCCATATTCTTCGTAGTCTGGAGATGGGTTGTAATTCCTAAAGAACTCCAGGCCACATGTGGAGGCTGGCAACCCTATGAGAGGCATGGAAGTTTTCCCCCTGCTGTGTTGGTTTTCTGTTAGCATGGAGTTTTCATGGGAAGGAACATCCAAAGCTGGAATCCACCTGCAGTCCAAAGTGATGCATTCCATTCTACCACCTTATTCTCTCTCGTGTGTAAACCCAGTCTGAGTGTCTCTTCTATTGCAAGTTAAATGAATGGTGATGGACAGAGCCTTCCCACTGTTGACACCCCGATATGCTGCTCCCTACCTGGTGATACATGGCTGTGCCAGTGCTTCTCTTCTCCAGGTGACTAGTGCAGACAGAATTGTTTGGCTGAGGAAGGGAGAAATAGAGGTATTTTAAGTTGCTGCTTTCCTTATGGTTTTTTCTAAATGTTTAATTTGTCATTTTAGTAGTTGAGCATTGTATTCTTATTTAAGATGGATTTTGTAATCCTCTGTAGATGTTTTTAGCAAGAAAGATGATTTAAATATTTTAAACAGTTTTTTCCTCCAAAAAATCACGTTTGGTGAACAACTGTTCATTTGGGAAACAGGGCATGCACAATCTTTGGTCATGGCACAGAAAGGAACCAACCTAAAATAACGTACATCTTCATGGCAGTCCCACATGGAATCTGCGCATGTGGAGGCCAGCTGCGGAGAAACTTCTGTGTAGAAAGCTTCTAGAAGGGATGACTCCCCTTCCCCCTGGCCCGTTTTCCACCCAGCAACAGCTCGTCCCGCCGAAACATTCATGTGACTAGGGGGAGGGGAGTTGGCCATCCCTCAGTTCTTTCTTTGCCACCGTAGAGAGTGAACGCGTGGTGAGCTTCTGCTTGCATTTTTTCTTCTTCAGCATTGTGGTCAGCTTCTACTCTTGCGGAGTTGTGAGTTGATCATAGCATTGTTTAAAAATCATGGCATTGTTTAAAAATTGTGTCTCCTGTAGTACGACGACCATAAGGAGTGCCTTTACTGTTTGGGTGAAGGTCACGTTACGGGGTCCTGTAGAGCCTGCAGTCATTTCATACCTCGGGCTAAGCAAGGCTGTGAGGCTAGACTCAAGGTGTTCTTATATGAAAAGGCCTTGAGACCTTCAAAACCTTCCCCAGAATTAAAGGAGGACAAATCTAAGGGGAAGTGGGCAGCTTCTATGTCTTCTTCCAGAACCTCAGCGAAGAAGTCTGCATCTGTGGCTACGGCACCAACAAAAGCACTCAGTACTGATCATGGTTCCAGGGGGAGGTCCCCTCGGTGCCAAACTCCTTTAGTACCTAAGGAATCGGAACCAAAGGTACATCGTCGTGGCCTCTGTGCAGTCCCACATGGGATCTGCGCAGGCCAGCCGCGGAGAATTTCTGTGCAGAAAGCTTCTAGAAGGGACGACTCCCCCTCCCTCTCACCCCGTTTTCCGCCCAGCGGAGATCGTGCTGGCTCCATGTCTCGTGACTGAGGTCTACGGCGAGGCTCTCCCTCTGCCAGGGATCCTTGCAGCACACCTGATTCCAGGCAGGTATCAGACTCGGACTGGGACTATGATTCCAAATACAAGTATGCATCTGACAGAGACTCAGACACTTCTCAGCTTCCTTCTCTGGATAATGTGGTTGGTGACCCTTCCCTGGTGTTTCCCACTGAGGATATCTGGACCTACAATGAACAGCTACTTAGAATGGCTAGGGCCATTGGCATGGCCATTTCTCCATCTCAGCCAGATGATGACGATCTGGTGATGGCGGTGCTTCATTCCAAAGAGGTCGCTCCCATACATATTCCTATGGTCAAAGGGATTCACAAGATTGCCGTCACCAATTGGGCAAAACCAGCCTCCCAACCCCCCCCCCCCCGTGGCTTGTAATGTCAATGACCTGTATAAGGTTCAGGAGGGGGATTGTGATTTTCTCTATCAACACCCGCCTAACAATTCTGTCATAGCGGAAACTTTGCCTTCTAGGGGGAAGTCAGGCACACACTCCACACCTCTCAACAAGGAGGGGCGAAAGTTGGATCTCCTTGGGCAGAAGATCTATTCCGCTGGCTCCTTGGGAGTCCGGGTGGCCAACCATGGGGCCCTTATGGCCAGATACAACATGCTGTTATGGGAGCAGGTTTACGACCTCATCCAGTTCCTCCCTGAGGAAAAGACAGTCATAGTCCATGCTATGCAGTCTGAAGGGTACCATTTGGGATCCCACCAGCTTTACTCAACGAGGCATACAGCTGAAATTGGCTCCAAGGTTATGGCCTCTAGTATATTGTTACGCAGACACTCATGACTGCGTTCTTCAAACTTACCTCCTGAAGCTAAGACTAGATTGGAGGATATGCCGTTTGACGGCTAGGCCCTTTTTCATGATTCCACTGACGAATTCCTTCATAAATTTAAGAAAGACAGGGTGATGGCCAAATCGCTGGGAGTTACAGCTCAGCCTACTACTCCTACTGCTAAGCAGCATTTCCGACCCAGACCTGGGCCTTCCTACTTTCAATGGGGCTACCACTATAGGTCAGGCTCCTATTCCTACCACCAGCAAAAACCTTATTACCCTCCCCAGGAGCAAAATAGGTTTCCTCCAAGGGGTAGATCCAAGAAATCGAATTGTACTCCCCCCCAGGTGCTGGGAAGAAAACTCAGGCATGACTAGTCAATGTTTTTGTTGTTAACCCACTGTTTACTAACAGGCTGTCTAATTTTGTTTGTTTCTGGCAGCAGATTACACATGATGGTTGGGTTTTGTACATAATAAAAATGGTTACTTTCCAGAATTCTCTTCCTTGCCTCCTTGTGGTCCTCCCCCATTGGTGGCCTCTCAAACCCCCCCAGAACTGGCCTTGGAAGTTTCCAATCTCCTAATGAATGGTGCAATATCCAAGGTTGACCATCACATGGAAAGCAATGGCTTCTTTTTGCGGTACTTCCTGGTGGACAAAAAAGATGGTGGAAAGCGCCCCATCCTAGATTTATGCAAACTGAATTAAGTTTATGCATGTCAGCCATTTCCGTATGGTCTCTATCCTAGAAATGGCTGCACTCCTTAAACCAGGCATGTATTTTGCGGTCCTCAATCTCAAGGACGCCTACTTCCATATTTCCATTCACCCAGCTTGCAGGAAATACCTTAGGTTTGCTTCTGAGGGGGTCTATTACCAATATACCATTCTCCCCTTTGGTCTCTCTACAGCTCCTCGGGTCTTTTCGAAGTGTGTTGGCGTGGCCGTGGGTCACCTGGCCTCTCAGGGAATTCAGATATTCCCTTCCCTGGACAACTGGCTCCTTGTAGAATTTTCTGAACAGGCTCTCTCCAGGAAAGTGCAGACCACCTTACTGGAAAGGTTGGGTTTTGTGATCAACTTTGAAAAGTCAAAACTCCCTCCCTTACAAAGGATTGAGTTTATCGGCACTGTCATCAATTCCACAGTGGGCATGCTCTTCCCCCCACTGCACAGAGTTAGGGTGATACAAGGTCTCATAGAGGCCTTCCTAAGGATGAGGTTTCAGAGAGCAGATAGAATCCAGAAGTTGCTGGGCCTCATGGCATCAACAACAGCTATCGTCGCTTACGCCAGGCTCAGGATGCGCCCCTTACAGTTATGGTTTTTATCTGTTTTCAAAATCAATGTGGATCACCAAGGCAAACACCTTTCCATCCCACGCTCTATTCTCCAGTCTTTATCGTGGTGGCTGCATGATAGTAATCTATTGAAGGGTGTCCCCTTTGGTGTCCCTACCCATGACTGCCAAATTTTCACTGATGCTTCATCAGGGGGTTGGGGAGCCCAATGCGAAGGTTTTTCAGCTAAGGGTAGATGGTCCCCGACTGAATCCGGCTATCACATTAATTTCCTTGAACAGAGGGCTATAAGGTACGCTCTTGTATCTTTTTCAGGCTTCCTTCAAAACAGACATGTGCTGGTTGCCACGGACAATACCATGGCGAAGTACTACATGGCCAAGCAAGGAGGCACGGGCTCCAGGGAGTTGTGCGACGAAGCTCTCCTCCTTTGGCAGTGGGCCATTGATCACGACATATCCCTGTCCACCATCCACATAGCGGGAGTGACCAACACCGCAGCAGACTCCCTCAGCAGAGACCTCCTCACACAACATGAGTGGTTGATTGGCTGGTGATACCTGCAGCCCATATTCAACCAGTGGGGAGTTCCAGCTATAGACATATTCACCACTCAGGTCCACACGTTTTTGTTCAAGGTCGGCAGCTGACACCCTCTCTATAGGTGATGCCTTCTAGATTGATTGAGGGGGGCACTTCATGTACACATTCCCTCCCATTCCCCTGTTGTTGAGGACAATAGGGAAAATCCTCACTGACAGGGCTACTATAATACTCGTAGCTCCCGTGTGGTCCAAGAGGCCATGGTTCTCAACCCTTTGGAACCTATCACAGGGGAGGCACATTCAGTTTATATTGGTCTACGATCTACTAATGGTGGGGCAGGTCAGACACCACGATATAGAGTCACTGCATCTTGCAGCGTGGTTTATCCACCATTAACAGCTTTTTCTGAAAGGGTGGCTGATGTGTTGGTCTCAGCACGGAAGGTTTCTACCAGGAAAGCCTACGTACTGAAGTGGAACAAATTTGTGCTCTGGTGCCAGGGGAAGGTTGCAGACCCTTACACTTGCCCTTTGGGGGAGTTGTTGGAATACTTGTTATCCCTTAAGGAATCTGGCCTAGCCAACTCTTCTGTCAAGACTCACCTTGCGGCCCTTGTAGCCTTCCATCATGGTTTTGATTCTACTTTCCTTTTTTCGCACCCTCTGGCTAAGAGGTTTTTAAAGGGCATAAATAACCTGTTTCCCCCAGTGAAACCTCCTTCTCCCCAATGGAGTTTGTCCTTAGTTCTTAACGCCTTGTTGGGTAAGCCGTTTGAACGGTTAGCCACTTGCGATTTCTCCATATAGTCCTATAAGGTGGCCATCACCTCAGCAAGGAGGGTCAGCAACTTGCATGTGTTGAGGCATGATCCACCTTTTCTCAGGATACATCCTGACAAGTTGGTTCTCAGGACCAGTCTGTGTCACCTGCCTAAGGTGGTCTCTAGATTTCATACCTCCCAGGAGGTTAATTTACCCACCTTCTTCCCTAACCCAGGGTCAGATACAGATAGGAGACTTCACTCACTGGATGTTAGACGTGCTTTATTATTCTACTTGGATAGGACCCTTCCTTTTAGGAAGGATGACATCCTCTTTGTTTTAAGGGTCCTAATAAAGGTAGGACTGCTTTTTCGCAGACCATCTCACGCTGGATTGTAAAGGCCATTAGGTTGGCTTATGAAACTTCCAAACACTGTTCGGGCACACTCTACCAGAGCATTTGCGTCATTGGTCGCTTTTGTTTCTGCTGTAAATATCCAGGTTTGCAAGGCTGCTACTTGGTCTTCTCTGTTGGTCTTTATTAGGCATTATGCCATTGATGTGGATGCTCGTGCAGACGCATCTGTGGGAAATGCAGTTTTACAATATGTTTTTAAATAAATATAAGTTAAACTACTACTTGTCTGTAGTATACTTGGTACCGAGGAGTAAGAGCTGAGTCGCCTCGGTACCAAGAGTCTTTGGCTGTGGCTCAACACCGATATAGGTCGCCGTCTTCGACCAGGTACCAGTCTTCCACTGCATTCCCTTGGTACTGGGACTCACATCAGTACCAGGATATGGTGCATCGGTCTGATGCCACTCTTCTTTGGAACAGAGGTACTGGTCAAAGTTCCATGAGAACCGGCACAGGTCTTCTCCTACCAGGCACCACTGCAAGCACTCTAGCCGGATTCCGACATCGCAGCCTCAGAGGGAAGACTACCCTTCCTGGTCCTGAACATCCACCTCAACTACCTCAACTACCAAGGATCAGCACCAAGACAGCAGGTCTTCCTCAGGGCAGGTCTTGCGCCATAAATCTCCTCATGACAGGCAGGTGTTAAGTCCAGACTGGGACTATGATTCTGATTCCAGAGGCAGGTCAGAGAGGGGCTCAGAGACATCGTCCCTCCCTTCTCCTGACAACATAGTGGGGGATCCATCACCAGTATCCCCACAGAAGGCATACGAGCCTATAATGAACAGCTCATTAGGATGGTGACTGCCATTGGTATGGTAGTTGTACCACTTGAACTGGAGGAAGATGACCCAGTTATGGATGTTCTCCATTCCAAGGAAGTAGCACCCATCCATATACCTATGTTTAAGGGCATACGTAAACTCTCCCTGGCCCACTGGGCAAAGCTGGCATCACACCCACCGGTAGTCCGTAAGGTCAGCAACCTGTATACAGTCCAGGAGGCTGACTCTGATTTCCTGTACCAACACCCTCCTAATAATTCTGTGGTGGCAGAGACTTTGCCCTCCAAGGGCAAGCCGGGCCCATTCCGCACCACTTAATAAGGAAGAAAGGAAATTGGACCGACTGGGTTGCAAGATCTATTCGGTGGGGTCCCTGGGAGTACGGGTAGCTAACCTTGGTGCTCTCATGGTCCGCTACCAAATGTTAATGTGGGAGCAATTCTGTGATCTCATAGAGCACCTCCCTGAGGACAAGAGGGTCCTGGGCCAAGCCATGCAATCTGAAGGTTATCGTTTAGGCTCGCACCAGTTATACTCTGCTAGGCATACTGCTGAGATTGGCAGTAAAGTAATGGCCTCAAGCATCTTGCTGCATAGGTATTTATGGTTACGTTCTTCTAATCTCCCTCCAGAAGCTAAAGCACGACTGGAGGATATGCCGTTCAACAGCAAAGCCCTGTTCCACAAAAGTATGGATGACTTTCTCCATAAATTTAAAAAAGACAGGGTGATGGCTAAGTCCCTAGGGGTTACCACCCAACCTGTGACCACTGTCGCCAAACAAAAATTCAGGCCTAGGTCGGGTACCCCCATTTTCAGAGGGGGTATAGATACAGATCTGGCTCCTAACAGTATCAGACACAGAAACCATTCTTTCCATCTCAGGAGGAAAAGCGTTTCACCCCTAGGGTTAGAAATAAAAAATCCAACTGCCCTTCTCCTACTAGGGGTACGAGGAAGAAGACAACAGCATGACTAGCTGGTGATTCTGACAGAGAGTTACACTCAATATTCCTTGATAGGTTGGCCAAGTTTTTACTTGTTTGGCAACAAATTTCTGATGATGCTTGGGTGCTTTGTGTAATAAAGAATGGATACTTTCTGGAATGGTCTCATGTGACTTCCTCTGGGCCCCCTCCATCGGCTATTGCTCCCAGCCCGCCTGACCTAGTACAGGATGTATCTAAACTACTACTGAAAGGAGCTATATCCGAGGTGGATTAGCATATGGATCAGGAGGGTTTTTATTCAAGGAATTTCCTAGTCAATAAGAAAGGTGGCAGTAAGCGACCCATTCTGGATCTCTGTAACTTGAACAAGTTAATTCATGTAAGTCCGTTCTGGATGGTTTCTATACCGGAAATAGCGGCTCTTCTTTTGCTAGGAATTTTCTTTGCAGTCCTGGAATCCACCTGGATAAGGTTGTACTTAGGGCCAGTTTTTGCCACTTACCTAAAGTTGTCTCCAAGTTTCACACCTCTCAAGAGGTAAACCTGCCCACCTTCTTTCCCAACCTGTGTTTGGACAAGGAGAGGAGATTTCATTCCTTCGATGTCAAATGAGCTTTACTGTTTTATCTGGACAGAACCCTCACGTTTAGGAGGGATCCTAATTTGTATGTTTCAGAGGACCCAATAAGGGCAAGGCGGCATCTACACAAACCATTTCACGCTGGATTAAGGCCATTAGGCTAGCCTATGAGACTTCTCGGTGTGAGTGCCCCCTGAGAATTCAAGCTCACTCCACTAGGGCTCTGGCTTCTTCTGCAGCTTTCTCAGCTGCCATGGTCTTCTCCATTGGCTTTTATCAAACATTATGCCATTGATGTGGATGCTCGTGCAGATACATTTGTTGGGAATGCAATTTTATAGTTTGTATTAAATAAAAGACTTGTTGCAGACTCACTCCCGCCTCCTGAGTGTTAGCTTGCTACATTCCCATGTGGGACTGCACAGAGGCCACAAAGATATAAAACAACGTTACACTTACCTGTAACTGTTGTTCATAGAGTGGTCCTCTGTGCAGGCACACATCCCTCCCTCCTATCCCCTCTGTGGAGTGCTTCAGGCATACTCTGGAGTTTCTCCATGGCGGCAATGGGAGGATGGCTGACTCCCCCCCCCCTCGTCACATGACCATTTCAGAGCCACAGTAGATATGGCACTTAATGTCCATGCTCTTTCTTAAAACAGTCTCCACTCCATTAGCAGCCCGGAGCTTGGAGAGTTGGGGAATGGTTCTTGGGAGGGGATTGTTTAATAATTTCCCTCAAATTAAATAACTGTGCTCCCTGGAAATTGCAGTTACCTCCAATGGTGGGGGAAGAGAGACAGGGACAGCCTCTCATAGGTATCGCCTATTTACACCTTAGAATTGCACACAGGATATTTCACTAATTTTAAATGTCACTGCTGACATGTAATTAAGAGAAATCCCTCAGATAGCTATGTGTTTAATTGGTCTTACAAATGTATCTCTACTTATTAAAATACAGAGCTCACTGCAGAAAAAGGTTCTGAAAAGTTCTTTGGCTGCATAGCCCAGATTGCAAAAGGTATGTTTTGACCCCGGACCCTCAATGGCTTTAAGCCATCAAAAGAGAAGCCCCCCAGAGTCAGCGTGGTATAGTGGTTAAGAGTGGTGGTTTGGAGCAGTGGACTCTGATCTGGAGAACCGGGTTTGATTCCCCACTCCTCCACTAGACGGGCAGAGGCTAATCGGATGAACTGGATTTATTTCGCTACTCCTACACATGAAGCCAGCTGGGTGACCTTGGGCTAGTTACTCCTCTCAGCCCCACCTACCTCACAGGGTGTCTGTTGTGGGGAGGGGAAGGGAAGGGGATTGTAAGCCAGTTTGATTCTTCCTTTAGTGGTAGAGAAAGTTGGCAGATAACAACCAACTCTTCTTCTTCTACTTTCAAACCCTTCTATTTATACTCTTTATATCTGTTTTACCTCATGGGATTGTTATAACAATGAAATGAGGAACCATGTAGAGCAAGGATCCCCAACCTTTTTGAGCCTTTGGGCATCTTTTGAATTCTGACACATGGTGGTGGATGCAAGACTGAAATGGCTACCACAGGAGGTGAAGCCAGCCACAAGCTGTCTGGGGGTGATGTCATTCATAACTGTTATGAGCTGAATTGGTTGTATGAGCAGTATCATTAAATTAAGATATCATACATGGCTCTAAAAGTAAATCTTCACCATTTCAGGCTGAAATTCTGTTTAGTGGGATGCCTTTTAAAATAAACATATTATTTAAAAATACTTTCTTACATACATACTGCCTATATTCAGTCACACTATGAATATTCTTGTGCTGTGGTGCCAGCTGCTCTGTTAGGCAAAATCCAACTGGCCCCACCCACTATCTAAAAACACTCAGCAGGTGCCAGGAAAAGTGTTGGCAGGTGCCATGGCACCCATGGGCACCACGTTTGGGGACCCCTAATGTAGAGAACCTCTAGGCTCAAGAGCACCATATAATGAACTCCATAGGATAACTTTTCAGTACTAGTCTCTTCCATTTGCTTGGATAAATCCTTACCCTTGAAAAGGGTATTGTGTATTTATTCGTGACTTTCATAGTAATATATATTTTAGCTATATCAACAAAAATGTAGAAAGGTTTTTTTTCTTTTCCCCAAAATCAAAGGAACAGACATTTCCCAGTGTGGTGTTTTATGTTGCTATGCATACTGTCATGATATTGTGGCCATGACTATTCAAACACACAATAAATATGCTGATAGACCCTGCTCAGGCATTTTAATTGATGAGCAATGATGAAGAGCTCATGTACAGGCCTTTGTTACTTAATGGGAAAAGTTGATGACTATGAACATTTGATTTGGGCTTGTGTTATGTGTGCCTTCAAATGTTGTAAGTGACCAAAAACACCAGTGAATTTGAACCATAATATGACTACTGTGCATTTGCCATTAATCTTCAAATGTTTGTTTCTAAAATTTGCAGGGGTGGGAAAGATCATATGTGGTGATTTTACTACATTTTCACATGGGCAACACTTTGTGTAAAATAGTACCTCTGGGAGAGCAAACAACACCCCCCTCTTCAGAAATTACCACATCAGTGAGAACATTTACTTTCAGGTTTTGTTTTTTTTTTTAACTTTTTAGTTTGGGGAAGGTGATTTAAGACTGAAGACTTAAACCACCTTAAAAGTAAATGAGTGATTTTTTCTTTCTTTAAGAGTTTAATCCCCAAAGTATCTTTTGAGCAAATCTTATTTCAGGGCTGTGCTGCCTCAAGCTTTGCCACTGAATTTAGGAGTCACTTGGATTTGTTTATGAACTGCACTTTTTGAAACCTGGTTTTTAAAATGCCTCACCGTACAGTTGTTATAACTAAAAACAGCTTCTTCTTCCAATGACTACCCTTCACAATGGCTTTCTTGGGTTTTTTATCCTTGTAGGTAGTTTTGAAGGTCAAAAAACTATGTGAAACATCACACTCTATTAATACTAGATTTTTGTAATGTAATTGTCAGCTTTTAGGGGGGTGAAGGATATCATTTGATGGGTTGCCCAGGTGAAGGCCTGGAAAAGGAAGGGTTATCTACAACTTGAGTGAGTTTATTATGGCTTAGTGATTTGCTGATTGATTTCATTTCCTGTCAGTTAAGGCTCTCTTAATGTCAAGTTTTTTGCATAATGCATTGAAATAAAGAGTGATGAAGTTCTTCAGAGTGATCTCGCTTACATAAACTGACCCTGATTTGCCCTGTTCTGCATGACAATTTAAGTGACAGCAGTTAAAGGAAAATACAGCAATGAATATGCATCTGTAGTATTAAGGAAAATACCGTGTAAACGCTTCAGAATATAACAGGCTAGTCTGCTAATGCCACAAATCTTCTGTATTGAGGAAATAGGCCATTGTTGTGTCCCAAGTGATATACTAAATAAAAATTCAAAGGGAAAAAAAAGTTTAGAGAATTAAAAGCTAACCTAAATTCCTGAGTTCTACTAAATGTTTGCCCTGTAAGAGAGGTGTGGATTTTTGGAAGTGCATGAATTTCAAATTTTATGAGGTCCCTGGAGAGTTTCCTTTTGCTTTCATGCTCTCCTAGTGCTTAAATAGGTGGCACGTGTTGTTTCTGGTCTACAGAACTGATTGCTGGGCTAATGGAAATAAATTGCTGATGAGATGGAAGATTGAAGTCCCAGCACTATTTATTAGCAGCTTGCAGCATCAGTCTTTAAGTTGTGTAATTTGTAACTTTTGGGGTTCAAGGAAGAAAAAAACCTCATTTTAAGCATGGCACTGCTTATGGCGTCTGGCACTGTTGCCAAAGGGAACGTGAAGTGAAGCTAACTTCTTTAATGATACTGTTAATATGACCAATTCAGCCCTGAACAATGTCATACTGAGATAAAAATAAAGACAAAGAAAACTAAATAACCCATAAGAAAATAAGTATTTTTAGTGAAGCTAACAAAGTAGTACAAAGATGGGAGAGTTGAACTGAGCATGATTGAAGGAACATCAAGGATTGAGCTTGAGAATGGGTCCTGAGGGTTATTGCTTCCTGCCTTGCCCCTCACTTGATGTTAGAAGGTCCTGGATGAACTGGAAAATGGTGATTTTAACACAGAATCTCCCTGACCTTGTGAAATATGGTTTAGAATCCTGATTCATTCAACATCCTTGACCTGTGGTAAGGGGATAAGGAAAGGAAAACCTGAGCTTAGATACCACTTGGACTCTTCAAAGGCAGGTCTCTAAATGTAGGTTAATTATAGTCTATCAAATGAGGAACTGAAACCATGTTTTGAAGTTGGTTTATTGACCACAGCCTTAACTATTGGTTTTGCATGATGCGCTTATGAAGATATCCTGACAATCCTGACCTGTTCCCCAGTTTTGACTTTTCATGCTTCCTGGCTACAGGGATACCTGGCTGAGAGGAAAAATTATGAAAACCAGCATTTGAACAGGATCTGAATGATTGCCTGCAATCTGAAACCAGATTTCACAAACTAGCTACAGTTTTGAAATAATCCTTGATTTTATTGTATGTGTGAATCTAGCTATCAACAGTGAACAAATAAAAACATGAGGGCTCAGTTCAGGCACCATAGCAAACCATAGTTTAGAACCCAAGCCATGCTTTGAGTTTCCAAATGTATATGGAGAACATGGCTTGGATTCCACAGATCATTTCTATTGACTTAAAATGGGAGTCAAAGCTCTGTAGCAGGAGGGGAAAATGGCAGAAATCACTTCTGGTCCCATCTGTGGAAATCTTTGATGAGATCCAGCCCCATGGTTTACAGCTACATTCTGTCAGCTCAGTACTCCAGGCTCTAGTTGCAGTAAACACTGGAGATAGATCAGCGGTTTATACTGGGATTGGTCAGTTCAGGCAACATGCAAATCTATAGTTAGCGCAAACCACAGCTTGCAATTCTAGTTCATCTTCATGGCCTCTTTGCAGTCTGCAAAGTCTGTGCAGAACTGCACAGGCCAGCCGCGGAACGCTTAGAAAGCTTCTTTTTACCCCAGCAACAATAATTGCTCCCCCTCCCCTCCGGCAATGCCTCCCCGCCCTTTTGGACATGTGACAGAGGGGCAGGGAGCATCCTTTCCTCAGTTCTCTTTCTGCCACCACGGTTAGAGGACATTTGGATAGCTTCGCGTGTCTTTGGAGAGTTTTCTCTGCTCTTTCGTCATATTTCTTCTTCAATCTGCGATTTGTCATCTTGGAGCCTGGTTGGCGCTCTTCAAAAAATGTAAGAGCTGCAGGACCAAGATGGCAAAATCGGGTGAACACGAGGTGTGCCTCATATGTCTGGGTGAGGGCCGTATTCCATCCACTTGTCATGCTTGTGCCCTTTTCACCCACAACGCCCCACAATCGGGATTTGAGGCTTAAGGCTGCCCTGTGGGAGTGGGCTATGAAGGTTCCTGGGGCTCAGGACTCAGGAGGAAAAAAATTGAAGTCCCTATCCTCCGTGTCGATGCCACCGCATCAATCTACTAAAAGTCTCTTCTTGAGCTCGAAGAGAGCGGGTTCTGAATTCCCTGCGGAATCTTCTAAGAAAAAAAAACATTCCTCCTTGTCAAAACACTCAAAAAAATTGAGCTCTAAACCTGCAAATGATGGGTTGTCAACTCCATCAACTGCAAAAGGTCCTCATCCCCTAGAGGTTCATCAACCCCAAACCCTCGAGGTTGGTGCTCTTTGCCCTCAAAAGGGCAAATTCCAGCCAGTCAATGAGATGCGCACCTTGCATCAGCACTGACTCCAGTCATTTGCCTGAGTCCTTTTCATCTGGTGCATGCCAAGACCGAGGTGCTCACTCCCATGGTGGAGCTCGCCCATCATCCTTGACTTCAAAATCTCCCTCCCTTTCTCTGTGGAGCGTGAATCCAGGCCTCGGCGTCATTCCCCTTGAACCCAAGTTCAGGAGCATCGTGACTCCCCTCCATTGACTCAATGTCGTGATTGGGCCTGAGAAGCTCCTGTTGGTCCCAAACCTAGGACCCCATCGCCTTCATGGAGTGGCTCAAAGATGTTTTCCTCATCTGACAAAAACATCGTGGAAGTCTCTCATGGGCATTTTGACCCCAAAGAACTTTATGGTGTACATCCTGGAACTTTCCCTGCCAAACCATTGATGGACTATCACGGATGCAAAGCCAATCGAACTTGTCCTCACTGGGGTCCCCTTCCCCTATGGGTCTACAGTCAATATGAACTCCGGGCTCAAGGTGACATGGGCGGCCCTCTACCACACCGGCAAAAGGCCACGACCTCCGCAATCAGCATACCAGCAATGTGTTCGGACCCGATTCTCGACTCAGTTGAAGTCGGAAGAGAGGTATTCGGAATCCAGGCACTCTTCCTTCCTATGTCCTGACAACGCGGTCCGAGATTCCTGTTCTGTTTCCCCCATGGAGGATACTAAAGCCTATTCTGAAATGTTAAATAGTCTGGCAAAGGCTCTCGGGCTCTCGGTAGCTCCCTTGGACCCTATATCCAATGATCCCATTATGGGGGTTCTTTTTCATCTGATACTGTCGAATTTCCGTGGGTAAAGGGCATTAATCAGGTAGCTGATATGCTGTGTGCCAAACCTGCTTCTAACATTCCTTTGGTCAAGAAGATCAAGAATTTATACAAAATAAAGCAAGATGAGACACCGTTCCTGTACCAGCATCCCACCCCTAATTCCATTGTCACCAGGATCCTCACCTCTAAGGGCCAGGAGACCAGCCATTCTGCCCCTCTTGAGGGGAGGAAATTGGATGTGATGGGCAGAAAAATTTACTCCGCTGGGGCCTTAGGCCTTAGGGTTTCTAACTTCTCGGCTCTCATGGGCCAATATCAAATGTTCTTATGGGACAGTGTAGGAAGCCTTCTCTGCTCCCTACCTCAGGACAAGGTGCAGGAGGGCAAGATCCTCCTGACAGAGGGCTCAAAATTGGGCAAGTACCAAATCTCGTCTGCCCGTCATGTGGCGGATGCCTAAAGCAGAACAGTGGTGGCCAGTGTTGTGTTACACAGACACTCTTGGCTGCATTCCTCTAACCTCTCCGGGGATGCCAAAGCATCTGTAGAGGACATGCCTTTCGATGACAAAGCCCTATTTAATGAGAACACAGATGAATGGCTTGATAACATTAGTAAAGATAGAATCACTGCTAAGGCCATTGGTATAACCCAACCTACACCACCCACCTCTTTTAAGTAGAGGTTTCCATACAGGCAACAGAACGTCAGGCAGATCTCGGGAGATCACAGTTTTTCCTATCACCTGAAAAATCGAGGTACAAAGTCTCCCCCGCAGCATATCTTTCCCAATTAGAACTTATCAATCATAGGAAAGCTTTCACCCTCACTAGGTGCCAGGTCTTACCTTCGGCAGTATTGGAGGGAAGATATAAGAAGATCCCTATAGCTATAGCAGAAAGGCTTTGCCCTTGTGGGTCAGGGGATATAGAAACTTCAGAACATGTCTTGATACACTGCTCATTCTACCAAGAAGTCCGCACAAGGCTTCTTTCCCCTTTGCTTAACAGTTGCCCTGACCAACCAGATGAGTTTCTGGCTAAGAAGTTCTTAACTGGTGAAAAATCACAGTTTACACTCTTGAATGCTAAATTGTGTGCTGCAGCTATTAAAATACGTCGTACCCTGACAGGACAAGAGTTACAGAAATAACAGAAATACTTTATTACTCAAAATATTAAGGGGGTTACACCAAGTTATGTTTATATAAACTATTCATACACGTAATATGTAATTTTTAGGCTTAGATTATTTGTCGTAGCAGTAGTAGCCGTTGTTGTAGTTTTCATATTATCTATTGCAGCTGTTGTTAGCTTGTTTGGTTGTTTGTTTTTGCTGGTCAGTGACCGTATTAATAAATTATTATTATTACAGGTAACAGAACTACCAGGTTAGACCTTATTGTTTCCAATCATACGGTTACCCCCAACAGGGTCAATCTAAGCCCTACTACCCTCAGCAGCAAGCTAAGCGGTTCCAACCGAAGCAAAGGGGAGGCAAGAAGGGAGGCAGATCCCCTGACCATTCCTCCTATAACAAAAAAAGTCTGCATGACTGACCAACCTGTCTGTAGCTGTTAATGTTACCTTTTTTGAGAGATTGAAATTGTTTGCTGTTAACTGGTGTTCCATTTCTAATGACAGTTGGGTTCTTTCCATGATTAAAAATGGTTAATTTTTGGTTTTTACACTGTTCCTCTGTGCGGTTCTCCTCTCCCCTCTTGCGGACCTGGCCCCCCACAACTGTGGGAGGAGGTGTCCTCCCTTCTTGAGAAGGGTGCCATCATAAGAGTATCCTCTGCAGAGGTCCACCATGGTTTTTTACTTCCGTTACTTCCTTGTGGACAAGAAAGATGGAGGGAAGAGTCCCATCATGGGTCTGAGGGCCTTGAATAAATACATAAGGGCTCGCTCTTTTTGTATGCTATCCATTCCGGAGATTCTCCCCCTCCTCCAGCCTAACTCATGGTTTGCAGTACTTGACCTCAAGAATGCTTACTTCCATATTTCTATACATCCTCACTGCAGAAAATACCTCAGGCTCATCCTGCAGTAGAGCAATGGTCAGATAGGGTTGTGGATGTCCAGTTGGCCTCCAGGAAACCCACCACCAGATGGTCCTATAATTCCAAGCGGACTCCCAACTTTTGGAAGCTTGCTGCCAAGTATCACACACCTATTCTCACTGGTGCTAGCTGCTGTGAGTAAACAGGGAAAATACACTTTTTAAAAACATTAACATGTAAGTGGTTGTACAAATAGTATCGATTTCCTAAGATGTATGGTAGGGAATCCTATGATGGCAACTTTTTAACTAGACCAGGTGCTGTTGGTGAAATAAAATTTGTGCAGTGAGCCTCACAAAAAAAATTCCAGCAAAGATTTTAAAAAATAGAATATCTTAGTAGCAGATAATAACCTTGTTCATTCCTGAGGAAACCATTTCTGTCCCTTGTAGTAGCACAAGGCCTGTATGGTTCTTGAAAAAATGTGTGCTTGCATTTCCTCATTTAAATTCTCTGAATTGCTGTTTGTGTCACAAAAATAAGTGTTCATTATATTGGGCATAGATAGTGATTTAAGGACCTGGCAAATTACTTAAGGTGGCCAAGTTTTGGTTCAGTGGCATGAAAATGTTATCATTAGGAAAGGGGGATGTCAACAGCTGGAAGATCCTTTGCCCTCAGTGCAACAGTACAAGACAGCTAAACTCCTTGGATAGATTATTTATTTGTTTGTCTTACCCTGAACTTCAGCAATCCAACACTATAATACAATTTTCCTATTGTGCTGATTGAGGAGATTTGGGACTAACTAAGCTGGAAGATATGCTCTTATCAACCCATCACATGTACCAGTTGAGGCCTTCGTACCACATGCTGCTTGTGCTTCCATCACATTTCCAGGTTTGGTCCTTCTCCGGTGAAGTCATTCTTTTTTTTCTGTGACTATGCCCATTCTTTCCTTTTCAGTCCAGCTTGTCCCAGTCAAAAGGGAAGAGGATGAATGTGTCAAAATTGGCCAAGTAATTATTCTGGACTGACCCTAATCATTTTTCTATTTTAGTTTGTTTGTGGTCTCAGTGGCTGTTTCGGTTCACCCACATAATTACTACAAGAACATTTCATGCATTATTTTATGAACCTCACATGATGTGATTGGCCTTTTTAATTGCTTTTGTGTGTTTTCCGATAGAGGTTGATCCAGTACAATATATTCTGCTTTGTCTTCTCGGGAAACAATATTCTGTGTCATGCTATAAGGAAATCAGCCTATTGGCTAGCTCGCTTCTTTTCCTGCTTTTGTGTTCAGACCGTTTCCACATTATATTACTGGTTTTTCCCTTCCCCCATTATTACCACAGTGTCCTGCAATGGTGTGGTGTAGTGGTTAAGAGCAGTGGACTCTAATAGGGAGAACCAGGTTTGATTCCCCACTCCTCCACATGAGTGGTGGACTCTAATCTGGTGAACCAGGCTGGTTTCCCCACTTCTACACATTAAGCCTTGGGCTAGTCACAGTTCTCTCCAAACTCTCTCAGCCCCACCTACCACACAAGTTGCCTTATGTGGGGAGAGAAAGGGAAGGAGATTGTAAGCCGGTTTGATTCTCCTTAAAAGGTAGAGCAAGTCGGCATATAAAAACCAACTCTTCTTCTTCAGTAATAAAATAATTCTTGTTCACATCACCTCGTTTGTGTCAGTGCAGACAACATCAAGAGGCCTTGTTCTATTGTCTTTGGAAGTGGCAGCACTAAAATAAGAGATCGTCCCACTAGCCTAATGCTGCACACATCAACGGTAGTGTAAATATAAGAATTTCTTTTCTGTATTTGGATGGGAGACCACCAAGGAAGTCCAGGGTTGCTGTGCAGAGGAAGGCACTGGCAAACCACCTCTGTTAGTCTCTTGCCATGAAAACCCCAAAAAGGGGTCGCCATAAGTCGGCTTGGACTTGGTGGCACTTTACACACACACATTGGCCAAGCATCCTGTTTGCAGCAGTATGCATCCAGCTACCTAATAATTAGATGATAATACACTTTACAGGTTAAAACAATAAAATCTTTTTTTAAAGATAGTTTAAATGTTTATATTACTTACTGAGGAATCCATTCCTGAGCACTTATAAGGAATTCAGTAACAACTTGTGGTGGAATGATGTTAGTGAAAACTGAAGCATCATTAATTGAAATGGGGAGGGAGGGGATATATGTTGAAGGAAAGTTCCCAAAAGGGGAAAGTTCAAAATATCCTCTGCAGTGGCCATTGAGGAGGTTTCTAGGCAAACACAGCCTTCAAACCTTGGTTTCTGTCAGTAAAAGGAAGGGTAAGGGAGCAGAGAATTCATTGGGGCCAGGCACATCAACAGCCACTTGCAGGCCTGGTTGCTCGCTACTATTTAAAAGCATCCACTGCACAAAACTAATGCAATGAAGTGGTAAGAGTTTCAGCCTGACAACCCTAGTTATTGGAGACTCAGATTCTCTTATCCCCTTTGTGCTGTGAAGGCTCACGGGGTGACCTTGAGCTAGTCACACATTCCCAGCCGTAACCTACCTCACAGGGTTGTTAAGATAAAATGAAAGACAGGAGAATGATGTAATCTGTTTTTGGTCCCCATAGGGGAGCAAGGTAAGTTAATAAATATAGCTGAAGATGGAGGGGGCAGATAAAAGGTAGACTGGCTGATGATTGGGGAGTTGTGAAGGAAGCAGGGAAAGGGGTGATGACATGGTTGTTGCCTGGAGGAGGTAAATAGAGAGGGAGGGGATACAGGGGGAAGTGAGATGCCTCCTACAAGCTCTTGCAAGTCCCCCACTTCTTAATTTAAAATGTTGTTCTTGGGACAGTTAATACTTTGCAATAAATGCCATCCCAAAGTGACTTCCAGTAAAAATCCTTTCATCTGTTGTCAATTTCAACACTCTTCAGTTATCTTTTTTCCATAGGAAATCATGCCATTTCTATTTGCTGCAAGTTGAGCATTTTATTGAGAGATTTGGTACCTTGGGAGGAAGAGGAAGAAAACATAACTGATACTGAAACTAAGAGGGAAGGGTTGGGCCCAAAGGTCCCACAGCTGTGAAAATTTGGAGAGGAGGGATAAATAGAACAGAGTTGCCTTACTTTTCAGTGTCTTGAAATTCTGTGTGCAATGCTTAAATGAAGCCCAAAGCAAGATCCATAGAGAGGAGATCATTAATACAAGTACCAAACAACCGTAAAAGAAATGTTCCGCTGAATGTGTTCTCCCGTGTGGCCTGTTGTGATGCCTGAGAACACCTTACTGTTTACAGCCTCTTCTGTAGCTGCCGTAAGGTAACTTGGGCAGAGGAAACCTTAGTGGGATTTTGTAAGTACCCTGAAGTAGCTCAGTCAGCACAACTTTCTCTGTCCCCCTACTCCTAGATAAAATGATTTGTAGAGGCTTTTTGTGTCTGTGGCTTCCTTAATCTATTCTAATCTACATCAGCAGTGTACATCTTTCCCCCACTTTAAGGTCTATGTGCAAACTACATTCATGATTTTTTTTAAAAAAAGTTACAGTACTCCACTGGAATTATACATTGAAATGAGACATAAAAAATTGGTGTGCTAACTGCACTTTGCTTGTTCACTTCTACACTTGGTGGGGAGCACCACACACAATCCCCCTCCAATCCAAATTAACAAGGCAATTGTAATGCTGGCCTATGACTAGAATGTACCTGTCATTCTACAGAACTCCTAGTATCGATTCAAAGCAAGACTCTTCATTTACTTTATATATCCACATAAGACAGTCTTTGCCTATGTCACTTTTGGGGCCAAACTTCATACTGAGAATAAAATTTGTAGTCTCTTCAGATTTTCATCCTAATAGTTTGCTACACTAAAGTTAGGCTCTTATTCTCTTGAAGTACATTTATTATTCCCTCTCTTGTTTCTTTCGTCTTTTTGTGTGCATTGCCCTTAGGTGTGCATTGCCCTTATTACCTACTAACATTCTTTTTAGTTCAGGAATTTCCTGAAGGCTGAAAGCCTAAAAGGCAAATAATATTTTAGATTTCCCCCCTTCTTTTTCATACATAAAAAAAGAAGTAGAACATATGCTTTGTGAAGTAGTTTTCTATTTTTTACATGTGGTCTTTGATTCTTTTTTTCTGTTAGCTACATACATATTGGTCTACTTACAATATAAGATTGTGTGTGTCAACTTGCTCTGAGGTTTTAAACTTACAATTTTTTCCAGTCTCTGTTCAGTAGATAAAACTGTCTCTAGATGGAAGCTTATCCTAGTTGCAGTACAGTGCCAAGTAGAGATTAGAATTTTGAACTTTGTTGAGACTGATATTTCTTAATGTACATTTGAAGGCCAATGTTACAGCATACGGACTTTAGTAAAAGCATTCTTAAGCCATCTCCACATAGGTTATTTGCCCTGGGTTCTATGCTGTTGGGAAGTGGGGTTTTTCATGCTTCCTCACAGCACTGTGGTACATCCATGTACCTCCCAGAGTTTTCTTGGCTTTTCTCTGGTATTCCCCAAATCTGATTTGCTGCAAAGTTTTGGGAAAGATTGCAACAAAGTGTGGCTGTTGCATGGGTGGGAAAGTTTGGATTTTCCCAGGCCCACCTGCACAGCAGCCGTTTCCATCACCACTTTGTGTCTTTTTCAATTGGAAAATGAATATTGTGCTGTTGATATAACATTATTACATACAGTGTATCATTTTCTGTAAATTTCCAGCTTTCATTTTTAAAAAGTGTCTCGCTCCTTTTATGCAGCAAAATGTATTTCCTCTTGTATCTCCACAACAAAAGGAGCTAGAGACTTTCTGTTTTTTGATGAAAACTGGAAATTCACAGAAAATAATACCAATAGTTGTGATGTTATATTGCCATGACAGTATTCATTTTGCTGATTAAACTGACAAAGGCTTGATGCCATGATGGGCTAGTTGGCTGCTGCTGGGGGAATGTGCAGGGAAACTACAGGGAATCAACAGCAGCAGTAACGGCATTAGGGAGTCTACACAAGCCTGTCCTCATATGGAAAGCACCTTAGTTATTTTAAAGTGAAAACCTGGCAAAAACATCGCTTTTAATTATAGAAACAAGTATGCATCCAGAAGCACACCCACAAACTTTAATATCAAAGAAACTGTAGTTGGGTAGTTTATTCTTCTGGGGTAATGGTCTCTTTTCACCTATTCTGGTTGAGACTTCTTATTGGTAAGTACCTGCTAATGTTCCTGAAATACATAAATGTGTCTACTTATTTTTGTAAGGTTGGATTATTCTCTGTTTCCAAGAGGTTACTTGTAAGCAGTTGTTGAGAAAATCTCTTGTGGATTCAGCAAAGAATATTGGCTGTAATTCTACAGGGATGAATGAAAGAATAATCAACACATTAACGCCTTAACAAGAAGTCAGTTAGTAACTTGTACACTCAGATCTATAGATTTCTTAAAATGCTCCATTGAAGCTCTTTTCATCTTGATAATTATTGGAGAGATCTTTTGATTTAATTTATTTATTATGAAGGATGTTTTGTCCTCATTTCATACTTTTAATTGTTACATCTCTCAAACTCTACAGCAAAAACTTCACAGTCTCCACTACTGGGTGCAAAATGCAAAGTCTTTCACTTGTAAAGATGACATAAATGCCTGGAAAGCAGGTCTGTCAATGGCTGTTAGCCAAGAGAACTGAGAACAGAACCAGATATATTTGTCAGCATTACCAGATCCTGAAGACAGATGGGATAGTTTTTCTCTGCTTGTGAGCTTCCTTGAAGATGCTTCCATGCTGATTGCTTCAGTTCCTATTGTACTTTATAATTTGCAACCACTTAACTATATTGTTCTGGAAATCAGCTTTAGTACATAAGGCGATTTTGAAACTGGCAAATTCTCTGGAAGACCAGTGTGCCGTGCCATGTTACCATCACTATAAGATATTTAGATATGTAGCCCATCGTGGAAAGGCAAGAAGGTTAAAAGGAAGGGGAAGAGGTCACTGGGAAAACAGATTTGTTCTCGTATTACTTCCTTCCATTTGGTTACTCCTGAGTAATTCGTTACTGTTTCTGTTCTAAAATTGGCAGCCTTCTGCTTGTTTTAGGTTTTATTAACTTACATCCTGTATTTCAATTTAAAATGGCTTTTTAATGCTTAAAATTAAAATTCTTCAGCCTTCAGAATTGCTGTGGCTAGGTTTCCTGCCCCAATGACATTCTTACAATACTCTTCGGTCTGGAAGGGGATTTCAGTTTTAAAATAAATGTGCCATATGAGTCTGTCTAGGTTGTAAAATCTGCTTCCCATACAATGGTCAGGAATCCTTAGACAATACTGTTTTGTAATAAAGAATGGTATAACCTGTATGTCGATTTCCCCCCTTATTTGTAATGATGGGTGATTAGTTTCTAGTGATTGGTTGTTCATCCTGCCAGTTCAGTAAGAAAGTACATAGTAAAGGTATCCTATAATTCCTTGGTCTTAAAAAAATCAGCCTAATTTCCATTGTGAAATTGGTGGTAGCATCTAGAGAACTGCAAGCCATATGTAGTGAGGCTATCCTATCTCCTCTCTTCCACAGCATATTCTTGTGACCCCCCCCCCCATCAATCCTAAAAGCCTGGAGCCTATCAAATGGCTTGGGATAGAGGTCAGTGGTGTGCATCTAACAGGACACAAATGTAATGTGTGTGGAAGTGCCTTTCTCTCATGCAAGGACCTTGCTGGATCCCACAGAATATATATTTTTAAGAGAATCCTTGCTCAAATTTTATTAAATCAGCCCTGTGTTCAGAAGATGTTGTTCTTTATTAAAGGAACTTTAGTATTCTGAATTAATCTGACAGTATAGGAGGGGGCGGTCCTTCAAGTACTCTGGTCCCAATGTATTGAGGGCTTTAAAGGCAAGAACTAGCACTTTGAAATGTGCCCAGATGGGCAGCCAGTGCAGATCTCTATATCCCTCCCCTGACAATAGCCTGGCTGCTGCATTTCGGTTGAGTGGAAGTTTTCTGACCATTTTCAAAGGCAGTCCATATAAAGCAGGTTACAGTAACCTAAGGTGGCCATAATTAGAGCATGGATCACGCGGCTAGATCATGCTTTTTGAGGAATGGTCATAGCTGGCATATCAACTGAAGCTGATTTTGTTGCACTGCTGTTGTATGCCTGTGGGCTGTGTTTGGAACCTATTCCAGTACTGGTACTCCCTTATCTTCTGAGCAGACAGGGAAGGTCGGGGGTGGGTAGTGAATGGTATGGTTTGTAAATATCAATTGTGCCTACAAGAGCATATCCAAGATCCTTGAATCAATATTGAAGTACCCAAATATTCATGCAATACTTTTCACATCTCCACATTTTTAAGGTAAATGAAACATTTTTCAACATAATACTGCTTACTGAACTCCTAGGCGTAGAAACCTCTTGTGGAAAGATAGGACTTTGTCAGTTACCCATACGTTAGAAACATCCAGGTGAAGCTACAGCACTGAGTTACAGCCTAGGAAAAGTGTTCAAAAACTGCAATTGGTAGAATATACAGTTCACAGATTATTCTCACTCTGAGACGGAGGACATCTTCAGCAGTGTGTGGTTCCATTCCTATGCTCATGGAGCCAGGATTTAAAATTTTCTTCCTGTCCCCTGAGCCAGGACTGCCCCCTAAGCTCCAGTTTTCCTCCTGCGTCAGAGGGAGAAGCAGTTTTGAGCTAGTGCTCCAGACTTAATCCGAGGAAATCTATCTTCTATCTGACTTTTACTTCTACTTATTACTATTAGCTTATCTAATCCTACAAACCTTTTCAGTCTAAGACTATCTGTTTCCTTCTTGCTGATTTCTACTTAACCTGCCTCTTCTAATCCGTCTCCCCCTTCTCCCGATGGAGAAAATGATGGCCAGCCATGGACGGCCTGAAGTAGAGCTCCTCTCTGGAGATGAAGAGCAGGTGGCCTGGCTTCTCTCCCAGGTGAAGGGCCAATACACCCTCCAACAGCTGCAGATGTGGTCTATCAGAGGAGGAGAGTGAGCGGGAGACTGTCATCTCCAAGAAGAGACATCCCTCACCAGAGCAAGAAAAAGGCACGAAAAAGACACTTGCAGAGCAAGCTGTTGCTGCCTCAGCCCAATCAGCCCCTAGCGGCAACAAGGGCTTTGAAATTAACCAGAGGATCAAGTTATAGGTTGGAGAAGATGGCAGTGGTAATGTAAACATCCTACCCAGCGTCCTCGCCTTGGGTGGATGCAGCAACCATGAAATGGTTCATTTAATGAGATTAGCCCTTAGGGAGGAGTTTGCATACCTTACATGACCAATCCTCCAAGGCCTCAGTGGGATCGCAGGCCAGTTCACCTGCCCCACATAATGCCCCCTCCACCTCTTCTGCAACCAGAGGCATAATTCAAAGCTGGACCACTAAGGCTGCCAGAAAATCCGCCCCTTTGTTAACAGCCCCCAGAGACAGCTACCTTCCCACACAAGTTCAATCAGATGAGGAGGAGCGAGAGGAGGGAGAGTTCTCTTCAAATGAGGAGGGGTAGGGTCACAACCTCAAGAGCAGAAATCCTATCTCTTTGAAGGAGAGGATTGTCAGGCCCTCCTATCAAAAGCCCTTGCCGCCTTCAATTTACATGAAGATGAGGACTCCGAAGTAGTCAAAAGCAAGGCAAAATTCAGGGGCACAAAAGAGTATTTTCTCCAGACTGAAACGTTAGTCAAATACTGTACCCTTTCCAGAATACTTTGAGGACCTTCTGAGGGCTGAATGGGAAAAACCTATGTCCAATAGACAATTCTCCATTAGTGCTAAGAAATTATATACTCTGGAACCACACGCTATGGTCCTCTTACAGGTTCCCCTAGTGGATGCTTCAAGAGCTGCACTCCAGTTGCCTGCTCTGAGAAGACGACGTGGCATCCATTAGAGACCCACTGGATGAAAAGCTGAGTTCACAGCCAGGAAAGCCCACAAGGCTTCTGCCCTAGCTATACAAGCCTCCGCCATAGTGGCCTTGTTTTCAAGACCCTGTATAATGTGGACCAGGAAGCTACTGCAGTTGGTCCCATAGGAAAACAAGAGTTTTTGACGACATTAACAGACTTCATAGAGCAGTCTCCTTTCTGTCTGATGCTACTCTAGATTCTATGACCTTTACAGCGAGATCAATGGCTGCCTTTTCAGTCTCTAGAAGAGTCCTGTGGCTTAGACCATGGCCAGCAGACCATGGCTCCAACTCCATGCTGTTATCCTGCCCATTTGAAGGTGGACGTCTCTTTGGGGAAAACTAGATAGCATCCTAATTGAGACAAAATACAAAAAGAAGGCAATGCCAAAGCATCTCAGAAAGGAGGGCAGGGGATCTACCTACTCCTTTCGGCCCTTTAGTTCCTTCCACTCCTTGGCCAGACCCAGGTCGGACAACAGATGTGGGTCATGGTCTAGCAGAAGGAGATCCTTCTGTTGGGGGGGGGGGAGATTTAATAGACCTTCCCAATACCAACAGGCTTCAGAAAGGTCAGAAAAATTCTCAGAGAAGCAAGGGAAGCAATGACTCAAAGTCGTTGCAAGTGAGGGGGAAATTACAGTACTTTGCCAATCAGTGGGACTTCTCTCACCTGGATGCCTGGGTGAGACAAATTGTGAACATAGGTTACCTTATAGAGTTTTTGAGTCTTCCCCCAGATTGTTTCGTGAAATCTCCCACCTCTCCACACCTGGTCAAATGCCTACGGACCTCAACGGCAATCCACCACCTACTGAACAGCAGAGCAATCGAACCGATACCTCCAGCAGAGCGACATTCTGGGGTTTCCTCAATATTCTTCACCATGCCCAAAAGAAACAGGGACTGGAGGGCCATCCTAGACCTAAAGTACATCAACAAGTTCATGAAGATGAAGCATTTCAGGATGGAAACCCTCCGCTCTATAATAGAGGCACTACGTCCACAGGTATTCCTAACATCCACAGACCTCAAGGAAGCCTATCTCCATGTACCATTCAACCCGGCCCACCTAAGGTTTCTCTGGTTTGCTTATGGCACCAGCCATTATCAATTCAGGGCCCTGCCATTCGGCCTCTCTTCAGTACCGAGGGTGTTCTCAAATGTCCTAGTGACATTGGTGGCCCTGCTGAGGGAACAAGAAATCCACATCTTTCCTTACCTGGACAATATCCTGGTGAGTGCTCCATCCAGGGACCTGGTGAACCAGAATACAACCACAGTCCTACTTGCACTGGAACAGCATGGATACATTGTGAACAGAGGAAAGAGCTCCCTATCCCAATCTCAAAGAATACAACACCTAGGGGTGATAATAGACACATCTTGCAACACCATTTTCCTGCCACAGGAAAAGATCCAAAATGTCTGCAGGTTGGTCAAGCAGGTCCTGCAAGCCAAGACAGTTGGTTTAACCACCCTAGCACATCTTCAAGGTCTGATGGTGTCCTATATCGGCTCCGTCCTTTGGGCACGTCTGCATGCCAGATCTCTTCAGTGGTTCCAAATCCAGATACTACACAAAAGAAACCCTCATCTGACCTCTATCAACCAAGTCAAGAAAAGTCTTTTCTGGTGGACAAAGAACAGCAGCCTCAACAAGGGTCAACCTTATATTCAACACCCCAAGGTGTAGATTCACACTGACACCAGCCTGATGTGTTGGGGAGCAACGATCCCACATCATATTGCCCAAGGGTCATGGTCATAGAGGGAGAAATCCTTACACATCAATTGAGTGATCAAGCAAGCCATTGCAGCCTTCCAATCTCTCAACAAGGATCAACATATTCTAATAAGAACCAACAACACATCGGCGAAGGCATATCTAAACAAACAAGATTGATGAAGGAGAGTGGGCCATAAAGTGTTGGTGGTCCCCGGCCCGAGGAGTGTGTGGCTGTCCTCAACGAGAGCCAGGGCTTTTTTGGCCCTGGCTCCGGCCTGGTGGAATGCTCTGCCAAATAACATCAGGGCCCTGTGGGACCTGAAGGAGTTCTGCAGGGCCTGTAAGACAGAGCTATTCTGCCAGGCCTATGGTTGAGGATGGCTGCAGGTGAGATTGTGAGATCAGTGCTAGCCTCCCTACCCCCCACCCCCCAGCTTATGATCTATTTGAGGGTGGATACAGTAAGAACTTATATACTGTGACCATCTTTTATATTAATTGGGGTTGTTTTATGGTTTTATATATTTTATTGTTTTATTGCAAAATTTTAATGTTGTAACCCGCCCTGAGCCCGGCCTGGCCGGGGGAGGGTGGGCTAGAAGCACAAAACATAAATAAATAAATAAATAAATAAATAAAAGACGGACGTGTTCCAAAGAACAACGGAAAAGTTCAGCTGTCCAATATTTGGACGGCTATTTGAGTCAGCACACAATTGTCAAACCAGACATTTCTTCTTGAGGTTCAATCACCTGGAGGAAGAGAAGGTGGACGCCCTTCTATCCCATTGGCTGAAAGGTCTTCTATATGCCTTTCCTCTGTTACCAGTCATCCCGAAGGCATTGAGAAAGGTACATCAAGCAAAGCCCAAGGTTCTATTCATAGCTCCTAATTGGCTACACAGGCCATGGTTTCCCAGCCTCTGGGAGATGTCAGTTCAGGACCCCTGGCATCTACCAGTCTCAGCAGATCTGCTGCATCAGGCACCCGTTCTCCATCTGGACCTGGGCTGGGTGCAACTTAACATCTAAGTCTTGAAAGGAGATGTCCACTAGCCCTGGGCTGCTCTGCAGATGTAGTGAATACCATCTTGGAATGTAGAAGACCATCCACCAGGAAGACATACAACTTTACCTGGAAGACCTTTGCCTGGTGGTGCAAGAGGAAATGCATATTACCATGATGGGTCTCCTGGGAGTGAAGTCTATTTCCCCTCTGGTGGTACATAGATTTCCCATGAGGCACTTTCAAGGCCTGAACACCCTTACTGATCACCCCTTCGAACCTTTAAGGGAAGTTTCTTTCAAGTTCCTTTGGATGAAGGTTCTTTTTCTTATGGCAGAAACATCAGCACGTAGGGTTTCAGAACTGGGGGCCCTGTCTATGTGAAAGGGCCTCTGTATTTTCCAAAATGACAAGGTTGTTGTTCAACCAGACCCTATGTTTCTGCCCAAGGTCAGTAGCAGATTTCATTTACAGCAGGAACACCATCTGCCGTCCTTCTTTTCCTACACTTATAAAAGAGAAGCAATGGCATACCTTGACATCAGGAGAGCTCTAAGGATCTACCATAGGTGCACAGAATCCATCAGACATACGGACTCCTTATTTATAACATTTCAGCCCCTAACGAAGGGGGCAAGATGTCTAAAGTAGCTATAAGCAACTGCATCCAGCAGTGCATAAAATTGGCTTATGAGTCCAGTAATGTATCTGTCCATGCAGAAATCATGGCACACTCCGTCTGCAGTGCTGCGATGTCCACAGCCTTTGATGGTCAGGCTACAGTGGAGGAGATATGCAATGGACCTGGTCCATTATCTCCACATTTGTAAAGCCCTACAAGTTAAACACCTTCCGCTTTATTCTGATGTAAAGTTCTGCAGCAAGTCGTAACTGACAACTAGTCCTACCCAGAGAGATGGACAACTTTTAGATGTCCCACTGCTGAAGATGTCCTCCGCCTCAAAGTGAGACTGGACCCTTGGCTTTCCTGTGAGGGGTCCTTCTACTCTGAGGATAGGAGGACATCTTGCCCACCCAGGGCAAAGAATGCATGAAGACTTGCTAAAGAACTCTTAAGAGGATCGGAATCCATAACATGCCAAGAGTCATCCTCAAGTGGCCAGTGGAAGATGTCTCAGTCTAACTTACAGTTGTTTCCACTGCTATTCACTGTTTGCTTGTTCTGTTGTTACTAACATTGCTTGCATCTTGTTCTGTTTATTGTTCTCATTCCTTCCTGTCCATATTAGCCTGGGAAATCCTCAAACTGGAGCATAGGGAACAGTCCCGACTCAGGGGACAGGAAGAAGATTTTACCGTATATACCCATGTATAAGCCGACCCGCGTATAAGCCGAGGTGCCTAATTTCTCCCCAAAAATGGGGAAAAATTAGGCACCCGTGTATAAGCCGAGGGTCGGCTTATAACCCCTCCCCCCCGCAGGCTTACCTTCAGGCCCGGCGAAGGCGGTGGCGGCGGCGGGGCCCCCCCCCCAGGAGGCTTCCCCAGGCCCTTCCAGGGCAGGGGGAGCCGGGCGCGCCTGGCGTCCGCGGCCGTGCGGCCTTCAAGCGGCCGCAGGAGGCTTCCCCCGGCCCTTCCAGGGCGGGGGGAGCCGGGCGCGCAGCCTTCTAGCGGCCGCAGGCTTCCCCAGGCCCTTCCAGGGCGGGGGGAGCTGGGCGCGCCCAGCGGCAGCCACGCGGCCTTCCAGCGGCCGCAGGAGGCTTCCCCCGGGTCTTCCAGGGCGGGGGGAGCCGGGCGCCACCAGCGGCGGCCGCGCGGCCTTCTAGCAGCCGCAGGAGGCTTCCCCAGGCCCTTCCAGGGCGGGGGGAGCCGGGCGCGCGGCCTTCCAGTGGCTGCAGGAGGCCCTCACAGGGCACTCCTGGCCGGGGGAAGCCGCATGGGCCCGGCGGCGATGGCGGCGGTAAGTTGCCCCCTCCCTCCTCCCTCCTCTACCGTATTGACCCACGTATAAGCCGAGGCCGGCTTTTTCAGCCCTTTTTTTGGGCTGAAAAACTCGGCTTATACGGTAAGTACTGCCTCCCTGAGCGTAGGAACTGAACTACCCACTGCTGAAGATGTTCTCCTATCCTCAGAAAGAATGACCCCTCACAGGTAAGCCAAGGGTCTGTTTGCTGGTACTTGCTATGGTGATCTATGTAAGTGTTAAATGATCTTCACTGCCTTTCAGATTGTTTCCAGTTAGATTTTAAGAAAAAAGTGTGGATTGTACAAACATTCTTTTGTGTTTAAAAAGGAGAGCAAATTATAATTGACATTGTACAGCAAAGATAGTGAACCTCCAAAGAGGACAGACTCCTCACACACACACACACCTTAAATATAAGATGGGGAACAGTCTTCAGGCTCATACTCATTAAATTCTTAGGGGAGACAGAATAATTTTGCACAGGTATGGTCAATGTAAGACCACTGCATTGTATCTTTACAGGCAAGAGGGTTAGAAAATTTGGTTAACCTGTGCAGTATCATCCAGACATGGCTTCTTATCCCTGGCATCTCTGTTTGTGCCTTTCTTCCGATGAGCAAGAGTTGTCAATCAGTAAAAAGGATACCCCTGTCATGTTGTCAGGGAAGCAACTGCACAGAGGATTGCTGATTTTCAGTATTAAATGTTAATGTACTATTTATTTTTAAAAAAATGAATTTCCAAAAGCTTGTTGTCAGACACTCATCTTTCTTTTTCAAACAGGGCAGCTACATAGTGTGAAAGCCTTATAGACGCCATCCTATATAAGTAAAGTGTTCTTTCCCCCCCTCTAATCAGAGATCTTGATTTGTATTAATCATTCCATGGGATACATTATGCTGAGTCAGCAATAAATCGGTTCTTGGCAGCACACTAATAAATACAGGAGACTACTGGAAATACCATCTTTCCACTGAGATTTAAATATGAGGCTCAGAACACTTGATACATGAAAATTCCATGGTTCCTTTAGGGGAAAGAAGGAAATGTTACCCCAAAGAACCTGTCCAAAATAAAATATATGTAGCCTTGTCTAAAAGTCACTTGGGAGGTGAAACTGGATTGTAGCAGCATTCATAATGACTACAGTTTTTTATTATTACATAAGATGCTGTTCTATCTAGTCATTTGTTCTTGTCTAACTTTCTGAAATTTGCAGATAGTGAAATGGAATGATGTTTTACTTCCCCTCCCCCCTATTTTTTAAAAAAGAGCAAAGACTACCTTGCTGTAACTTGAGAGCAAAAAGAAATTATTGTGGAGTAGGTGATGGAGTGTTTTTTTAAATTTTCCCTGTGATTGTGTAGATAACTTTTTGCAGGGTATTTGAGTGACACCCCACATGAAATGTCAAGATGCTTTTATTTTTATAGGCTTGGGCTTTTTTCACAAGTGACAAATCTCTTCACATTTCTCTAAATTGAAAAGCACCCTTGTTACATAAAAATCTGAAGATGCTAAAGAGGGCATCATACATTGTTTGAGTCTTAGTTTATTAAATAAAGAAGTAGAATTTTTATCAAGCTTAATTCTGTTCTTCCATTCGAAAAAACCAGGACAGGTCACTTCAATGGGAAACTATAACCTATAAAATGTGATTAACCAGTTGTAAAGAAGTCCAATAATCCCAACTGTGTTATACTATTTAAGTCAGATATCAAGTTACCAGCGCTGCCAAATCATTTATACTCTCTTGTGCAGTTAACTTTATTATCGTTCTGATCAATATAACACGGCTGGGACATTCCTCCACTATATATCTGAACAGAATTATTTTCCCAGCTATATTGTAATTGGATTATTTACTTTCAGAGGTCTGTAACTTTTTTTAGTTTCATGCCAAATTAAATCTAATTCTTTTTAAAGGTGAGTTGGGAGAATTAGCAACTCCATTCATTTTCAAAATGTTTGTACTTACCTTTGGCTTTCTCAGCTGACTTAGAGTGAAATTAACTGAGGGATGTGTTTAAATAGAGTCCAGAAATGGTGTTTACAAACCAAAACACATCTTCAAATAATCTGTATGTGGGGGGAAGCCTTTAATATCCATCACTTACAGTATTGGTGAAAATGCACTTAATGTTGTTTATTTTTAAGAGGTCAATATTGAGGGACTGTTTAGAAATCTTTTCTATATTTGGATAATATTCTAAAGCAGGGGTGTTAAACATGTGGCCTGTAATTTCTGCCTGTATGGAAGCCACAGGCTTGTGCTGGTTTTCAAAAATTTAGCATGGAAGAGAAATCTGAGGGTTTTTTGTTTTTGTTTTTTAATGAAAAAGCATTACTTTAATGCCCATCAATATCATGTGTACTAAAGAGCCAGAAGAATAGCTCTTCTCCAGTGCTGAGATTTATTTACATATTTAACCCCACCCCTTTCAATGTTGCTGTTGGAGCAATTAATCATAAAACACTGAAAATGCTAATGTGGCTGCTGGCTGACAGATTGGAGTCCAGTAGCACCTTAGAGACCAAAAATACTTTCCAAGAGTCAAACCTCCCTTCAAAGGGGATGTACTAAAAGGAATGATAGGACTGCCTATTGGAAACAATGGGAGAGGCTTGAAGGTCCACTGGAGATAAGGGGAGCCAGAAATGCCAATTGCCTTGCATGGGCTCCATTGAAATACATTACAGCAGAAAAAAAGTTGCAAAGAAAATGCAGAATGGGTTTTCCATTATGGTCTCTGGTCCCAGATAGACTACTCTGGGACTGGAATGACAGCCCCCAGAGTGGAATGACAGTCCCTAGGAATAGAATCAGTGCTCTGTCACTGGAATTACAGGTCACAAAGTGGAATGACAGCCCCTGGGAACAGATTCTGGGCTCTGGGACTGAAATGATAGGTCACAAAATGGAATAACAGCTCCTAGGAGTAGCAGAAGCATTCTGGGAATGGCATGACAGCCCTCAAAGAGGAAGGATGGTCTCTAGCAATAGAAGGAACCAAAGGCTGTCATTCCACTCTTCAGCCTGTCATTCCAGTCCCAGAGTACTGATTCTCTTCCGGGGATTGTCATTCCACTCTGGTAGCTGTCATTCCAGTCCAGAACACTTCTGCTACTCCCAAAGGCTGTCATTCCACTCTACAACCTGTCATTCCAGACCCAGAGCACTGATTCTCTTCCTAGGGATTGTCATTCCACTCTGGTGGCTCTCATTCAGGTCCCATTAATTGGCTTTTCCTGTGTCTTCTATAAAGTTTGCATCTCCAGTACTTGGCATTAGATTTTATAGTACACGTGGCCCGGCCCGACCAAATGAAATTTATGTCATATCAGGCCCTCCAACCAAATGAGTTCGACACCCCTGTTCTAGAGAATAGTATAGATTGGAAACATGATTTGGCATTGGCATAGATGGTACAAACTTAAAGAGAATAATTATTGGTAACAATATTCCCTTCGCTTTTTCATTAAGGCTATGATGGTAAGTTTTATGGACATTTATCAACTAGCCAGCTCCAGAGTTGCCACACTAGAAAGAGAAATAGCGTCCCATCGGCATCACATTGCGGCTTTGAAATCAGAACTCCAAACTGCTTGTCTTCGTGAAAATGAAAGCTTGCATTCAGTAAGTGTCTGCTTTAATTTTTTTTTCTTGAAATTTTTACCCTGCCACATGGCTGTCTGCAGACCCCTTAGTTTGCTTATGGTAACTGGGATGTTAATGGCACCAGAGAATTTGTATTTATTATGTAGGTATTATCAGTAATTTAGTTTTATGTTTCAGAGCAGCAATGTAAAATGATTGTTACCTCAAAGTTTTGATATAGAGCAGGAGAGAGAATTAAGGTTTGTCATTTTGTCTTGTACTAAAAAAGTGTGCAGGACTGTCAGTACCAAAAACATAGCTTCAGAATTCTTTTGTTTTCAACAATGAAGCCCCCAGTTGGAAACAAAGGGGTTTAAAAAAAACACTCTCGCGTCAACATACAACATTTTAAATTAAAGATTTTCTCTTTCACAAGCACAAAGATGTGTTTCATCTCATGAAAGAGAAGGAAGTGATTTCTGATGATTCCTTCTCACTGCAGACTCCCCGATGCATCCTTTTAATGCTACCTTCATGGGTGCAGGGGACAACAGAAAGAGAGAGGCAGGGAAGAGCTGTTGTGCATGAGAAGCTCTGCTCACAGTTCTTAGGATCCAGCTTCATATGCTTAGTCAAACTGGTAATTTTGATCATATTGATAGACATGTAAGTCATCCTTACTTAGACCCACTAAATTATCTCCTAAAAAAGCATGGTATGATTGTTCCCTTATAAGCATAAGGCAGATAGATCACTTGGCATTTCCATGCAATTAAATTAAATAGATTTGGAGTGCAATAATATACTTAACTGTATTTCTGTATTATTGAAGATCTTCTGATGAAGATTTTAACACAATTGTCACTTTGAAATCCTCTACAGGTTTTCCAAGAGTTCAGCCCACTAAGCAATTCAGCATTCTGAATTAATCTGATTTCTTCCAATTGACTTCAATATTACCTTAAAATCCTTTTCTGTTTTACGATTTAAGAGTGACAGTAACATAAACTAGATCCTTCAATAACATCTCACTGCTGTATTTGTCTTAAACCGCAGTACTTGGAATAACACAATTCAGTCCTATTGAATTCAGACAGCATGATTAGTCCTATAATAGACTTGTTTAGGATTGTAAAACATGGCACAAATGTTTAGGATCAGAGTCTTAATCTGTTTAAATCCAAGGATATTGCTTTAGCTAGACTCTACGGCTTTTAAAAAGAAACAAAACTATTTGGTTATCTTGCCTGGTTTATGTGTGAGCTGTTCCTTTGACAGTTTTTTGTTGCTGCTATTTTCAAGATTAGGTTAATTCATGCCATCGTATTCCCTCTTACTATGTATGGGTGTGAAATATGAGCATTGAAGAAAACTGATAGGAAGAAAGTAGATTCCTTTGAAATATGATGTTGGAGGAGAGTGTTACGGATACCGTGGACTGCCAAAAAAACAAATCAGTGGGTTATAGATCAAATCAAGCCTGAACTGACCCTAGAAGCTAAAATGACTAAACTGAGCCTATCGTATTTTGGTCACATTATGAGAAGACAAGAGTCACTGGAAAAGACAGTCATGCTAGGAAAAGTTGAGGGCAGCAGGAAAAGAGGAAGACTCAACAAGAGATGGATAGACTCAGTAAAGGAAGCCACAGCCCTCAATTTGCAAGATCTGATCAAGGCTGTCAAAGATAGGACATTTTGGAGGACATTGATTCATAGGGTCACCATGAGTTGGAAGCGACTTGACGCCACTTAACACACACATGGTTCAAGTGAAGATGACCACTTATTTCTACCCCACTTTGCTCCCCTGACAGTGCATTCCTGAGCTCTAAAGGGAAAAGCCCTTAGGAGGCCAGGAAGGTGCTGCTCCAGCATCAGGGCCCCCTGCACCGGAGTCCAGGCAACTTACAGCAGCATTAGTGGCCCGAACGCTGGTGGGAAGGCCCCGTTGCTGGCCACTGTCATGGCAGCACCGCCCAGGAACGCCAGCGGGGCCTTCTGCCAGCGTCCAAACGCTGACAAAGGCCGTGCCGGCATCCCGGGAGGCCTTCCTGAGGTGTCCCAGTGTCCCAAGAGGCATTCCCAGGGCATTCCGGCACCGGCTAAAGGAAGGAGCCGCCGTTAGACGGCCTCCTAAGCCCTTTCAGGCCAGGAATGCCCCCTTTTTTTGACAAGATATGCCACCTTTTTAGGTGGGGTATCTCCTGTGCAACCCTATGAAGGGTTGCACAGATTTTTAACAGCTCAAGGAGGTTTCGGCAGGGCCGAAACCTCCTTTGGAGGCAGTGCAGCTGCATTGCCTCCAATGACTTGTGCAGGCATTCCTCTCAGGAATGCACTGAAAGGGACCCAAGGTGACTTAGTTTAAAAAAAAAAAAAAACCCTATATATATCAATAAACTGTAAAACAACCAACTTCTGGACTCATTTGTTACCTTGCCTTTCAGCTCATGTCCAAAGGCTCACCCCTCTGGTCACATGCAGGTTGTACAGATATCTGAACAGAAAGGGAAGAACAAATCCTCAGCAAGATGGTGCAGCTAGGAAAGGTGTTTGTCCCATACTTTCCCTCCCCCTACTTTTGAACAATGGGTTGTGTATCCAAACACACACACTAAACAGAGAACTGTTACTCTTTGACCACAGAGTGGCAGTTTAAAGTACTGGTTTGTGGTTTACTTTGCTAAGGAAGAAGCTGTAATGATACATCTAATGAAATATAACCATTTCCTGTAAACCAGTCATTTCCTGTAAACTAGTTATGTAAGCATAAAGTGAAAAGTTGATCGCATAGTCAAAAGACACAGTTATCTAAGTTTGAATTGAATTGAACTCCGTAGTTACACATCAACAGTGTCCATATTATGATTGCTTTATCTTGACTTTGGCTCCATGTGCATTTGCACACAGTTCACGTATCCTCCCTCAAGGTTTCATGCCATGGTAGATATATTTCACTTTCTGAAAATCTAACCTGCACTCAGATCAGCCAACATGTAGTGTGGCTGTTCCTCCTTCTCAAAGCAGGAAAGTCCTACTTTTGGTGCTGGAGAATAGGACTGCTGTAAATAATAATGAGTTTTAGTTGTAAACATCTGGAAATGCTGAAGGCCAAAGGAAAAGGCAGAACAGTGAAGTCAGTGTACATGCAGTATAAAGAATGTCCACTTGGCTGCAACAGAATTATTTAAGTTTATTGCATATCAGGAGGAATTCCCAGCAATTACTCAGTCCTTTGGAATCTTGATTGTATGAGGAAATAAAGGAAAAAGGAAACGGACAAAAAAGAATTAGGAGAAAGAATGTGTAAGAGAAGCTGAGGAGCAGGGGATTGCATGGTTGAAGAGAAGATGGAAATTTGCTGGGGTCAGGACTACAGCTTCAGATGAAAGGGAAAAAAGAGTAATGAACCTCAGGAGAGGACAGCTACAAGTGAGATAACAGCTGGAGAAAGAGCCAGGCTGTCATTCTACCACTAGAAGTGCCAAGAGTTGTTGCTTTTGGATGAATGTCTTAATTGATGTTGTAATCCAACCAACATTTCTGTTAGTACTTTTATGTAGTATTATGTGTGATATTTCATTTGTTTCAATGATGCGTCATTGTGGTGAAATACCGCATGCTGAGACAATATGGACAAATGAAGATGACATCATTCAGTAGACTTTTCAACAGGCGTTATAGAGATGTGAAAAATAGTAGGAGTCTATTTAAAATAAGCAAGCTATTAAAAAGCAGCAAGAGCATTCTAAGCATAATAGATACAATTGTTACTCCTTGCTGCAAGGAGCTGGTCACATTTTCTCCCTGTAGTAGTTCTGTAGTTGGGGTATCTTATTGACTCAGTATTCAAACTGCAATATTATGTTGCTAGATAATGGCTTTGAATGCACTTCGTGTTTTGAACATTAACTGAAGCATTGTTTCCCATTTTGTTCCCACCTCATTTCTCCCGATCGATTGTGAAAACATTTTCTGACCACTTATTCTCCGTGTTAAGAGCAAACACATATATGGCAAATTACTGCAATAAAACGTTTCCCCGGATCACACACACCTCTGCCCCTTGGCCCATGCTTAACTCCTCCCCTGTAGTCCCTGCCCCTTTTAAAAAAATGTAACCTCCCTAATCTTTGGGCAGACTTTCCTGCCTAATGCCTACACCCGCCCGCCATTTTTGGTGTCCATTCCCACGTGCCTAGTTCACTGCGTGCCTTCATGATGTCTGCAAGCAGCAATCCTCATGGAGCTGCCTCCAAACTTAATGGAGGCCGTGATGTCTCCTGGCGTGAGAAGGAGACTTTGGATTTTCTTGTGATCTGGGATGAAGAAAAGGTGCAGGAGGCCCTTAGCATCACCCACCGCAACATTGATATATTCGAGTGCATAGCTCAGCAGAGGGTGGCGTTTGGACACAAGCGGACTGCCATTGAGTGCAGTACAAAGACCAAAGCAATGCGCCACAAATATAAGCGTGTTGTGGCCCACAACAACCACTCTGGCAATGATCTGGCGACATGTGCATTTCTCCCCCTCAATTGTGCCGCATCCTGAGCGGGGATGCACGTGTACAGCCGAAAAGAGTAGCCAGAAGCCTCAAGGTGCATTGGATCGTTGGTGAGCCTGCCAATATTGGGTGAGAAATAGCCCCAGGGTCCAAGGAGCTGTTCACGCACAAACTGGTGACCGTCAACACAGACAATATCACTGTTACTTTGACGCCCATGGAACAAGGTAGGCAGCTCCTTTGGAGATTCCCCCCCGCGGGCAAGCGATGACCCCCCCAAACCTCGCTCTTACACCATTTCTGTGAAAGTAACCCTCATATGTGATTGAATCTATGCACTTTCTCCTTCCCTTGCCCCAACAAGCAGTGAGGGAAAATAGCCAGGAGAATGGAAGTGATGACTTCCTGGGCCAATCCCCAGATGGCGACACCATGATCACCACAGACAACGGTAAGGCATGCTCTTTTAAACAGAATTCATACCTGAGGTTCTGGTCTCATGGGGTTTTATTCATGCAAATGCCATGGTGGTGGCTTTGAAGTGGTGCCTGGAGGTTGCTTGGGGGGGAGATTTTTAGCCAATGGAAAGGAAATGGAGGGGGGAACTCATGGTAGCTCTTCTGTTTGAAAACGGGGTTTAGTATAGATTAGGTGGTCTACTATGGGTGATGGTCCCTTTCTCTCATGGGAGATATGTTGCCTGACTGCGGGGGGGGGGGGGCTTTTTAAGCTTCGGCCCATCTCATGGCCTCTCTGTTCTTCTGCAGCATTTTTTTGCTCGATCCCAAATGAAAAATTTAATGGTTGTCATGGTCATGGGGCTTGTCCCATGTTCCTCACAGCATTTTATTTTTCTAAATGCACAACAAGTATTTTTCATTGAGAACCCCTGGTCCAAGAAAGTCTTGGGATGGGTCAGCAGAAAAAGGAATACAAAAGTCTGGGTTATATGTCCTCTCACCTCAGTGTTTGTGGCTGCCACAATACTCTTTACACTACCCAGACAGGTAGGAGTGTTGTTGGGGATGAAAATTAGCTACATAGCCCTGTTCATCTGCATGGCTTCTATGCAGGCACACATTGGGACTGCACAGGCGCAGGCCAGCCACGGATAGGATTTGTCAGCTTCTAGCAAAATCAAAAGTGAGAGTGCTCCCCCTCCCCTCAGGGCATGCAGCCTTCCCGCCCAATGGTCACATGACCCAGGGGGAGGGAGCACTCTCCCATCCAGTTCTCTTTCTGCCGCCACGGAGAGAGAACGTGTCTTTAGCTTCTCTTCTTTAAAATGGAGTCTAAAAAGGTTTCTCTTTTCAAGCAATGCCGCTCTTGTGACACTAAAATGGCTAAATCTGATTGCCACAAAGATTGCCTTCTTTATCTGGGGGAAGGGCATATTCCTTCTACCAGTAAGAGCTGTGCCAAGCTCACTCTGAGGGTATTGAAGGCTCGTACTGATCGTCTGAAGTCTCATCTTTACATGGAGTCCTTTTGTCCGGACCCTGGGGAAGGTACTTCCAAACGGCTGGCTGGCCCTCAAGGACGGGCATCGACTTCCACTAGCCCAAGAAAAAGCTTCCTCATCGGGAAACTCGGCAAGACGCCGGAGGTATGTCCAAGCAAGGCAACTCCTCCCTTCGGTCATCTAAGATGGCGAAATCCATTATTAAAATGGCCAAGTTCCTTGCCCCGGCCATTTCGGGACGCCCTCAACGGTCTCCGTCGAGATTGCCTCGACGCCGATCTCCGTCGAAATCCTCTCGGCGCCGAACACCTTTGAAATCACCTCGACGACGATCCTCATCAAAGTCGCCTCGGTATCAATCGACATCGGAATCACCTCGGTGTCTTTTGTCAGTTGTCGTCGACGTCTCCCTGCGGCAACCAACCCCGCCGATTGTTCTTGAGGACACACCTCCTCACGATTCCCTGGTTAACCTTTCTGCTCCTGTTCAGAGCGGGTCCCAGGATGATCAGCAGTTCTGTACTCAGTTCCTTACACAGCTGTACTCAGTTCCTTACACAGCTTGCGTTGCAGAGGCAAGAATCCCCTCGAGAGATTCCCCGTCCAAGCTCTCCTATATTAGGGGACACTGTCCACTCCGAGTCTGGCACCGTGGTTACACAGGACTCTGACTCTGAATCTTATATTTCACAATCCTCACCTGGGAACGTTGTGGGGGATACCAAATCAATCTTCCCTCCGGGGGATGTAAGGCTGTATGCGGAGCAGTTGATACGCATGGCTAAGGTTCTGAATATTGATTACCGTCCTGATGACTCAGGACCTATCGACTCAATCATGGACATACTACATTCCCCAGAAACAGGTCCTGTTGCCCTTCCAATGATTAAAAGTATATTGGAGGTGGTCAATTCTAACTGGACCAAGCCAGCGTCGGTTCCTTTGTCCTCTAAGAGAGTCGAGAACCCTTACAAAATCTGCCGTGAGGACGGTGAATTCCTATACCAACATCCTCCCCCTAATTCTATGGTGGACGAAGCCCTGCCAGGCAAATATAGATCTGGCTCACACTCCTCGCCCCAAGATAGGGAGGGATGGAAACTGGATGCCCTAGCCAGGCAAGTTTACCCTTCCAGTGCAGTGGGCCTTCGCATTTCTAATTTTATGGCAGTCATGGCCAGATACCAGTATGCCCTATGGGATAGAATTTCCCCACAAATTAGCATCCTACCTGAGGACCAATGCCCATCAGCCAAAGTAGTCCAGGGGGAAGGCATGACACTAGCTAGGCAGCAACTAACTGCTGCACGTTATATCGTGGACGCTTCGAGCAAAGCCATGGCCTCGTCCATAGTTCTTAGGAGGCATGCATGGCTTAGGCAGTCCACTCTCCCATACGACACTCGGTCGCGAATCGAGGACTTGCCCTTTGAGGGCACATCGCTCTTCAGCGATCAAACGGATGCTTTTCTTGATTGACTCAAGAAAAATAAAACCAATGCTAAGTCCTTGGGCATTGCTCCGACTGTCCCGGCTTATAAGCCCAGATATTTTGGTAGGCAGTCCCAACCTTCCCGGCCTTACAGGTACCAAGGTGCCTTCCAACAACAATCTCACTTCCGTCCTTACTTCCAAAACAACCAACAAGATAGGAAGTTTACGGGCAGACACAGACCACGAAAGGGTCCCAGGCTGTCTCCCAATCATCCTCCTAAGCCTAAGCAGGCGTGACTAGATACACATGTTTGTTTCACAGACTGGTCGTCTGGGTATTATAATGTTTGGTGTTCCATCACGGATGATATGGATAAAGCATGGATACTTTATTGAGTTTGAAACCCTGCCTCCCTACCTCCTTCCGGCTTGCACTACTCCGTAGGCTCCCACCCATCTCCTACAGGAGGTCCGAGAACTCTTGGGAAAAGGGGCTATTCGAGAGGTCCCCTCTACATATTGGGGCAACGGGTATTACTCCTGTTTCTTCCTGGTTGACAAAGGGGGGGGAACACCCAATTCTGGATCTGAGGGGAGTTAATGACTTCGTCAAAGTCCAGAAATTCCACATGCTATCGCTACCCGAGGTCCTGCCACTCCTAGAGGAGCAGATGTGGTTTGTTGTTTTGGATTTGCGTGATGCTTATTTTCATATCTCAATCCACAGCGACTGCAGATGTTACCTCTGGTTTGTCTGTGAAGGAAAGCACTATGAGTACACAGTTCTGCCCTTTGGTCTGGCCATGGCACCTCATACCTTTACAAAGTGCTTGTCTGTGGTGGTCGCGTACCTAGCTCTCTGGGGATGTGTCATCTTTCCATACTTAGATGACTGGCTGATAGTCGGTACCTCTGACCACACCCTTGCTGGCCAGGTGCAGGTTGTTCTCTCCGTCCTTGCAGACCTGGGTCTTATGGTCAACTTTAAGAAGTCGCACTTGATTCCCTCCAGAACCATAGATTTCATCAGTGCGCACCTAGATTCGGTCACAGCTAGAGCATATCTCCCAATCCAGAGAATTCGCTCCATCCAGAAGCTGGTTAACCAGTTTTCCAAAAAACGATTCCAAATGGCCCACAAAATTCAAATGCTTTTGGGCCACAGGGGGAAAAAAAGTTCTCTCAGCTGGGACACAGATACCAACATGCTGGAATACAACACCCAGTAATATGGAGAATTGGAGTACAGGCAAGAACGTACCACCACCTATGCTTTGCAATTGATGACCAAGGAGGATCTCCATTTTGAAAGGGGAGCTAGGCTCCTAGCCTTAGTGTGTTTCTTGAACCAAATGTTGCCACGCGCAAAGCCCTATGTCTCACCATCATTCTTCGGTGCTACATCCTCAGAATGGAATGATGGTGTGCAAGGATGTGAACCATCACATGCATCGCAGAAAGCACAGTCAAGGGATGTTAATCCATGGCCTCTTTCCACCAATACACCATAGATTTGAAATGGTCCTTCAAAACTTTGCACCAATGCAACCATGCATGCATGGAAACTAAACAGCTAGCCACGACGTCACATCTGCTGGCACCGCGCCCGCTCTCCTCCTCCTGAACAATCACTATCCAAACGCCATTAATTGACTAGTGCAAAGAGAAATGAGACGACTTTGTGTCTTAATGCGCCGGCGGAAGGGAAACGGAAAAGCTGCATTCATCTTGGAAACTTGAAGACTGAACACGAAGAACAAGTGCTGAAAGTGGTTAGTGCATTCAAGGCCAATGTCTCATAGTACATGTACAGAACTCATGACTGCTTGTATGAAGTGTGCATGTATGAGCATCATGCTGGTTGGTGAGCACCACCCTTCTCATGCCAGTGTTTTTTCATGGACATCACTTTCCAAACTATTTAGGTCCTTATCACTTAAATTGTTATGTGCCATTGAAGCGTGGTAACACTAATCTAGTCCAGTTACTTTTTCCTTCTAGTGTGATACCCCACTATCTAAAAGTTTGGTCTGTGATCTTTGAAGCCTGTGTATACTCCCTCTAGAGCATCTATTCCCCTACTTTCTAAAAACAGAAGAAATAGCATTGAAGATCAGGCTACCCCTCACAGAAACCCCCTCCCTCCCATTGCATGATAGTCGAATGGGATATAACATTACTGGCATTGTGTTGGGGCTTTTTCAAATACAGTGCTAAGCATTTTCAGCATAGAGTCTGGCAACTGACTGAAATGCCTTTTCCAGGTAATGCGATCACCTGTTGGCAGTAAGCTCATTCATCTGTGCATCCTTCTGCAGACTAATCAGGGAAGTTGCTTATTCCAGAAGAAGGGTCCCTGTCTGTATTGCTGCCAAGGTCTCATTCCTGCATGTCAAGATTTAAATCTTCTTCAGGAGATTGTCTTCCTTGTCTGTGTAGTCTTCTCTTCCACTGGAAGAAAGGCGAAATTTAAGCAAACAATTAAATTAAAGCAAGTTCTATTTGAGATTGCATTGAATCCTTTTCCTGTGGGCTGTGGAGGTATGTTTTATGCTTATGAAGCAAAGCAGCTATGTTTAGAAAGTTCCAGGTACAAAACAATGACATATATGCAGTTGTGAAGACTTAAGGGCATTTAAAAATCTTTTTTGGGGGGCGGGGGGCGATTTCTGCCCATTTCCTCCTCCCACTGCAGGACAGCCACTTTGCCTCCATGCTGTTCCTGAGGGTGCAGTGGGGGAAGGGAGCAGGGAAATATTGCCTTGCCACATTTCTGGATAGTTAGATCCATGCCAGTATGTCTATTCAGGTTGCCTTTTTAGTCAGAAAGCCATGAGTTTAGATGGTGATAAGAAATTGGCTATTTAAAACAGCAGTCAAGGCATATATTTTACTTGACCCTGATGTATAAGTTGCATAATTCTAGTGATCAGTGCTAAAATTGTCTGATCGCTCTATTGGTAGAGCAACTGATGTGTCCAGAGAACTCCCAAGCAGAGTTCCTGTCTTCTCTTTTTAACTAATCCTCTCCCCCCAACTTTTTGCAGAGGTCTGTGAGCCACATTTTAGAATGGCGTATAAGGTAGTGTGGGCAGGCTGACTCTCAAGGGGGAAAAGTTGTGGCCCTTTGGATCCAAGCCAATGGCAATAAAATATGAGAACCATTTAAGTCAGGAAGTGCTAGTTGGAGCAAGGTGTGAAAAAAACTCAGAGTAATCTGACAATATATTTTCTCTCCCTTTTTGGGCAATGAATATATTCTCTTTCTGTATAAAAGTTTTTTATATATTCAATATATGATAGGTATGTGAACTTTTACCTTGTCAAGCTTTGATAACATATTTGAAAATTACAGTAATTTGATTAAAATGTTGCCTATAAGGCAAAGGGGTGAGTTAATAGAATCCATATGCAATTAAAATGCAGAACTAAATGTAATCAGACCCCAGTGACTAGGGGCTTCATATTGGTAGTCTTACAAAGATCCACTGAGGTTGAAAGTTTATGTTCTTGTTACCATATGCAGCAGAGTCACAGCACATGTCCAAGGCAACATTTCATCCATTTAAAAAAATGCAAAACAGTGACGTGAGAACAAGCAATAATAGACCTCCAGATTATTAGGGACTAAGGACAGTCTTCCCTTCACAGGCAGTGAGGTTGTACAACACTTGTGTATGCTGCTTGAAGAACAGCATACAACAACATCAGCACTCTTGTATTAAAAAAAAAAAAAGAAGGGTCCTGCTTTAAAAGTCAGGGTGTTTGTGTGTGTGCAAATATATAAATTTAGTCAATTCATGCATTTATTTTATATTGTCTGAAAGTCATAGACACAGCACTGTGTACCAATAGGTTTAAAAAAAAAATCCTGAAATTAAAGAAGCCCTTATTTTCTCTGGATAGTTTTAATAGTCAACATCCTGTGTTGGAGTTCTCTAATCATCACCAGCACAATTTACAATCGGAACACATAGAGAGCCAGTTCAGACCAGCTCATCTGTTGATCTTGGCAAGGTTCCTTATTCTCACTGCGTGCAGCTGCCACTGGAGAGATGGGGACTCTGCAGACAGCTGAAGGAGGGTGGGATGCAAAGATGGTCAAGGCATGAAGACATAGGCCTGCTTCATTTCAACAGTTGTACAGTACTTTTTTTTTAAAAACTTCCCTTTTTACTGCCTCTTAAAAACAACAACTCTGAAATTAAATGAGGACCTCTCATGAGCCACTGCGCTCCAGGCATAAGAAATAGTAATGTCTGGCTTCCAGAAACTGTCCCGTCAAAATGTGCTTCTGATTAGGTGGCTTAATTACAGCTGTGAAAACAATGTTGATTTAGGCCTCAAGATTCCAGTGCATGTCAGCCGTTATTAGCTAGCCTTGGACTGAAGCCACCATTTTAAAACTCTGCACTGTGAAAGTCACACACTGCCTGACAACTTTTTATAAAGGTGGAAAGGTTGCCAGAAGCAAGACACTTATGCAAAATATTTTTCATTGTGCAAATTTCAAATGTGACACAATTGATAGAGGTGAAGTGGATGGGTCCTGTTGACTTGACCAAATCCAAACTCCGAAGTTTTCCCAGTGAAATTTTTTCCCCCATTTTAATATAGTTTTTATAAAGTTTGACTGACATAATGCTTAATTTTAATTCCTTTAATTCAGTTTTAGTCCAAATCCGGCATGTTGGTTTAACCACACAGTTTTATTGCATCTAAATTTTCCTGACAGTTTCATTTGCTGTCGGGAAATAAAATTGCCATTTTTGCAACATGGGAAATAATGGCTAGTTTCAAATCCAATATGTTTGAAACTTCCTTTGCCTCAAGCAGGTTAAGGCACACACTTAACTTACTTTTGGGGGGGCTAAGGCAGAATGCTCATTAAATAGCTTTAATATTTTAATATAAATAACCCTTTTCTTAGTAGGAACTTATTACCAGACTCACGTATTTACATCTGCAGAGAAGTACAGTTTGGGTAGTAATACTGTTTTCAATATGTAAACTTTTTAAAAGTGCAGTTTCAGTAAAACTTCTCTCTTTGTGACTGTAATGTAGTATTTGAAGAAGAACAAACTCCTCTGTTACTGAGATTATCTAGAATATTTTTGGAAGGAGGATGATAAAAGGGAAGAGGAAAATATTTTCCAAAGTGTTGAAAGGAGGAGCTGAATGCTGATTTGGTCTCAAATATGGTCATAAGTGAATAGGGATTGTAGGGGACAGTTGAAATCCATATTTATTATTTAAGGATCTTTGAAGACCCATAATTTCTGAAAGAACTGAAACTTCCTTTAAAATAACCATGGTTGTGAGAACCAGTGCAGTGTAGTGGTTAAGGTGTCAGACTAGGACCTGGGAAACCCAGGTTTAAATCCCCACTTGTACCATGGAAGCTTGCTGGGTGACTTTGAGCCAGTCACACACTCTCAGCCCTGACCCTGACTAGTATTTGGATGGGAGACCTCCAAGAAATACCAGGGTCATGATGTGGAAGCAGGAAATAATAGACCACCTCCAAATGTCTCTTGCCTTGAAAACCCTATGGGGTCACCATGAATCAGCTGTGACTTGACTGCAAGGGGGGGGAAACATGGTTGTGTATCAGAGGAGCTAAACTCTTCCCAATTTCTATCCTGGGGATGCATCATGCATACTGGTGAACCTTCTAGGGCCTCCTAATTGTATTTTGAGTGCTGCTTATTAAGAGTCTTGCAGTAATTTTTATTTAGTATTCCGATCTAGAGCAACCCAGATTATCCTCGCAATGCCAGGATGTACCTCCGGCTATTATTTCCTAACAGCCATTAATAATACTGTTAATGCGTTACACTTGTTCGATTTAAATCCCGTCTTTGTAATTACAGGAGTTGGCTTTGTGGTGCACGTAATTTTATTTTCTTTCACTGTTCTTGATTTAAAAGCTTTCACCCTGAGTGTGTATGTATAGGTCTGTCCATCAAATAATCCTGTGTGGTTGTTTACTTTTTTGTTTGCATGGCTCACTGAACACCATGTGCTTAAAAAGTGGGCCAGGTCCATGTGCGATGCTGTCTGCCCGATGCAATCTAATTATCAAAGGTTGTTGGCAAATGGTAGGCATGTAGGAGACGGTTATAAAGTATCACATGGATGGGTTAATATGGGATTCCTCTTCTGAGTAATACTATGTTATCTATATGAGGACTGCTGCTGCTGATAGTGGCTGTTGCTAGAATTAGGACAAGATACCGTATTTTTCGCTCTGTAAGACGCACCTGACCATAAGACGCACCTAGTTTTTAGAGGAGCAAAACAAGTTTTTAGAGGAAGCTTTAAAGCAGAGCGGGCGGGGGGTCTTGAAAGTTCTCCACGCTGCCATCCCAGGAAGCGCAGAGCACTTTCAAGACCCCCCCGCCCGGCTTCTAGGGACTCCCTGGAAGCCCGGCGGGGGGTGTCTTTAAACTCCTCCGCGCTGCCATCCCAGGCAGCACAGAGCACTTTCAAGACCCCCCCCCCCGGCCCGGCTTCCAGGGAGTCCCAGGCAGCGCAGAGCAGTTTAACCTCTGCACCCCCCCGCGCTTCCATGTCCCGAGGCTCAGCTGTTGGGCAGATCCCCGCCCAACAGCTGAGCCTTGGGACGGGGAAGCGCGGGGGGAAGTTAAACTGCTCTGCGCTGACTGGGAAGGCAGCGGAGAAGTTTAAAGACCGGGACTCCCGGGAAGGGGGGCGGTGGGGGTTTAAACTGCTCTGCGCTGCCTGCCCAGGCAGCGCAGAGCAGTTTAACCTCCGCACCCCCCCCCCGCACTTCCCGGTCCCGAGGCTCAGCGGTTGGGTGGGGACCCACCTAACAGCTGAGCCTCCGGACCGGGAAGCGTGGGGGGAGGTGGGAGGTTAAACTGCTCTGCACTGCCTAGGCAGCTTTGCCCTTCTCCCCAGGGCCGGATTCACACACAATCGCTCCATAAGACGCACAGACATTTCCCCTCACTTTTGAGGAGGAAAAAAGTGTGTCTTATGGAGCGAAAAATACGGTACCCTGCTGGATTTATGCATTTTCCTGCAGTCACCAAGCTGTGCAAATATGGTATATTTGTGTATTTACTATGTTTATATTCCAACACATTTTCTTGAACTCAAGGCAGATTTACAGTGTAACAGCAAGCTGCAAGAATACAAAACATTAAAAGTCCATTAATATATAAAATGCACAGAGATTTAAAAACATGCAGCTGAATCTGCTGAAAAAAATACTTTCCTCTAAATGCCCTCTGAAACAGAAATGTCTTCTATGGTTTCCTAAATGTAGCCACTGAAGGCATTCTTTGGTAGGCCATTGCAGAGGACTGGACCTATCACACAGAAGAAGAAGAAGAAGAAGAAGAAGAAGAAGAGTTGGTTTTTATATGCCGACTTTCTCTACCACTTAAGGGAGACTCAAACCGGCTTACAATCACCTTCCCTTCCCCTCCCCACAACAGACACCCTGTGAGGTAGGTGAGGCTGAGAGAGCTCTAACAGAGCTGTAACTTGCCCAAGGTCACCCAGCTGGCTTCGTGTGTAGGAGTGGGGAAACAAATCCAGTTCACCAGATTAGCCTCCGCCTCTCCTGTGGAAGAGTGGGGAATCGAACCTGGTTCTCCAGATCAGACTCCACTGCTCCAAACCACCGCTCTTATCCACTACACCAGAAGGCCTGCGACCTAGCTGTTGGTGTATGGACAGTCATGAGAGTGGATCCCACAAGTAAAAAGCACATAACTGGCATGCAGGAGTATGCTGTGAGATATGGTATGATAAGTATGGGAGCCCTAGAAAGAGTTGCCAACCTTCAGGTGGTGTCTGGAGCTCTCCTGGGATTACAATTGATATCCAGGCAACAGAGATTAGTTCCCCTGGAGAATATGGCTGCTTTGGAAGGTGGACTCTATGGCATTTTACCTGACCTAGGCCACCAAGAGCTTTGAAGATAATGACTGGCAGTTTGAATTGGTCCTAGAAGCAAATAGGTAATATGTGCAATTAAATGCAATGCTAGAATGATATATTCCATGTGGCTGCTGACCTTTGATATTAATTTTCTTGCTGCATTGTGTACAAACTGAAGCTTCTGTGTTACCCTAAGAAGGCAGTCTCCATTTTAGTTTGGGGGAATTAGCTGGAGACAGAGAGTCAGAGGAGGTAACTGGGATTGATAACTTATGTATACCAGGATAGTCCTGGGTGAAACTCTCAAATGTGCAGGCACTTATATAATTAAAATATGGTTTTAATAAAGAATAAAAATAGTAAACAAGAAATACATTTTGAGCAGTGAACATATGCACACAGCATACAAGAGCTGACTAAGAGAAAAGGGAGGAAGTTGGATAGGGGTTCAGGGATGGGTGATAGTTACCAGTCTTGAAGGGATGTCCAGGGAAAGCACTGCTGAAGAGGTATACGACCAGCATTTCCAGGCGCAAAAGGAAAGAGCCCACATAGATCCAGAACACACACACTACGAATGGCCAAAGGACCAATATTTATACCCCCAAATGGTCCCTGAGGTGGTTTGAGGTAAGCTGGCAGGAAAGCCAGAGACAAAGAATTGATTGCTTTTCCACGGTTCCAACAATAAGATAGGAGAGCCTTGATGAGTTGTCAGAGAATGCCTGGGCTATTTTCTTGAATACTGATTGCTAGGATGGGTCCAGATAAGGGAAGTAATGGTCTGTTCGAGGCACTGATTAAATCATCTTAGGGTGACACAGTGGGGATTAGCTAGCCCCATTGTCCAGTCAGGCATACCTTAGGGCCAGGGAAAAGTTCAGCGGCCAGCCGCCTTCCTGCCCAGGCTTGACACACAAGATGGATCCCAAAACCCTCTGGGAGGCATCCATTTTGTGTGGAGCAGCGTCTTGCTCTTATGCCAGTCTTTGGCTCCCATGCCTTCGTGGTATCCCTTAGTGGGAGGAGGGGTCCGAATGCTTACATCTGAGCGGTTTTGAAATGTAGCCCCACATATAGTAATCCAATCTGGATGTTACAGTAGCATATATCAGTGTGGCTAGGTCTGCAGAGTCTAAATAAGGGGCCAGTTTCCAAGCAAGATATAACCGAAACAAAGCTGTTTTAGCAACAGCACCAATCTGTTTATCCATCAGCAAGGCCAGGTCCAAGAGTACTCCCAAGCTTTTGATTTGATCTATTAAAGAAAAATTAACCCCATCTAGGTCTGGTAGATCAACACCAGCCAATCACTCTGTCTACCTTGCTTCAGCCAGAATGTATCAGAATTATTACCTTGGTTACATAAAAAGAGCCCTGTGGGATTAGACCAGTGATCCATCTAGTTCAGTATCCTGTCTCACACAGTGGCCAACCAGTTCCTCTGGAGGTCCAACAACAGGGCATAGAGGCTGAGGCCTTCCCCTGATGTTGTCTTCTGGGATTGGTTTTCAGAGGCTGACCACTTCCAAACATGGAGGCTCCCTTTAGTCACCATGACTATCAGCCACTGATAAACCTATCCTCCACCTGGTTAGCCACTGTGTGAACAGACTGCTGGACTTGATGGGCCTTGGTCTGATCCAGCATGGCTTTTCTTATGTTCTTATGTTTTATCAATCTAATTCCCTTTTAAAGCTGTCTAGTCTGTGGCCATCATTACATCCTCTGGCAGAAAATTCCATATTTTAATCACTTGCTATGTACAGAAGTATTTCCTTTTGTCCATCCTGAATGTACTGCCCATCAGCTTCATTGGATGTCTTTGAGTTTTAGTACTTTGGGAGAGGGAATAAAAGTTTTCTGTCAGTCTAGTCCATCCCATGCATAACTCTACCATGTCCCCCTTAGTCATCTGTTTTCTAAACTGAAAAGTCCCAGACTCTCCAAGCTTTCCTCATACAGAAGGTACTCCTAATAATCTTGGTTGCCATTTTCTGTACTTTTTTCATCTCTGTGATGTCCTTTTTGAGATAGGGAGACCAGAACTGTACACAGTATTCCAATTGAGGCCTCAGCATAGATCTATACAGGGGCATTATAATATCGGCTATTTTATTTTCAATCCCTGACCTAGTAATCCCTAACATAGGGTTTGCCTTTTTCAGTTTTGGGAACCAAGATTCCACTTGCAGAATCCTAAACTCAAATTCTGATTTGCCTTGACAAATGCTAGTTTCCTTCCCTTTACTTTGGCCAAGGGTCTTTGTTGGCAGGGAATTCAGGAGAACACTGACAGGAACAGCCAGAATAAAGCCAATATTTCTGTATTTCTTCATCATATGAAACCACAGTTAAGACAGTAATGAACAAACCAATTTCAAACTATTTTTTCCACATTTTGATTTAGCAAACCCTAATGTGGTGGTCTTAGATATGGTAGTAGCTGTAACAATAGAGTTGGAATCACTGCCTTGCTGGGAAATGTGCTATGGTATGATAGGAAATAGGAAGCAGAAGGGTGAGTTTTTGTGGGGGATTACAGAGTGCTGCAGCAGTTGTTACGGCAGTTTAAAATCTACAGTAAACCTTGTTTGCAACATAAATTGTGCTCAGTTGCTTGGGGTGATGAAGATGTTTCTTCTGCCTCTGAACTCAGCCCCAGTGAGCCTGCAATTGCCTTCACTGCTTAGATTTGGGTGTTTGATAATTACTTGCTGGTTATCAGTGATACAGAGGCCTCTGAAGTGGAAAAGTGTGCACTGCTTATATTTAGTGTACACATTTGAACAATTCCCTTAGTTTAACTAAACCCTGGTTCCATATAGAGTCTGAGCAGAGCACGTATGCTAAATGTAGAGAGTCTGTTCCATCCCATAGTCTGATAGGGGATGGAAATCATAGTAGGTGGCAACGAACATCCAGCCCCCAAAAGGAGGCAGTAAGCACCCAAGAAGCGAGGGCTGCCCCTCAGGAGGACTGTGAAAATGGTCATGATCCCAAGAGCAACACAGTGCTCTTTTAATTATTTGACCTGCAAGAAGTGTGCGAATTAGATTCACGCCCACTACACGAGGCTTACTCAAATTAGAGCTTGCAAGATACCGGAAATCTTAAATCTCTGGCGCAAGAACCTATTGAGATGGAAGGCAGTGGGGTGATCGATCTAGGAACGGTACCCAAGCAAAGAGGAACTCCTGCTGCAAGTAGGGCTTTACTCAGGCATGAAGGAACTTGGCCAACTAGGAACCCCAGTGAACCTGTAGAGGAGGCACAAAGTTCGCACTGACTGCAGAAGTGACACGAGACCCCACAGCTAAAATGTCTTTCATGGAACATCGCTGGCTGGAAGCGGCATTTAGAGGACTCCAATTTACAAGTTTTCATATCAAGCTTTGATATCGTTACTCTGCAGGAAATTTGGGAGCCCGATGCGATTTCTATGCATGGATTTGTGCCCCATACCCTTCCAGCCTCAAAGAGCGGTCTGATGGGCAGATATAAGGTAGGACTCTGCACTCTCGTTACTGAAAGATTGTCTACTGCTTTGGTAAAGATAGATCCATGCCCTCCCCTGGCTCAAGCCATACTTCTATTACTACCTGAATACCAGATTGTGATAGTCAATGTATACTTGACACCATATGCTGATTACAGCAATCTAACAAATCAGTGGTCCCAAATCAACTCTTATGTCATGGAACTGGAGCTGCGCTTCCCATTGGTACTCTTCCTTGTAGCCCAATACCTGAATTCAAGAATAGGAGAGAATGATCACTTGCTATGCCAAAAAATCGGACTGGCTGCAGAGGAGCTGCACCCGGACTGTTTGACCTTTTCAAGATCTTCTAAAGATTCGTTCATTAACAAAGCTGCCCCTTTTTTTGTCCAGTTCTTCCTAGAGACCCATACAACTATTCTAAATGGATCCCACCCTAAGGATTACCCAGGAGAGTTCAAGTTCAGTTCGGGTAGAGGCAGAAGTGTAGTCGATTATATGGTTGTATTCCCTGCCCTGAGAGAACTTGCCACTTCTTTCCAAGTGATAACACGAACCGAAAGTGATCACTGCCTGCTAGCGGTCAAACTGTACATTAGACGTCTGGAAAACCCACCACTTACCTGCCAAATAACCAACCGCTCTGCACCCACCAAATGGTCTCAAGCTATAGAAAGAGCGATCACTGATCTTCTGACTGATGGGCGCTTACAACACCATTTCCAGAATCTTCAAATGGCACAATCTCCAGATGAAGCACTGCGGCTATACACAGATATATTAACAAATATCTCGCAAACATATCAAGCACATACTGATGCTAAAACACGCCAACAATTCCCCTCATCCTTTACCTGGTTTGACTTGGAATGTAAAATGCAAAAACGACAGCTTTGGAGACTATACAGTCATTGTAAGGGAGCTGGCGCCCCTGACCTGTTCGGGAAGTATTTATCATCCAGAAAACAGTTCCAGCAGATGATTGGGACCAAAAAGCTCAAACACAATAAAAACATTTGGGACCAATTGCTTGAAGCGATGCAACGCAGGAACAGTAAGAAATTCTGGAGAATTGCTACCGGAGGAATGCATGACCATTCGATTACATTACATTCTCAAATCACAGTAAATGCATGGCTGGGCCATTTCCAAAACATTTTTCATGACTGTAACATTCCGATCGAGAGTCCTATGAACCAAGCATTTCAGAGACTATCTCCTTGGCCCCCAGTGGAAGCAGAGGAAGTTAAGCTGCTGATAAACAAGCTGAAGCCGGGCAAGGCCCCGGGCCCCGACGGACTGCTTGCGGAAACCCTGCTTCTCTTTTTACTTGGATTGACCAAAGCGGTCTAATGCCCGAGTCATGGACTACTGCTATAGTGGTTCCAATTTTCAAAAAAGGAGACCCATCTATGCCAGCGAATTATTGCCCCATCAGCCTTCTTTCAATAATGGGCAAGCTATTTGCGAACCATCTACTCACCAAACTCCTGGCTTGGGGAACCCCTTTGATAGGACAGGAACAGGCAGGCTTACGGAAGGGCAAATCTACACTTGACCACTGTGCCATCTTACACCATCTAGCCAAAAAGTACAGCAGAACTAAGGGAGGGAAACTTTATGCGGCCTTTTTGGATTTGAAGTCGGCATTTGACTCAGTTCTGAGGGAGTGCCTCTGGTCCAAACTGACGTATATGAAGATCAACCCCCATTGCTCTCTCTCATTTGACAGCTCTATACATCTATCAGATGCAGAATAAGATGCAATAGAGAGGGACAACTTACTCCAGAGATAAATTCAAACAAAGGAGTTAAACAAGGCTGTGTGCTGGTCCCCCGCCTATTCAATCTTTTCTTGGCTGACCTTCATACTTTTGGGGGGCAGGTAAAAGGGCACCCCCTCCCAAACTGAGCACTCAGCCTGTTCCTCTTCTGCTGCATGCCGCTGCCGTGTTGCTGTCATTCTCCAAAGTTGGCCTTAATCATCTCCTACATATGTTCGCCACTTTTTGCAAGGAAAACCATCTACTCCTAAATTATGAGAAAACTAAGGTCCTAGTCTTTGCGAAGTCATGGCATCCCACATCCTGGAGTTTAAGCAGGAACAAAATAGAGCAGGTCAAGGTCTTTAGATACTTGGGAATAAACTTCCAATATAATTTAAACTGGACTGTTCAGAGGAAGCAAACTACTAACACGATCAAATGCAAGATGGGGGCGGTGTCAAAATTCTTTTATTCCTGTGGAGGACAGTATGTCCCAGCAGCCATCCGCATCCTGAAGGCCAAACTGCTCCTGCAGGTTCTGTACGGGATACCCATATGGGGGGTAGAGAACGCCCAAAGTATTGAAAAAAGCCAGGCAATCTACATAAGATGTATACTGGGCATTCCCAATTGTGGGGCGTATCCTGCTCTTTGCTTAGAGCTGGGCTTAAACTTATTAGAAACTAGAGCCTGGTTATGTATATTTAAGTTCTGGTTGCGAATACATTTCCGGGCCCCAGACTTAGGGCTGATATGGTGGCTCCTCGCCGACAGCTTTCACTTGTCTTGGAGAGAAGGGATTCTAACCAAAATTAAAGCCATCGGAGTACTTTTTGAGTCCCTTCTCTCCCTAAATAAGCAGCAAGCCTATAGAACGGTTGAACAAAGAATTCTAGATATCGAGGGACAGATGATACAGTCCATGGCTCAAAGAACATGGTCACTGCATTTTGGGATTCTCCCAGAAAGAAACAGACTGCCAAATTACTTTTCCTCACTCACTTTACCGACACATAGATGCCAGTTTATGGTGGCGTGCTTAAATCTCCTACCATCAGCAGTAACACTCGGTAGATACACGAAGACCCCTTATGAGAAGAGACATTTTTTCTGCTCCCAAAAACAACCAGAATCGGTAGCTCACATCCTCCTGCACTGTGAATGACACACCTCGGCAAGAGAAAAATATATAGAACCGCTACTAGACAGCCGACCTCAAACGGACATGGGGCTTGTACACTACCTATTAAATTACTGTAATTCCCATGTAACCTGGACAGTAGCTAGATTCCTTGTGGCTTCGTTTAGAATGCCGCACCGAATGGATCCCAGAAACCAGTGTGTCTTTTAACTGTTGTAACTGATGATATGATTCAACAACTATACAGGTACCCCAGACACTGTGACCCCTTGTCTGGCAATTTTATCAGAACTGTTTTATATATGCCAATACAGGTGTTGAAATTTGATTTGAGTCTGTTCCTCTTGCATAGGATACTATTCTGTATGAAAGAAGCTTAACAGACCCAGGCCAACATTGAGCAACTAACACATACCTAGGCTCTGCAGGAATGGATCCCTAGCATTTGGTGTGTTGTGTTCATTATGGCAGAAGAACTAAACAGGATTGCAATAAGGCACTTCTGAGAGAGTTACATTGGCAGCAGATTCTCCACAATTAACATACAAGCCAATTTTAGTCTAAAAATTCTTGCATATAAATATGATGAGATATGCTACTTCGTCAGTGTGTTTTTAATATTATAAAAATAAGACTATAAAAATATTGAAGAATGTCCCATGGTTGGGTGTGTCAGCCACAGTATTGACAAAACGCATGGCCATGCACAAGTTCTTTTAGTTTTCTGTTATCTCTTGCAGTGTCCATTGTGACTTCTTTCCAGTTCACCATAATCCCATTTGTCTCCAAGTGACAGTGTCTGACACATCACTATAGAAAGATCCAACAATACTGCCTACACTGCAGTAAGAATAAAAGATCTGTGAGAAGTGAAGAAACTATTGTGTTGAAAACTGGATCAGGCTGTTTAACCCCATGTAGAAAGTTTTCTTTTAAAGAAAGAATAGAGCTATGGATGTAATTATACCGGCTTTGCAGAGCAGAAGAAAAGAACTATTCTGTGCAAAGGGAGATACATTTACGTCTTTCCAGAGTCATGGACTTTTACTTAGGTGTTTCCTCCTCCTCTTTTGAAGAAACTATTTCAAGACAGAAAGCTAGAAGCATCCATTAAACTGTGGGTTAACCACAGAAGTTTCTTGGGTTATGCACCAGTTGGGAAAATTTTGGAGGGGAATAAAGCCTAGATATGTTCAGAAAGACTGGTTCATAAACTCAAGTGACATTTGAATTCAGCGAATACATATGGCCTTTCATGCTACTGCTACTTTGATTCTTTCTCTTTTTTCCTACATCTCAATAAGGAAAGAACATATAAAATATGTAATAGAGCACCCCTCATTTTGTTCATCCTCCTGTTTCTGCATAACTACGGTATGATGTACAAATGTGCATGCACCACTTCAAGGGCTATAGCAAATACATGTCAATTACATGTTTTCAATCATGTTTGAAGTGTACAAGCATCATGTTTGAAGTGTACATGCATGCAGTGAACATGTTGGCAGGCGCAATACTTGGCTAAGGCTCCTATGCATGTTCTTGGGTGCACCAATGCCCATTAAATCAATTTAAAAATCTTAATTAATCTACTGGTGGAAATTTGGGGACTTGTCCATGTAATGTTAGAGTCTGAATAAATACTGAACTAGTTCATTGTCACATTTGTGAGGAATACTTGTTATTGCTGCTGGGTTTTATGTGCATATCCTCAGACATTATACTGCTCATAAGAGCAGGTTATTTGCATGAATAGGTTTACACACACACACACACACACACACACAAATGAACTAGTAGGGTACATACTTGAACGACGTACAAGTTCTGATAAAATGTAGCATTCATCAGAGATGGTAAAGACACCCAGTTTTGCCCAGTGGTGGCGGGCAAAACTCTGCCAGTCCCTATTGTAGTATTTCACTAGTTGAATGTCCCCAACACATTGGTTGGGATCCTCAGCAGGGTTTTGGAGCCCTTCCTTGTTAGCACCTATAGAACTGCTTCTGCTTCTTTTCATTTTTTGGCTGTCTTTTGAGAGGATGTGTTTTGTAGAGAGCAAAGATGGAAATGAGGTCACTCATTGTTGGAGAGGATTCCTCCATGGCTCTAGCCTTTGTGTTGTTCTCCACAGTGTTACACCTCACGGTGCTTGGCTTGTGTCTCTTGTCCCCAGCTCTTTTTGATCTGCTGCCCAGACTTGATACCAGTGAGGTTATAATTTTGGTTCCACTTCTTCCTGCCGCATGACTGACATGTTATTTGCATTCTTGTGCTTACACCTCATTGGATTTCAGGTCTGGCACATTTGAAGATCATTAATCTAGTCCAGCCCTCATGCCCTAGAGCGAGATAGCCTATAGTTAAAATATCCCAAATAGATAACCTCCCCAGCCATTCCTTTAAGCTCCCATAAGAAGTCTTATTCTGTTGCTTGAAGTATTTCTGCAGTTGGAAAGCAACTTATGGCTTTACTACAATAAAATTTATGTACAAACATTCACACAACTTTGCTATGCAAGTTAATAAGGTTGCCAGATCCCTCTTCGCCACCGGTGGGAGGTTTTTGGGGCGGAGCCTGAGGAGGGCGAGGTTTGGGGAGGGGAGGGACTTCAATGCCATAGTCAATTGCCAAAGCGGCCATTTTCTCCAGGTGAACTGACCTCTATTGGCTGGAAAGCTAAGTAGAATGATATAATAAACCTTGACAGTATGTGTGAGGGTGGGACATACAAGACAGGAAGTTCAAAGGGCATGAAGTTGAATGCACTGTTAGCCAGTGCTTTTGTTTCTGTGGTTGCTAATAGGATTTAGAAGTATTGAACTGGCAGATAACATCTTAATTTTTTTAAAGTTTTATACTTGTGTGGCATCATTCTTAAAGTCACGATATAGGTATTTAACTCATTTCTTTTATCTCCTAATTTTAATATAAAATGCTTTTTGAGAAAAGATTTTGAAATCATGCTCTCAAGGGGCCGGATTCGGCCTGCGGGCCTTATGTTTGACACCCCTGACTTAGGGTATAACTAGTATGCAGAAAACATTGATTTCCACTTGTTTAGTGGCATTCAGTTTGTACTGCCAGCTTCAGGAGAAAAGATATTCCAACGTTGGTACCAATGTATAGAGCTGAATGTGTGTGGTTCTTGTTAAACTAATTATGGCTTTTTATTTAAATCAGCCAGACATATATATATGTATAAATGAGACCAGAAACAATAGAAGCTGTAACCCAATCTCACCCACACTGAAGTTGCCTGTAATTGATAAACTTGATTTATTTTCCAGTTAGTGACATTTGAAACTTGCTTGCATGTTAGCTATCACCTGAAATTGAGTCTAAAGTATGACCTTTCACCCTCTTGGTTGTTCTTGGTATCCTCAAAATAAATTCTCTTTTCTGGCTTACTTCTGATTTTAAACAACTCACAACCAATTGGTATTAATCTTATACTATTTGCACTAGGAAGGGGAGGCTGTCTCTACAAAAGTATTTCTGTGTGTATAAAATCTGAATCAAACTGAAAGGTGCTTTTTTTTTTTTGCAGAAAGCTTTTATGTTTGACAGCATTCTCAAGTGTACTGTAGTGTGTTAAAAATTCTGAACCCCCCTCCCCTCATTCTACAGCCTTGAATGAAATCTCTTGCCACTAAAGCAGTTCTTGCTGTTAACCTTCATGGTATTTCATATAGGACAAAATAATATTGGGGTTCTTATTTTGCTTTATTTCTCATTTCTTGATCTACTTATGTAAAGCTGTAATTGCCTGAATATAGCACTGGTATCCAGTGAACTACATTACTTGCTAGATTAAAGACAGGTAAACTTAAGCATTTGGAGCTTTCATAAAACATCCAATCTGTGAACAGCTTCTTGGAGGGCATCTGAAATCACACCAGGTGGCTTCTTTGCAAACACCAGGTTGCCATTGCTGCAAGAAGTGTTACCTACATACAACAGCTTTTTATCTAGGGTGCAGTTTAACAACTATGGTTCTCTTTCTCTAAAGAGATAGCATTGTTCTGATGCGAAATAAGTACTAAATGTTTTCTATTTGAGTAATGACATAACCTTGATCTCTTGTGCCTTGTGAGTGTTTAGGATTGTGGCACATGTAGTATCATTTTGCAGCATGAGCAGGAAGACAGTATCTGCAACCTACAGCCCCACTTATTGTAGAACAGCTTCATTGACTAGCAAGGCAGTGTTCAGAAATGAGCTGTGGTTTGCAGTTTGTACCTGCAGTCCCAAAGCCTCCTTACCAGTCTCTTAGTGTTTGTATTCCCCTTTATAAAAGGGGAGCATTAGCTGTTGCTTCTGCCCTGCCTTTGCAAAAGCTCTAGCAAGGACCTGTGGCTTAGGCAGCTTTCCCTCTTCAAAACAGACAAAGAACCATTTCTCTCCCCATAGGAGACAACTGGTATACATACATTCTGATTGGTTGGCTCAAAGCCAATGCTGATCATTCTGCCCAGGGTTTTGGTTTTCACTTTCTCAGAACTGTTTTGCTAAAATGCCTAGAATAAAGAGGCACTTTCCCCCTCCAGTATCTTGATTTGCGTACTTTTCAGTTCAAGCTGCCACAGGTGTATAGTTTGCCTTTGTAATTGCTTCCGTAGGATGTGGAACTATATGCTTTCATCTATTGGCTGCTATGCTTCCATGATGTATAGAAATATATGTCTGCACCCAGTTAACCCTGTTATAAAGGGGGAAATGCCTAGATGTTCCAAAATAGCAAGTAAATTGCTGTAGTGATATCTAGGTCAAAAAACTTATTATAACAGAAACTTAAATCTTATTCCTGATACACTTAAAATATATGCAATTAATTCACTTTTTGCAATGTGCTTTTATGTATACTCACTATTTTTATTTAAAATACTGCCTGCTTTTTGACATAGTATGTAATAGAGTTAATCATCTAAATGTCTAATGATTTTTCTAATGTAGGAAAGCTGAATCATAAAGATACCTTAATTGAGCCTATTCTTTTATTCTATATATTGTAAAATATTACTGTTAGAAATGATAACTTTTAAACTTTTGGCTGCCTAATATATATATATATATATATATATATATATATATATATATATATATATATATATATATATATATATATATATATATATATATATATATATATATATATATATATATATATATTTACAAATAACCAAAGATCTCACTATCTTGGATATTTTAATTCACCTGCTTCTGCCAATCAAATTTTGCCCCCCCCTTTATTTAATATAAAATGAACATGAGAATAATGTGGGTTTTGCTGAATCCCAGATTTCCCTGCACAGTTTAGTAAAAATGGGATGACTAAATCATAGTCGCACCTCTTCCGAGCACACTGGCAAGAAGATAGTTAAGCATCTTGCTGTGCGTGAGCAGTTAGAGGGTAGGCAGGCACTGTGCACCTTGACCACCTATTATGAAGCTTTTTGCTGCATTGTCAAGTGAAAGCAAGTTAATTGGGTGAAGCTGTAGAGCATGTTAGGGGCATGGTAAAGGGATGCTGTCTGACAGCTGAATGTCAGTAAGAGCTACTCGAGTGTGGCTGAGAGACAGAGACCTGTCACAAAGTTCATGCGGGCTGCAGCGCAGTTAGGGAGCCGAAAGGCGGCTCGGTCTCACTTTCTCCCTCATTGCATTCAAGCACCTTTAAGATTTCACACTGTATGTGTCAACCCTTGTTCTCTAAGCTGTTTTCTCCTAACCCTTCTGAATTCAAATGATTGGACAAAAAGATGCTAATGTTTGGCAAAGTGAATGTAAATATAGTCTCTCTCTCTCTCTCTCTCTCTCTCTCTCTCTCTCGCTCTCGCTCTCTTGCTCACTGTGCCCCTCCTTTCTGCCAGAGCACAGATCTGCATCAGGCTCCAGGATTCTGACAAAAATTAGGCTGACTGTTGGGACCAGCTTTACTTTTATCATAAATGGGTATGAGAGAAACAGAATAGTTAGTCCATGGAGCTCAAATAACCTTGAAAGAGAGGAAGCTATATAGACAGTCTCATTGTCTTAACAGCTGACATTTTATTACAAACATTAAACATAAAATGTATTACCCTAGGAGAGGAAAATATGCCGAGTATGTGTAACAATTGACATTTATGCTACATAAGAAAGCATGGAATTTTCAAGATTGGGTTCTTCTCATACAGCAAGATATCTCCATGCTTCCTTTACAAGATAGCTGTTGGCTTCAGAAGAAGAGGAGCGAGCCCAAGGTGCTCATGAACACATGAAGCTGCCTTATACTAAATCAGACCCTTGGTCCATCAAAGTCAGTATTGTCTACTCAGACCGGCAGCGGCTCTCCAGGGTGTCAGGCAGAGGTCTTCCACATCACCTACTTGCCTAGTCCCTTTAACTGGAAATGTCGGGGATTGAACCTAGGACCTTCTGCATGCCAAGCAGATGCTCTACCACTGAGCCACAGCCCCTCCCTTGCTCTCCTCACCAACCAAAAACACCCCACGCAAGCATGCATGGTTAAAGCATGTGCGAAGTCCCATCTGTTGTGAGAACCTGACGTACGTATAGTGGTCTGGATTGCAGTGGGGTTTCCTTCTCTGGAGAACTACAGAAATCTCTGATGATCCCAGTCAACTATGAAGAGGGTGGGAAGAAAAGGGACAGTTGATCTCAGAGGATTAACTTCCTCATCCCACTTACCTCCAGTAAGATATTGGTGCCATGAAGGGCTTCTGTGCAGGAGAATAAGCCCTGGGGTGATGGAATAGATTGTGCCGTGTCAGACTGCAGGTGGTGGATTCCATCTCTGAATATACTTTTACATATAAACCTCCATGCTTAGAGAGCGTTAGCTCAGCTACAGCACAGTTCTACCCCTCTCTCTTTGCTTGATGTGGTGGGTTTTGCTATTTGCTTTGAGTTATCAACATAAGTGTTCCAAAATCCAGTATCAACTTTTCCTGCCCCGCCCAGCTCACTTAATAGCTATCTGGTGTTGTGTTAAAAGTCTATACAGACTTTTGCCAGCAGTTCCAGAGTGGTCCAGAACTGTTTTCAGGAGCCTTCATGAGCATTGTCGGAGGAACCACTTGCCAGCTGTTAGTTGACCTTATCCCATCCTCTTCCCTGCCTTAGAACTGCCACCCACAGAAAGGTAAAACCTTTCATTACTAAGCCTGTTTGCCCTTTCTCTTGTATCCTCCCAGTCTTTTCATTTCCTTTCATTGACACTGCTGTCCTGTTAAAGTCTTCCTTCCCTGCTGCGCTCACTCCTGCATGTGGAATGGTGGACAATCTGGGTTGAATTGGGTTGGTTAGTTGCTTGGAGTTGCAGCTTTAGGAATAGGTAAGCATGATACATGGGGTTGATTGCAGAGCAGACTGGGTGCCATAACTGATGGAAGAGATGGTACCTGCTATACCCACTATAGCCCCCACTAGGTTATTGGGGGTGAGTCTGTTCACTGAGCAGTGGAGCTTTGTACACTGACTAATTGCCGATCGTGGTTGCGTGTGTGCGCATGTGTGCAATTTCAACACATGCTTCTCTGAGGATATGGTTCACAGACTACATACATTAAACTGATATGGTTCTTCATATGTGTAGAGTTTTCTTAAGCCTTTATTTCTGAAAACATACTTCATTCAGGAGGGGTTCCCTCCTAACCCACAATATGGTCACATATATATTGTTCATTAAAATACAAAATAACTCCTCTTTCTCTCAAGCTGGTAATTCCAAACAGAAATAGAATTCTATCACTGAATGATAGAATAGGAGAAAATGTGGGTAATAATTATTGCTTCCAGATTATTACAGAATTTCTTGTTTTCATAAAACTCAGAAGGGACAGGAGAAAATTAAAAAGTAATGAAAAAACCACATAGAACATTGTTGGGTTGCTTAGTATTTTTCTTGGCCTAAATTATGTGGGTTTGCACTGATTTGCACTGTTGTGTCTTACAGTAAGAATTTTTGTGTGGAGTCCAGATAAAGCAGTCATAAGTAGTTGTACTGATGGTAAATCTACCATCAGTACCGTGCCACTAACAGGAACTCGTTACCAGCTGAATATTTTAATGCTAAGAAACAGTTAAATAGTTTAATCAAATAAAAAAAGAAATCCTTTATTGACAAGCAATGGGACCAGCTAACTGTCATGAGTAAGCCTGCAGAGACCTCCTCTGACGAAGGGGAAATAGAAGCCAGAACAGAGGGACATCCTCAGGCAGAAGTCCCTCAGGAACAAATACAGGGCCTACAGCCTGCCAGAATAGGGGATCAGCCAAAGTCAGGAGATGACTCACCATGCCTGCAGCCTGCCAGTTCAAGGACTCCAGTTGGACCTGACACCTTGCAACTGGCAGTGTCTCCAGAGGCCTCGCCAAGGCCACTGGAGCAGAGAAGAAAACAGGTCCGTCTAGCAATGCAGCAGAGACGGCAGAGTGCTAGACTGAAGGCTTTACAGAGGAACCTCCTCAGTAGCAGTGATGAGGAAGAGCAGGGCTGAAGCACCACCTGTGAACTCAGCCTAATCAGCATCAGCTGGCTCTGCTACAGCAGCAGGAGAAAGGATTTAAGCTATCAGTTAGGCTTGGCTGTTGTGCAAGCAACTTGTCACCAACCTCCTTGTGTTGGATAGCCTTGTTTTCCTGCTATCCTTTGGATTCCTGGTATCCTGACTCCTTGGACTGACTTTGACTAACGCCTCGGATTTCCCTTGCCGGTATTGAGATCTTGGACTTTGCCTGAACAATGAATGACCTTGGACTGTTCCCCGGACTACGCTTCCAGCTTCCAGCCCTCGCTCCTTGCCTGCACCACGACACTAACCAAGTCCATCCTTACTAATAATACTGGACAATTCTGATGCTTTTTGAAACAAACCCTCCCCAAGTTCAACAGTTTTCTCCCTTACATGGTATGATTATTTTTTAGACCTTTTTTATGATCAGGGAGAATTTTCTAGGGGAACGACAGAATTAAACCCAATAGAGGCTCCTGATTGGCCGCCCGTATCCCCAGAAGAAATAAAAAAATTAACTAATTAAAAGCGGGCAAGGCCCATGGTCCTGATGTGGTTCCACCTGATCTACTCAAGCTCCACCCAGATTGGTGGGCTTTGCCATTAGCCTCTCTGTTTACTTTAGTCGACCTAACAGGTCAGATGCCAGATGCATGGTTAAATGCGCTTATAGTTCCAATATATAAGAAGGGAGATCCCACTTCGCCGGTAAATTATAGGCCCATAAGCTTGCTATCCATAATAGGGTAACTTTATGCAAGACATCTCTTAAACAAACTTTCTGCTTGGATGGCAGATCAAAATATTCTTGGCCCTGAACAAGTTGGGTTCCGATAGGGTAAGTCTACCTTAGACCATTGAATTGTTCTTGCCCATTTAGCTGACAAATATAGTGGAAAGAGTGGTACCAAACTTTATACTGCCTTCTTAGATCTCAAGGGAGCTTTTGACTCCATTCCTAGGGAACTTCTCTGGGTCAAATTAACTAAAATGAAGATCGATAAGAGGTTGCTCTTCCTAATTAGAAAGCTATATTCTAAAACCAGCTGCCAGGTCAAATACACTTCAAAAGGGAATTTAACCTCCAAAATTCTAACTAACAAAGGGGTCAAACAAGGGTGCATTTTAGCACCTTTTCTTTTTAATCTGTATATAAATGATTTGGCCCCAATATTAGCAACCATAGATAGTCATAGTCCCAAACTTGGCTCGCTCCACGTTCCACTACTTTTGTACGCAGATGATGCGGTTTTACTATCTCATTCACGAATTGGTCTAAAACGTCTGCTACAATGCTGTTTAAATTATTGTAATGATAACAAGCTTCAGTTAAATTATGAGAAATCTTAGGTGCTGGTCTTTTCGAGATCATGGAAACCCTGTTCGTGGACTATTGATGGCAATAATATAGAACAGGTTAGGCATTTTAGATACCTTGGATTACATTTTAACTATAATCTAAACTGGGCTGTACACCAAAAATTTGTCACAATGACAGCAAAAAACTCAGCCCAGGCTATAGCACGTTTTTTTTTTATGGGAAAGGCAATCAATACGTGCCCGCTGCACTCAAGGTTCTTATTGCTAAGTCTTGTGTCCAACTGTTATATGGTATCCCATTATGGATTAACGCGTTACCGTATATACCCGTGTATAAGCCGACCCGCGTATAAGCCGAGTTGCCTAATTTCTCCCCCAAAATAGGGAAAAATTAGGCACCCGCGTATAAGCCGAGGGTCAGCTTATAACCCCTCCCCCCCCCAAGACTTACCTTCTGGGCTCCTGGCGGCGGGAAGCGGCGGATCCGGCGGGGGCGGCGGAGCGCCCTCCCCGCAGCCGCAGCAGGCCTCTGAAGGCCGCTCCCGGCCGGGAGAAGGCGGCGAGGGCGGCAGAGCGCCCTCCCCGCGGCCGCAGCAGGCCTCTAGAGGCCTCTCCCGGCCGGGAGAAGGTGGTGGGGGCGGTGGAGCGCCCTCCCCGCGGCCGCAGCAGGCCTCTGAAGGCCGCTCCCGGCCGGGAGAAGGCGGCGGGGGCGGCAGAGCGCCCTCCCCGCGGCCGCAGCAGGCCTCTAGAGGCCTCTCCCGGCCGGGAGAAGGCGGCGGGGGCGGCAGAGCGCCCTCCCCGCGGCCGCAGCAGGCCTCTAGAGGCCTCTCCCGGCCGGGAGAAGGCGGCGGGGGCGGCGGAGCGCCCTCCCCGCGGCCGCAGAGGGCCTCTGAAGGCCGCTCCCAGCCGGGAGAAGGCGGCGGAGGCGGCAGAGCGCCCTCCCCGCAGCCGCAGCAGGCCTCTAGCGGCCTCTCCCGGCCGGGAGAAGGCGGCGGAGCGCCCTCCCCGCGGCCGCAGCAGGCCTCTAGAGGCCTCTCCCAGCCGGGAGAAGGCGGTGGGGGCGGCGGAGCGCCCTCCCCGCGGCCGCAGAGAGCCTTTAGAGGCCTCTCCCGGCCGGGAGAAGCCGGCGGGGGGGGGCGGAGCGCCCTCCCCGCGGCGGCAGAGGGCCTCTAGAGGCCTCTCCCGGCCGGGAGAAGGTGGCGGGGGCGGCAGAGCGCCCTCCCCGCGGCCGCAGAGGGCCTTTAGAGTCCTCTCCCGGCCGGGAGAAGGCGGCGGGGGCGGCGGAGCGCCCTCCCCGCGGCCGCAGAGGGCCTCTAGAGGCCTCTCCCGGCCGGGAGAAGCCGGCGGGGGTGGCGGAGCGCCCTCCCCGCGGCCGCAGAGGGCCTCTAGAGGCCTCTCCCGGCCGGGAGAAGGCGGCGGGGGCGGCGGAGCGCCCTCCCCGCGGCCGCAGAGGGCCTTTCGAGGCCTCTCCCGGCCGGGAGAAGGCGGCGGGGGCGGCGGAGCGCCCTCCCCGCGGCCGCAGAGGGCCTCTAGAGGCCTCTCCCGGCCGGGAGAAGGCGGCGGGGGCGGCGGAGCGCCCTCCCTGCGGCCGCAGGGGGGCTCTGGAGGCCGCTCCCGGCCTGGAAAAGATGGCGGTGGTAAGTTCCCCCCTCCCTCCTCCCTCCTCCTTCCCCCCTCTTGACCCGCGTATAAGCCGAGGCCGGCTTTTTCAGCCCTTTTTTTGGGCTGAAAAACTCGGCTTATACGCGAGTATATACGGTAAATCAAAGAATTGAAAGTCTACAATCTTACTTTTTTCATAAAATCCTAGGAGTGCCAAAATGTGTCCCTTATGCTGCATTATGCCTGGAACTTAACCAAAAGCTGCTGTCAACTAGAGCTTGGTTTAAGCACAATTAAATTTTGGTTGTGTCTACTGTTTAGATCAGAACCCACCAGTCTCACACACATGATGCTCACACATGATGCTTGCAGATGTTCAATTCAAATGGTCAAAATTTATTGAACATAAAATTAAATCTATGGGGATTTCTTTAGATGGGTTGACCCTAGACTCTGCAAACTCGATATTTGTTAGAATTAAGAGCAGATTGTTGGATATAGAAAGACAAGAACTTATGAGTGCGGCTAGGAGAACCTTTTGCTTGAACAAAGTTGCTTCGTATTTTTATAATTTAACTAATCCGCATCAACGAAGAGCTTTTATGCTGGCCAGGTTTAACGTTTTGCCCTCAGCGCTGAGAGAGGGGAGATATCATAAAGTTCCATATATGAACAGACTCTGCCCTTGTGAGTATGCTCATGTTGAAACTGTGACTTATGTTTTGTTATACTGCCATTTGTATGCAGAAATCCGGGTCAAATTCTTATTACCCTTGCTAAGTAAAAAAAACGAGTCGTCTGATAAATATAAATTATTGTTCTTATTGAATAACCAGAACCCAGACTTAACCAATCGGGTAGCAGAATTCTTACAACGTGCAATAAGCAAAAGGGAGCTTGTATCTTAACTGTGAAATTTTTAAATTTGATGTGTTTAGACTGTTTTGATTATTCCTTTTTATGCCAATAAAGGTGATGATTGATTGAATTGAAAATAGTTGTAACCATTAAAAATGCCTAGTGGCTAATGCAAACTTTTAATCTACATAACAATTTAATCCTAAATTGTTGGTGTGAAAAATGTTTTATAAGAGAGAAAGTTTTATTTTTGGCCTGGAAAAGTTCACTATTTCTCATTACATTATGGAGGCTTCCAGCAAAAGAACTTTCTATATTAGACACCAGAATGTAGACTTTGAAGCCAGTGGATAGTAGGCAATCTAGCAGTTCAGTGTGGGTTCTATCAGTCAGTGAGCACTCAGCCTTCAGAGAGTGAGGAGCTGCTCATACTCTGCAGTTTCCTAAACAGGTTTGCCAACCTCCAGGTAGGGCCTAGAAATCTTCCAGAATTACAACTGATCTCCAGACTACAGAGATCAGTTCCCCTGGAGAAAATGGCTGCTTTGGAGGATGGACTCTATGGCATTGTACCCCACTGAGGTCCCTTCCCTACCCAAACCCCACCCTCCTCAGGCCCTACTCCCAAATCCCTTAGAATTTCCCACCTGGAGTTGGCAACCCTACTCATAAAATAGTTCCATATTGGCTCTTTAGATCATATGAACCCCACTGGCTAAAATTTCAGCATACCATTGGGGCCACTATGCTGAGTAGCATTGTAATGCAGTACTGTTCAGGCCAGTAGTTTCTTCTGCTTCCAAGATACCCTGGCACGCTATCTTGGAAGCCCTGTTGGAGCCCCTGGTTTAAGATACCTAGAGCTTTATGCTGCTTATGTTGAATTTCCACTCACACATTGTCTTAATATTTAACTTATGAATTTACTCACAGTATTCTTAATTCATGAGTGCATTTCATAAAACTCAAGGCATGATATAGCACATGTTCTGATCCAATTACGACTTTAGATCCACTACTGCCACTCCAAATTGCAGTGTGGTCTAGACTGTCATTCTCCAAATATTCATTTTGTAACTTTTAGTTTCAGCAGCCTTGTCTTTTTAAAATATCTTGGTGCTTATAAAATATGCTTCTCGTTCAGCTTTTCCTTTATGATGCATTTTTTCATATTTTAAACTGTTCTGGTTATTGTTTTAAAGCATGTATTGATATTAGGAGTGAAATACTGAAAGATAAGGCCAAATTATAATGTTTTATAAATATTTTCAATATATATTGCGAAGCACACTGTACTTTAAATTTTGGGTTTATTTTATCGATGTAATGCTTTTAAGGAATCATTTACAATTTATAGCTCAAATAAAATTTTCTGAGTAAAGGAATAATTTGCCCAGGGCTCTTATATCAAATAAATCACTCCTTTTAAAGGAATCACCCCAACACATGTTTACAGTTTAGACTGTCGTTGATGCTTCAGCACGTCTAGGTCAAGTGTGACAATTCTGTCATTTGCCACATAGATGTGGAAATGTTGAGGAACCAATCCAATGCATAGAAGACACATTTAGTGTGTGCTTAGTTAAAAGATTTTTACCTCCCCACAGCAGCTTCCATTAAAAAATAATACAAGGTTTACAGTACCTTCCCCCCAGATATACCTAGAGATGGCAGGCTGATGATTCAGTATGCTCTTTCCAGTCCTCAAGCTATTAGTACCACTGCGGTATTTACATTGTAGAAAGCTAAATAATCTTAAAGGCTATATAAGAAAATAGTTTAAATTATTCTTGGGTGTGTTTTTTTCAGATTTGTTTTAAATACACATTTAGGTTCAAATTTATAGCAGCAAGAGATTTTCCTCTTACATGACACAAGGCTTGGTAGTAATCCGATTTCCATTCTGGTATTTGGATTTATTCTACACTAGGTTCCTGTGAGGAGTGGAGTGGGCCTGAGAACTGAAACAGGCCTGACCCCCACCACTATCACCTCCACCAAACAACTGAAGCCTTTCCTGTAACACTCTATTGACTAGCTGCCAATCATGAAGTTTCATACTTTTTTGTGCAACTCTCCAAGGAAACTAGATTTCTCATCTCCTTACTCAGGATTTTGCAGTTGTTTTATTTGAAAGGAAAAAAAAAGGATAAGTCTTGAGGAAAAGGGAAAAAAAAGTGAGCAACATAAGTTATTTTTAACCGGAATGACAAACACGATAACGTGGGGGGAGGGGGGAGTGCTAACGAATATGTAAACCAAGCTGTCCTTTGTAAGTATTTTGTTTACTGCATTTATTTAGGCAAGACGTTTCTCTTTTAAATGACCCAATTTATCTTCCCTCTTCAGCACAATTAAAAATACAGCATGTATTTTTGTGCAAGATCATATTTCTTGGTTTGAAGTAAACCAGTAAAACCTAACTTGGTGTTTTATGATATCCTGTGTAAAAATGCCAATAATTACAGTGTGCTATGTGTCATATAAAGAAGTGAAAAAATCTGAAAAGAACATTGTTATTGATGAATATAATGACGTTATTATTATTACCGAGGCCAATAATCCACTGAATACAGTGCAGCTAAAAATGTAGTAGTACTTGAAGATATGTGTTGGTTTCTAACTTTTCTTCATAATCCAAACTCTTTGTAAAACTGAGTGTTTTTTACTACTACTGCTGTTTTTTAAATATCTCTTTGGGGTAACCATTTGAACTTGCTACCATATTGGTGTTTCTTAAAGGTCTATCAGAAGCCTTGATGATTGCAGCCAGCTACAAGATAGCTTGTGGTGTATCAGGAAATCAAAGAGCCAACATCAAAGAAAATTGCTGAACTAGGTGTTAGATGCAGTCATTGATTTTTCTCTCTCTCCCAGTAGCAATAATGGGAATGGGGAGGGGGGAAGTGCTCAAAAAACCTGAAGCACACAGTAGCAGAATTCCAAATATTCCCCTGTAGCAACTTTTACTCCCCCTACCCCACGTAATCCCATATTTGGTGGATTTAAAATCCACCAAATGCAAGCCATGAACTCTTCTCTGGCATTTGTACCCCAGTGGGTATAGTAGCATGTATTTCCATAACAAGTAGCATTTTATATAATATTTTCTTTGATAGCTGTGGTTGCTGTTATTGGGTATTTTTAAAGTAGCTCTGTATTGTTGGTTTAACTGCCCTTTCTAATTTCCTTGCTAGTTTTATCAATAGAGTATGTCATTACTATACATCACTGTAACCCAAATGCTGGATTTCTAGATCTTGCTATAAAGGAATTACACTTCCATAAAATCTTTTAGGTAGTGTGCTCAGCTACCTTATGATCCAAAACTATGACATGGGCTCAATTTTATGTGGCTCCATAAATAATTGGGAAAGGGAATACATCAAATAATAGCAAATTCTGCATTACCGCATTCAGTTCTGGGGAAGGATAGTTACCAGCACCTCTTAATAACTTGCAGAAGGAGAATTGGGGCAAACTACTTAAAACTGGAGGTTAGAGATAAGCATTTTTTTCTAATAATAATTAATGTGAACTTAACGCTTTTCAATATGATTTCTAGGTTTTACTTTACAGTATGAGACTTCTTACTCAAACCATGCAGTCATACTGGTTGGATTGAGTGTAAAATTGGTATATCTAGTTCTTATTTTTATATTTGAAGGATAGTCAAAGTATATTCTTAAAAGTGTCCAATGGAAAAAAATGTATTTATAAAAATCACTAATAGCTGAAATCCAGCAGATAAGTAAGCACGCGATGCTGAAGTCCTATTGAAATCAATGTGGTTTAAGACTGCTTAACTGGTTGATATCATTTAGAAAAATGCTAACATGTCTGAAACTATAGTTATCTGTTTGTTTTTTTAATTGATCTGTGGCGTATGTTGAGAGTATTTTCTTTTTAAAATATTTTCTAGGATTCACGGAACAGTACAAACATTCCTGCAGCTTCAAGACCAGCATCCCAGTTTGACCAATGTGGCATCTCGGATTTTTTGCCACTGAAGGCTGAGTCGGATTATGATGCATCTTTTCCAGTGGTACACAATAGACCCAATTCTCAGGCTTCTTCATCTTACTCCTCCACCCTAAATATCACAGCCAGCATCAAACGAGCAATGCAAAATGGATGTTAAGTTTTGTTGTGTGGTTTTTTTAAGTGGTAAAAAAAACTAATTAAATCCTATTTTATTAGGGTGCTTGTAGTCTCTGTGCATTTTTGTGACATTAATTTTGCATTTATTCAGTGTGGTGGGTTTAGGTGAGGGTGGGTCTGTACATATGTTCCTTTGCTTCATACTTTCAGCATAGTGAAACCATCCATTTTAAAAAAAATAAGTTCCATTTAACATGGAAGCTCATTTTTATGTAATATATTTTTAAATGTTAAAGAATGACACATTTTGGGTAATTTTCCCTCAGACTTAAAAAAAATCAATAAGCCATTTTGGTCTCTATCTATCAAAGTTGTTTCATACTTGTCTGTTTTAAAGCAGGGCTGCAATACTTTAATAGGATTGAGAGAGCTATTTGAAATGTATACCAATGATTCCTGTCATTTCATGGCAGCCCTGCCATGGTTCACTGAGCCCCCTCTTCTCTCTTGTCAGCTCAACTGAAGACAAGCATTTAGTTGCAAACTTTAAGCAGGTTGTGCAAAACAGAAATGATGTGACTGCTTCTCCTCCTGCACAATAATGTCACTCCTGGTCAATGTGAGAAGGTCAGGTTGCTCCTTGTAAAGCTACATGATACCACTTGCCCATTTGAACAAGTTAAGTGCCGAATCTGGTCCCTGCAGGCACCACAAACTCATCCTTTTAGCAAAGGCTGTGTTTGATAAGAAAAGTAGAAACAATTGTGCTGGAAGGATTTTTAGATGATATGTTTATGTACTTTTATAAGGGCAGTTCCCAAACCAGTATTGCAGGTAATATATTTAGCTTGAGCAGCAAGACTTTAAAATAATGGCTGCTTTGACCTTCAAAATAGGCTTCTTGTGTGTGTGTGTGTGTGTGTGTGTGTGCGCGCGCGCGCTGGTAGGACCCAAGAGTGACGCCCATCTCTGATGCTGACAGAATTTAAAGCAAGGCCATTGCCCTGCATTTTCTGCCTTGTAGCACACAAAAGTAAAATTGTATGTCAGGCCGAGATGTCGGGGAGCTGACAAGATGCCCCAGTGACATTTCAGCTGGAAAGAGCAAGTGTCTTGCAACCAAGTGGTCAAATATCAAATAATAGGTCAAGCAGGAAGGAGCTGAGTTCTAACCACAAAGAGGTTTCTGGTAACTTACTTGACAAGCTTTTGGGTGCTTTGTGGCTTGACAAAGTGATGTTCTGTTGGGTATCACTAGACAGACTGTTCTTTATCGCCTTCAGAAGATCAGACATTGACATTGATTAAACTCTTTAACCCTTAAAGGTTAAATCTTAGCCGTTATGCGTCATTGTGAGTAAAGAACAAAAGAAAATTTGTAATATATACCATTTGTTATGGTATTAATCACCCCAACTCCCCAGTGTCATTAACGTTTGATGTGTGATGTAGTTTTTGACAGGGATATTGAATACAAAATCTATATGTTAGATTGCTTCTCATTATGGATCAGGGATACATTAGAAAAATAACATTGTGCTTTGTAGAATTTGTAATTTCTTCTGCTTTGACAAGAGCAGTGTTTGATTCCAAGGGTCTTGACTACTAACTATCTTTGTTCTCTTTGCCCTAGAAGATAAAATTTGCATATGTAATACACATATAATTATAAGTAAAAATCATGCAAATTTCCAAGAAATGTACTTGAAAACCACTCCATAGAACTTTGAAAAATTTCAAGTTTTTTTAAATATTTAGTTCTAAAAGTAGTTTCACATGTGCAATAGCAACTGTATACACATTCAAATGAACAAGTAGTAAAAGAACTACCTCTTCATGGTATGGTTTTTCTGGATTATTCAAGATAAAGTTTTGTGATAAAAAGTTTCTGTTTCTGTTATACTGATGGCTGCTACGAAAAAGACTGAAAATATCACTAATTACAAACATGGAACAGTTCTCTTATCCAGGTTTATGACTGGTTTTGTTTTTATTGTCCTATAGAAACTGAACTAAAGCTGTAAATGTCATTAGTAAGGATTTGATACCCTGGAGTCAGAATTTTATCTCCTTCTATAACGTTGGAAATATCAAATGCATCTAAAAAGATGATTGTAGTCAATTCCTTATGGTCATATCAATGAATCTCAGTTTATCATTTAAAAGAGCAGGAATGCACTACAGTGACTGTAACATTGTTACCTTTGAGGAATGAGAATAATGTTGATTTGTTTGTCTTATTCAGCAAAGAACAAGTAGAATTTGTAAATGATGAATTGGAATCACTTTTTTTTACAAGTAGATCAGCTGTAATACTTTTAGAATTGTGAAATATAGCTTTTGCAATTCAATGTAGTCAAGACTGCTGCCCTCAAAAAAGTTGAAAAAGAAACCATGGATCTTGAAAAATGTCTGAGTTATATGTTGTAAACCCTTTTATTGAAGAGGTGCTAGGGCAGCAATCCTAGATTATTATCACTGTGTTTTCAAAGAGAACAAAAAAGTTCCCCAGGTTAGAGCTCATTCAGTGGAAATACCTGAAGATGAGAACCTCCCTACTTTTCATAGAGATTACAGCATCTTTGTTCTTCAGCCATTTTTAAAATCCCAAATGATGATTTAGGGCATATAGTTTGGGAGCTTGGTAATCCATCTAACATCTATGAATTAATGTACAAATCCTTAAATTTTGTGTGACCTAATCTCAGTCATGCACACCTTTTTTTTTGCACTTGGCACACAGTCGGCTAACTAGTGAAGAATTACAGATATAAAGATTGTTATATTAATTCCTGCTACAATGAAACCATGAATTTATATTTCGGCATACCATCTTTACCACACTAAAAGTTGAAGGCTTTAGAAACATGAATTTTAATTAGAATAATTATTGATATACAATTATTCCCAGTAGAACTTGCAGAGCTTCCTTACCATGTTGAGAATCCTCTGTGAGAAAGAAACTTTAAACTCAACATCGATGTACTTAGAAATATAAATTTGGTAAACTGGCTACCCTGGTATGACATTACAGTAAGATTTCAGATTGACACACAGGCAAAGATGGTTAGGATTAGAGAGCAGCATTTTATTTGTGAAAAGTTATTTACCGTGTATTTAAGTTCTTAGTGATGAGAATTTAGAATCCTGAAAGACTGCCCAACTCCTCAACAACATCAAACACATTCAGGAGCTTTAAGCATCCAGTGGAAATGAGTATTTTTAAATATTGCTATTTTCATATTTCTAATGCCTAATGTCGAACTATCTTAGTAGTTGTTTTTTCATGATGTAAATGAATGTCACTTTCATGGACTTGATAAAATAACTTTCTAAGTTCCCCTTAACAATTGTATATAAAGATAAGATGAACATTTACTGTAATTCACCGCATAATCGTTGCCGCTGCATCCTCGCACACTGTTTTTTCACTCCAAAATTTGGTTTTTGACGTAATCATCACGTAAAAACACGTAATCATCGCAGCAACCTGGGACTCTCCCTGGAGCCTCTGTTGTCCGCAGCCGCTCCAGCCCCGCCGCAAATTCCGAAGCACGAGGTCTTACTGTGCCTTTGTCGCCTGGTGCAGGGCAGCTGGGTAGCAGATTACTGGAGGAGGACGCGGCTTGTTGGGACTTGTGAGAGGCGTGCCCTGGGGGGCAGGAGGGGAGAGACATAGCTGGAAGGTGTGTGTGTGGGGGGGGGGAAGCCGGCTGCTGCAGCCCAGTGCCTTGGCATTGCAGCCACATTTCCCATGCGGTAGGCTGGAAGGAGGGAGAGGCAACAAGAGGACTTACCATGCCTTCATTGCCTGGCACAGGGCAGCTGGGCAGCAGAGTGCTGGAGGAGGACACGGCTTGTGGGGCTCGTGAGAGGTGCGCCCTGAAAGGCGGGAGGGGAGCGATGTGAGCTGGGACAGTTTAGTAATAAATTATTTTTAAAAAGCTTCACATAATGGTTGCACCCGTTTTTTGCAAAAAAAAATTGGCATAAAATCTGCAACCATTATGCGGTGAATTATGGTATTTTGCTGCTAGAAGTTGTCTTCCCTGTACTTTCCATGCAGATTGATAAACACTGCACTCCCCTCCCATTTCTATAGCCCTTGGTTGACTTGAGCATTGTTTAGATGTTATGCCAAATGCTGGTGTGGCACTGTGATAATACACACACTACTATCATTCTTGTGCATCATGAACTAATTGGTTTCTTTTTGGCCCCATTCAATTATAGTTTGCTATTATATCCAAATAGGCAAACTGTGATTTGCTCTTGCCCTGCATAAGAACATAAGAAAGGCCCTACTGGATCAGACCAAGGCCCATCAAGTCCTGCAGTCTGTTCACACAGTGGCCAACCAGGTACCTCTAGGAAGCCACAAACAAGATGACTGCAGCAGCACCATCCTGCCTGTGTTCAGCACCTAATATAATAGGCATGCTCCTCTGATACTAGAGAGAATAGGTATGCAGCATGACTAGTATCCATTTTAACTAATAGCCATGAATACCCCTTTCCTCCATGAATATGTCCACTCCCCTCTTAAAGCCTTCCTAGTTGGCAGCCAGATACAAGTGGTAGTGTGCCAAATGCAAAACAGTTTGCCGATTAAGCAAGTTATTTTTTTGTCAAAATGCCAGGAATTACTAGCAGAGCTAGTTTGTGCACTTTAAGGGAGGCTTTTCAAGCTCATTTGCATATTGCACCAAATCATTGTTTGGAACTATCTCAACCATTCCTCTGTTGGAACAACACACTTCTATCTCTCCTCATCCTCCAGTATTGGTGATATACTGCTAGACTGGACGTGAACTATTGTTGGTAAGTGAAACTGTGACCTGAAGAGGATTAGTGAGAGCCCATAATGTAATGGTTAGAGGACAACCAAGGCAATCCTTGGGCCAGTCACTCTCAGCACAAACCCATCTTACAGGCTTATTGAAAAGATAAAATGTAAAGAAACCACCCTGAGGTCCTTGGAGGAAGGAGAAAAATGTAATAGATAAATCACCCTGGAAAAAGCTTTGGTCAGCCATGCTCATATAATGTTTCATTCCTTTTCTAGTTTGTTTCAGTTCTAATTTTTAAAAACGTTTTCTCAAACTAAATTCCTAGGTCTTGTCTGCAGGTAAGAACATAACAACATAAGAAAGGCCCTGCTGGATCAGACCAAGGCCCATCAAGTCCTGCAGTCTGTTCACACAGTGGCCAACCAGGTGCCTCTAGGAAGCCACAAACAAGATGACTGCAGCAGCACCATCCTGCCTGTGGTCCACCGCACCCAAAATAATAGGAATGCTCCTCTGATACTAGAGAGAATAGGTATGCAGCATGACTAGTATCCATTCTAACTAATAGCCATGAATACCCCTCTCCTCCATGAATATGTCCACTTCCCTCTTAAAGCCCTCCAAGCTGGCAGCCTTGATGCTTGATGATCAACAGCCAAGGTGTTGATGCTTTTTCTTTCCTTGCAATTTATTTGTTTTAACCACTAGTCAGGTTTATCTATGAGTCATTTCCAGTGCTGGTGAAGAACTGGAACTATTTCACTGACCAGCCCCTTAAATACCAGAATGAATGCCACTGTCATCTTTTTCACTATGCTGGTCCATTACTGAATACCACATATTTCACTGGGAAACCTTGTGTATCATCTCCCCTCCCCAGGAAGGCTGTGGCTCATTAGTAGAGAAGAAGAAGAAGAGTTGGTTTTTATATGCTGACTTTCTCTACCACTTAAGGTAGAATCAAACTGGCTTACAATCACCTCCCCCCCCCCCCACAACAGACACCCTGTGAGGTAGGTGAGGCTGAGAGAGCTGTAACTAGCCCAAGGTCACCCAGCTGGCTTCATGCGTAGGAGTGGGGAAACAAATCCAATTCGCCAAATTAGCCTCCACAGCTCATGTGGAGGAGTGGGGAATCAAACCCGGTTCTCCAGAATCCACCGCTCCAAACCACCACTCTTAACCACTAAACCACGCTGGCTCTCTTCTTGGCATGCAGTAGTTCCCTGGTTCAATTGCTGGAATCTCCAGTGGAAAGGATCAGGTAGTATGTGATGTGAAAGAGCTCTACCTGAGACCCCAGAGAGCCGCTACCAGTCTGAGTAGACAACATTGCCCTTGCTGGACCAATGGTCTTGACACAGTATAATACAGCCTACTGTGTTATAAGCCCTGAAAGAGCCCTTCATTCATCTACAGACAACTTCCTGGTGGTCCCTGGACCAAAGGCCATCTGGCTGTCCTCTCCACCCCATTGCCCCCCCATTACTGCTTGGGTTGTTGACAGTTATTATACCTCCCTGGTTCTGTATGATTTTTATTTTACTTGAGATTTAATCTCAGGGGAGGGGCTGTTGAATTGTTTTATTAAGCACCATCATGTTATTTTAGGTGAAGTATATTTATAAACTCTGGTGATCTTGAGTTATAACTTGGATAAAATATTTATCCAATCATTTATGGCAAGAAAAAATTTCCAGAATGTTTTTTGTTCTGTGACAGTAATGTAGCTTATGTGTTCCATCAACAAAAATGTGTTGCATGTAAAAACAAATGCATAAGATGAAGCAGGAATAGATTTAGAGCCACTTTCTGATGATGAACAGCCAAGAAACATCTTTGGTTGTTGTGGACAAAGTTTTCCTCCTTCAACATTAACTCCCATTTACTTTTTCTTCTACAGCTCATCTATCATGCTCAAATTTGCGACAAACCCTAATACAGGAATGTTGAACTCATTTGTCACAAGGGCCGGATATGGCATAAATGTCATTTGATCATGTGTACCATGTGTACAAGCCTGCAGAGGGTTTGCCAGCCCAGATTGGGACTGGGGTCTGGGTTTGTCTGCCTTGACCAACGAGCCTGCAGCGGGGTTACTAGCCCAGATCAGAACTGGGTGTGTGTGTGACTGCCTCAATTGGCGAGTCCGCAGCGGGTTCGCCAGCCCAGATTGGGACTGGGGGATACTGCCTTGACAGCCAAGCAGACTCACAAACTTCTCTGATTTTTTTTTACAAGCAGTTCTCCACAGCTGCTGTGTGGCTGTGTAAACAAGTGAAGAAAGGTAATTTGTAGCTCACCCCTTACATTTACTTTCCATGTTTGCTATTACCAACATGTGCATGGGTTGTACACATAAATTTTTGAATATGGAGATCCCTTCCCACATGCCCCAGCTGTCTCACAATATTTAATAGTTTGTGTCAAGGTTATACTGGTTCCATAAGAAAAGAGCAAAAGTCCAGTAGCACCTTAATGACTAACAAAATTTGTGGCAAGTATGAGCTTTTGTGAGTCACAGTTCACTTCTTCAGCTGTGACTCAGAAAAGCTCATACCCTGCCAGAACGTTTGTTATTTTTTAAGGTGCTACTGGACTCTTGGCTCTTTCTACTGCTACAGACAAACTAACACGGCTACCCGTCGTGCTCTATCTATGGTTCCATAACACATTTAATAGATGAAAAAACAGAGTATCATGTAAGAATCTGGGAAATGCAGCTTCCAATCACCACTCTGAAGCTCTGTGAGTTACCCTGGGTCAGTCACAAACTAATAAACTTTACTGTCTTATTAAGAGGGGGAAATATGGGTGGGGGACCCCGAGTTTCTTGGAGGATGGGTGGAATAAAATTTTCCTATTGTTTGATAATAAATTATCTAATATTCTAGCATCCTTCATTTTTAGATCTTATACAGAATATCTTTTTCTCATGTGAATCAGTTCTAGACATTCCACTCATTCATGGCTCTTTTGACACAGGCTCTCAGCTCCCACCAACTACAGGCTTCCCTGATTGGTGTGATGTTGCAGGCAGCACTTGTGCACTCTCCCACATGGAGCTGAATGAAGAAATTCTCAAGCACATTGGTGCTCTTTTCAGAATCCAAGGTCCCATGTACACAAGAAAAGTTTTATTAGTTATTGCTGTCTGTCTTTTAAGGTATTATAAGAGTTTCTAGGTAGAGTTCATTTTTTATGTTTGGTTGCTCTACTGAGGCTCAGTGATGGGTGAGTTTTCTACATAAATAAATAAACTCAGAGAAGTGCATAGTAAATTTAGAAGTCCAAGTGAATACAGGAATGAGTTCCTGTAGTTTTTCTGAGCATGCCTTAGGACATGCCTCCAGCTTTAAATCCTGTTTTTCTTACAGAAAATAACTTCTTTCTCTCTCTCTTGTTTTTTGGTCAGCTTTTGCCAAGAAGCAATTTATATGTGATTAAGAATCAAAATTCTGAGATGATTAGACAGTGAATGAGAAGGCTTTCAAAAGCATCTTTCCTATACAAAATCGGGGGACAACTATTTTAAGTCTGTTTTAAATATATGCTCGGCTGTGCATTGAATATATACCACAAATAGGAGGCTGTGTAAGTATAGACACCATATTGTGAATTTAACCAGTGGCTTCCCATGATATTCAAAGACAAGCAAAAATTTTTACTAACCCTAACACTAGGATTCTTCTTGCTCTTGTAGGGGAATGTCATTTCCCATATATTGGCTTGTGGGTGTCAGTGCTGAAAAACGTTTCCCTGTCTGCTGTGAAAGGAACAATGTGATAGTTGCATCCAACATGGTGTCTTGATTTTTCAAGATATACCTCAGCTTGTGTCCAAGCACACAATTTGGGCATTAGTGCTGACATGTGTATGCTTCTTTGGATGAGTTAATTTTGCATTGTATTACAATCAGAACTAAAATAATATTTATATATTTTAAAAGCATAAAGCCAACTTATAGAATATACTTTTTTAGTAAAAAAAAAAAAAAAAAAGGCAAACATTTCCCAACGACTGTGGTTATATTATACTTAAGAAATCTGAAAACAGTTCATTTGATTGATATTGTGGATTGTTCCCCTGGAATGAAAGCTTTTTAGCCTAGTACTGTTGATTCTGCCATGGTGTTTTCTGAATATTTATGAAATGGGGGGGTTGTGCTTGTATACTTGACTGATTGGTCAACCACACCAGGAAAGGTAGGGAGATCAATGGACATTACTATTGGGATATTAGATTTGTTGGTATTCCAAACAAATTACTTAAAACCTAAAGGAGAACACCCTGACTGATCTAGTTTTAGATTGTCACTAAGAGTAAATTTTAAAAGGAGGTGAGACCTTTCAAGAAAAGCCTAGGTTGATCTGTTTGCTATAAATTAAGATCAAAAGCTGCCACTTTGCTACATAAGTAAAGTTAAATGGCCAAGCTAGCAGATCTAATTTTGTAAAAACTAATTTGTGAGCATTTTCCTCTAACAGTCTCCTGTGAGGAGAAGTTCCCGTCCAAGTTGAGAAAGAATAAAGGTTCATGAGCCATGCAATGCCACTCTCTATAAAGGAAATGAGTCCTCTTCTCTTGCCATGAGAAGGCCCAGCCGAATCCAAAGCATGCTCCTGTTTCAACCAAAATGTTTCTCTTTCACGTATACACACAGCAGGGCTCCCTGAAGGGTACAGATTAAAAAGCTGGGGTTATTTCAAAAAGTGTCTGAAGTCTTCCTCCTAGTCAGAAAGAATTGCGCTATAAAGGTATATAATTTGACAGGGGAGGAGTTTCTCCATTTGGTGCTGAACCCTCCCCCACAAAAAGAATATTCTTTTTAATAACTGAAATGGCTCCCACCACTGTCTTGAAACTGCAAGAACCACTCTTATAATGTTCACCAAGTAGATACAACTCACTGTGTGAACTATTAGAATACAAACTTATTTCTTTAATGAAGCTTCTAGGCATTTTTGTAAATGAAAAAAGGCAGGTGCTTCAAGTCCATTTAGAAGAAAGGGTTGTCATAAACAAACCCCAGTGGATCAGCATTGGGAGGTCAAAGTGCTAGTTTAGGATGGATTTTCTTTTGTAAAATCAGATAAGAAGCTGGGCCATTTGGTCTATAAGGTGCTACTAGATTTTCTTTGGGAATCCAATGGTGGGATTTTTTGAACATTTAACTGGTTTGCCCCACTTGTTCCATTTTAGTTTTCTGTTCCATTTTTATCATATTTCTATCTTCTTCCTTTCATTTTCCATGTACATATATTGTTGAAAGTTTGCACTGCAATGAATAGCACTTCACTTTTCTTCGAATTTTCTTTTTCAAAATTTATAGCCTGCCTTTCTGCCCTCATAAGGGGCACCGAGGCAGCTAAAAAATTAAAAAAAAATACAATCACACCGTAAAACCAACAAAAAACATTTAAAGCCAGAAGTAAAATGCATAATATAAAAGCAACAAACATTGTGCAGGAACAAGGGATCACTGAGGGAATGCCAAATGAAACAAAAACATCTTCACCCACTCGTGGAAGACAGCAACAGAAGGGGAGAGATAAGTCTCTCTGAGGAGAGAGTTCCAGAGTTTTGGTGCCACGATCAAAAAGGGCCTTCCCCAGATTACCACCCGCCAATGAAGATGACCATAGTGGTTCGGTAGGTTCATAAGTGAGTAGGCAGCACTTTAGGTATGTTGGTCCCAAGCCATACAGGTCTTTAAAGGTCAACTCCTGCACCTTGAATTGTGTCTGGAAACAGATTGGGAGCCAAGACTAGAGTGATATGGTCCCTACCACCCACTCCAGTCAACATGTGAGCATTCTGTACCAACTGAACTTTTCAAGGGCAGCCCCAAATAAAGTGCACTGCAGTAATCTAATGTAGATGTAATGAGGGCATGTACCACAGTAGCCAGATCAAGGAAAGGCTGTAGTTGGCTAGCAAGTCAAAGCTGGTAAAAGGTACTGGCCACAGTTGCCAACTGCTTATTCAGCAGCAGGCCTAGGGTCCAATAGCATCACCCAGACTACAAGCCACTTCTTTCAAGGGGAATGCAACCCCATCCAGTATGGGTAGCACCTTAAAACCTGGGTCAGACCTTCTCCTCTCCAGTAGCACTTCCATCTTGTTGGGATTAAACTCCAGGCACTGGTTGAGGGTTTCTACAGCCTCCCTAGGATCAAGCAGAACCACCAGATAGAGCAGAATGTTACCTGCATATTGGTGACTACCCAGTCCAAATCTCCAGATGACTTCACCCAGAAGTTATGGGTAAAGAGCATAGGAGATAAGATGGAGCCTTGTGGGACCCCACAGGTCAAGGTGCTGAGGTTCTGGGGCTCATAAGGCCATTGTATCATTCTATGCTATTCAAGCTTGAGTTCTGAGGTACAAAGCAAAAAAGTTGACCCCGAATTGGTCTTCTATTAATGAAGAAAGATTGAACAGCTTAGTATTTGGCTAGATGTTCATTTGAAGATGGATTAATCTATCACAATTGAAATCTACCTTTTCTGCAAAGAGATCAAACATGTTTGGGGTTTTTCCTTTTTATTTTCACCATAATTCAGCTGGAAGAGGTTAGGTGGAGACAGGCTTTCCCAAGGTTACCCAGACAGCTTCCTGATGGCTGAGCAGAAATATGAACCAAGAATGCTCCTTTAAAATCCACCATTTTGTCCTCTGCTCCACTCTGGCTGTTGGCTACATTCAGAAGGCGCTTTTTAATGTTATTTAGATTTATAGCCTGCCCTATCCTTCAGGTTCAATGTATCAATACTTCCATATCTCATTTATCATCTCAACACTTGCATTAGCTAGCTACTTTAATAGGTTAGAAGAGTGTTATTCAATTTGGAGGGCTAGAGTGGGATCTCCATTTAGGTCCAAGTTCTATGCTCTATCCAGTAGCCCCACTCTGGTTTAAAAAACAAAATTTCTATATAAAAAAGCTATTTATAGGGGTGGGATTGTGTCTGCACTGAAGATTCTAGATTAATTAAAGCCTTGATTTTACTTATTTGTTTCACATCTCTAAAGATAAATACAGATTGCTGATGTTGATGCTGAAAGATGGATGGTTACAAAAGAGAGCCTTGTACTCCTCTGTTGTTACCAAATAAGATTTAGAAAAGTAGGGGTCATCTGAACCACAAGAGAAATCCATGAATCCCACTGTGAATTAGGAAACAGAAGGGTAAGTGCCTATTTCTTGTGGAGTTTGCCCCATATCTTCTCCAATTCTCAACATTCTGCAATACAGACTTGAATTACCAAAATGGTACTATTAGAGGAGCAAGGTAAATCCTATGCAAGTGCAATTTGTCATGAGGTATATCTTGCTTTATCTCCTTTTATTGACAACATCAAGAAAGTTTAAGAGCAACTGAGTTTTTTTAAGGTCAGTTGCCATTGGCTTAATGGAATCCTTTCTCATTTGTTAGCAAGTGCCTACATAGCTAAGTGATGTACAAGAGTAAAGTAATTCAGCGCAAGGATAGAAGTGGAATTTATAGAAAGTGCTGATCTTTGGAAAATGAAAGGGCTGATAATAGCAATTAATGATTGTAAAATCTGCTACTTTTGTGCAGAGAGACTTTAAAACCATGTTTAAAAGGAGAAAAAGATTAAAATACTTATTGATTGACCAATTGGGAATAGGTAAAGTTTAAAAGCAAAGCATTGACCAATATGTGTTATATTAATTAAACCCGTCTCATCATTGAGAATAAACAAGAACAGATAACTTGTATCTGCAGGTTTCTGAGCTGATACCAGATTGATTAGACTTCAGAGGTCTAATGCCATGTAAGCCAGAACTCACTCTTCAGAAAAGTTCTTTGCGTAGCTGGACAAATACCTCCACTTTTTGGCACACAATTTAAGAATCATCACAGCATGTCACCTGCCATGAATTGCAAGGAGGAAGTACATTGTTTAAAAACTCCATGTTTCCAATTATTAGAGGGTTTCCCCCGAGCCTGAACACAAAAAAATGGATAATATCAATTTGGTAAAGAATGCTGCAGTCAGAATGTTGACTGGAGTGGATTGTAGAGACCATATCTCTCCAGTATTGTCCATCTACAATGGCTTTCAATTTGCTTCAGGGCTCAATTGAAAGCGATGGTATTAGTCTTTGAAGCCCTGTATGGCCTGGGACCAACATATCTTAAGGACTGCCTTCTCTCTTATGAACCTACCCATACACTCCGGTCATCTTCAGAGGACCTGCTTCAGTTGCCCCTGCCATCTGAAGCTAGAAGGGTGGCTGTCTAAGAAAATGCCTTCTCGGTCATGGCACCAAAACAATAGAACTTCCTCCCCAGGGAGATTGGTCTGTCTCCCTCTATCGGTGTCTTTCAGTAATAGGTGAGGACTTTTTTTGTTCTGTCTGGCATATTCCCAATAACAGTTACTGGCCCTCCTTCTAGTGTTGTTTTTCTGTTTTTAATGGAATTATTTTATCATTTTTAATTGCTTAAATGTTTTAATGTTTTTTTATGTTTGTCACCTTGTGTACCCTTATCGGGTAGAAAGACAGGATAAATTATTTTAAATAAAATAATAAGTAAATAATATTGAAATGAATAGTTGAATGGCTAATTAAGCCTCCATGCTCAGGAGTAGTATATCTCTGATCAGATACTGATGGCAAACAATCATAAAGGCAGGAGTTTTTTTCATGCACTGCTTACCCAGAACTATGTTTAGAGATGGTATGGTAGCAAAAAAGAATAATTTGTGTGGAATGGAGCTGAATGTCATCTGTATTAATTCTGTTTGTTTATACAGTATCGTCTGCATAAAACAATAGCCTCTAACACTATAGCAAACAATCTTTATCCAGTGTTATGTTGTGATCCACACATCCATCATTGTACTGTGCAAGAACTTCATCTAGTTTGGTATTTGTTATCCCAGTAATTTCATTTTCTGGTTAGTGATGGAAGATCACCTGGGGTTTCTTTGTGGCACCTTAAGTTTCATGGGAGAAAGGTAGCATATGTGTGTGTGTTAAGTGCTGTCAAGGCACTTCTGACTTAGGTGACGCTATGAATTAATATCCTCCAAAATGTCCTATTGGTGACAGGTCTTGCAGGCTGACGGCCATGGCTTCCTTTATTGAGTCGATCAATCTCATGTTCAGCCATCCTCTTTTCTTGCTGCCTTCAACTTTTTCTAGCATTATTGTCTTTTCCAGTGACCCTTGTCTTCTCATAATGTAACCACAGTATGATAGCCTCAGTTTAGCTTCTAGGGACAGTTCAAGCTTGATATGATCTAAAACTTAATGATTGGTCTTTTGGTGGTCCACAGTATCCATAAAACTCTCCTCCAGTACAACATTTCAAAGGAATCCACTTTCTTCCTGTCAACTTTCTTCATTGTCCAACTTTCACACCCATACATAGCAATGGGGAAAACTATGGCATGAATGGATGCACACCTTAATGTGGTGAGGGGATTTATGTGTGTCAGGGAAGCTGAGAGCGGAAGCTGAGAGCAATACCGTAAGGGGTCTGGACTCTATCAAGAGACTAAACTCCAAGTAGAGTCACTTAAGATGGAATGGTCACAGCTGAGACACCAGACGAAGATGCATCCACCCCCTTAAGGGATCAATGGCCACATCCGCAGAAGAGAACAGGCAGTTCCAGTGGTGATGTGGGCAGAGGAATCCTTGAAGTTTAGCTACTGGGCAGCAGCAGTAGTGGAAGGTGACACTGGCAGAGGATCTTTCGTAGACAACGGTAGTGCCACTACAGCTAACCCTGGTTAGTACTGCATGGAAGAAGGTACTAGTAAACCACTTCTGGCCAGCCTTTACCTTGAAAATCCTATGATGAGACAATCTAAAATAGAAAAAGATATAGTGCTGGAAGATGGGACCCCCTGGTTGGATGGCACTCAATCAGCTACTGGGGAAGAGCAGAGGACAAGTACGAGTAGCGCTGTTCTTAATGATGCAATTGAACTAAAGCCAAAAGGATGTTCAGTGGTTGACATGAATGGATGCAAAAGGAAAGTCCAAAGCTGTTCAACGCATATAATAGGAACATGGAATGTGAGCAGCTTGAATCAAGGTAAGCTTGAAATTGTAAAACAAGAAATGGAACATTTAAACATTTCAATCCTGGGAGTAAGTGAACTAAAGTGGACTGGATTAGGACATTTTCAATCAGAAAATCACAAAGAGTTTTACTCAGGGAATGACAAAAACAGAAGAAATGGAGTTGCTTTTAATAGTGAGGCAAGATGTAGCAAAGACAGTCAGGAGCTATATTGCAAAGTCTGACCGAATAATATCAATCATACTTCAAGGAAAGCCTATCAACATAAGCATCATTCAAGTTTATGCCCCAACTACAGATACTGATGAGGAAGAAACTGAAAGTTTTAATGCAAGTGTTCAGGAAGAAATTGATTTCTGTGATTTCAGAACCACTGGCAATAATATTTGAGAATTCATGGAGAACAGGAGAAGTTCCAGCAGACTGGAGGAGGGCAAATGTGGTCCCCATCTTTAAAAAGGGGGAAAAATAAATCCCAAACAATTATCACCCAGTCAGCCTGACATCAATACCAGGTAAAATACTAGAGCAGATAATTAAACAGATGGTCTGTAAGCACTTAGAAAGAAATGCCGTGATCACTGACAGTCAACATGGGTTTCTCAAAAACAGGTCATGCCAAACTAATCTCATATCTTTTTTTGAAAGAGTGACAAGTATGGTAGATGAAGGGAATGCTGTAGATGTAGTGTACCTTGATTTCAGTAAAGCCTTTGATAAAGTCCCCCATGATCTTCTTGAAAAAAAGCTAGTAAAATGTGGGCTGGACACTGCTACTGTTAGGTGGATTGGTAATTAGTTGATCAACCGAACCCAAAGAGTGCTCATTAATGGCACAACTTCATCCTGGAGAGGAGTGGCCACAGGGGTCTGTCCTGGGACCACAGGGGTGCCACAGGGTCTGTCCTGGGACCGGTACTATTTAATATTTTTATAAATGACTTGGATGATGGAATAGAGAGCATGCTAATCAAATTTGCAGATGACACCAAGTTAGGAGAGGTAGTTAATACCCCGGAGGATAGGATCAGAGTTCAGAATGACCTTGATAGACTGGAGAGCTGGGCCATAAGTAATAAAATGGATTTCAGTAGGGAGAAATGTAAGGTACTTCACCTAGGCAGAAACAACATAAGGCACAGGTACAGGATGGGAGAGAGTTGGCTTGACAACAGTACATGTGAAAGAGATCTGGGAGTCTTAGTGGACCACAAACTGAACATGAGTCAACAGTGTGATATGGTGGCTAAGAAGGCCAATGCAATTCTGGGCTGCATCAATAGGAGTATTGTGTCTTGATCAAGGAAAGTAATACTACCACTGTATTCTGCATTGGTCATAGCTCACTTGGAATACTGTGTCCAGTTTTGGGCTCCACAATTTAAGAAGGATGTTGACAAGTTGGAGCGTGTCCAGAGGAGGGCGACCAGAATGGTCAGAGGTCTGGAATCCATGCCGTATGAGGAGAGACTTAGGGAGTTGGGTTTGTTTAGTTTGGAGAAGAGAAGGTTGAGGGGAGACATGATAGCCATGTTTAAATATTTGAAGGGATGTCATGTTGATGAGGGAACTAGCTTGTTCTCTGTTGCTCCAGAGACTAGGACATGGAGTAATGGATTTAAACTAATAGAAAAGCGATTCCACCTAAACACTAGGAAGAACTTTCTCACGCAAGTAAAGTGATGCTCAAAATCTTACAGCAAAGGCTGTTACCATTTGTGGAACGAGAAATACCTGATGTTCAAGCTGGATTCAGAAAAGGAAGAGGCACTGGAGATCATATTGCAAATATACGTTGGTTACTAGAGCATACGAGAGAATTTCAGAAGAAAATCAGCTTGTGTTTCATAGATTACAGCGAAGCTTCTGACTGTGTAGATCACAAGAAGCTATGACTGGTTTTAAAGGAGATGGGTGTGCCACTACATCTGATCATTTTGATGTGCACTCTGGACAAGAGGCCACAGTTAGAACAGAATATGGAGAAATTTAATGGTTTCCAATTGGCAAAGGTGTTAGACAAGGATGTATTCTGTCTCCCTATCTCTTCCATCTATATGCACAACATATAATTAGGAAAGCTGGATTAGATTTAGATGAAGGTGGAGTGAAAATTGGAGGGAGGAACATTAACAATTTGAGATATGCCAATGATACTACATTACTGGCAAAAAATAGTAAAGACTTGAAATGACTACTGCTGATAGTTAAAAGAGAAAGTGCCAAAGCAGGACTACAGCTGAACATCAAGAAGACAAAAGTAATGACTACAGGAGAATTACACAACTTTAAGGGTGACAATGAGGAAATTGAAATTGTTGAAGACTTTCTATTCCTTGGTTCCATCATCAACCAAAAGGGAGACTGCAGCCAAGAAATCAGAAGGAGATTGCGACTGGGAAGGGCAGCCATAAAGGAGCTAGAAAAGATTCTGAAGTGTAAGGATGTGTCACTGGCCACCATGATTAAGTTAATTCATGCCATCGTATTCCCTGTTATAATGTATGGGTGTGAAAGCTGGACATTGAAGAAAGCTGATAGGAAGAAAGTAGATTCCTTTGAAATGTGGTGTTGGAGGAGAGTGTTACAGATACCGTGGATTGCCAAAAAACAACAACAAATCAGTGTGTTATAGATCAAATCAAGCCAGAACTGACCCTAGAAGTTAAAATGAATAAACTGAGGCTATCGTATTTTGGTCACATTATGAGAAGGCAAGAGTCACTGGAAAAGACAGTCATGTTAGGAAAGGTTGAGGGCAGCAGGAAAAGAGGAAGACCCAACAAGAGATGGATTGACTCAATAAAAGAAGCCACAGCCCTCAGTTTGCAAGAGCTGAACAAGGCTGTCAAAGATAGGACATTTTGGAGGACATTGATTCATAGGGTCACCATGAGTTGGAAGCGACTTGACTGCACTTAACACACACACACACAGCATGAATTATCTCAATCTTGGTTGCCAGCAACACATTCTTACACTTAAGAATCTTTTCTAGCTTCTTCATGGTGCCCTTCCCAGTCTCAATCTCCTTTTGATTTCTTGGTTACGGTGTCCCTTTTGGTTGATGATGGAACTCGTCAACCTTAAAATTGTTAAATTCCCCTGTAGTGATTACTTTTGACATCTTGATGTTCAAGCTGTAATCCTGCTTTGACACTTACTGCTTTAACCTTCATCAGCAGTCATTTCAAGTTTTCACTGTTTTCTGCCTGTAATGTGGTATCATCTGAATATCTCCAATAGTTAATGATCCTTCCACCAATTTTCACTCCTCCATCTAAATTAATTCAGCTTTTCTTATTATATGTTCTGCATACAGATTGAGCAGATAGGGAGAATCCGGGGCACAGCCCTTCAGTGGTTGTGTTCCTTCCTCCAGGATTGGGGACAAAAGGTGGTGCTTGGAGAAGAGGTAATGCAGTGGTACCCCTTGGTGTGTGGGGTCCAGCAAGGTGTGATCTTCTCTCCTAAGTTATTTAACATCTATATGCACCACCTTGCCCAGCTTGTCTGGCGTTTCAGGCTGGGTTGTGACCAGTACCCTGATGACACCCAGCTTTACCTGTCGATGGATGGCTATCTGGACTCTACACCAGACACACTGGCCAGGTGATTGGACGCTGTGACTAGATGGTTGAGACAGAGCCGGCTGAAATTAAATCCATCAAAGATGGAGGTCCTGTGGCTCGGCCAGGGTGGTTCAGAGGTGGGATGCCAGCTCCCAGATCTTAGTTAGTAGTAGACTGGAGATATAGAAAACCTATGCTGCAATTAGTGAGAGCTATATGAGAGGGCAGCACGTGGCTCAAAATTAAAAAATTACAACATAAACTACCAATAGAGAATTGTAAGCATATATTATAAAGTCAAACACTAACAAAAAACCAAACAACAACAAAACCAAACGTTCTAAAGGCCTCGCAGGGCTTAAGGCTAATTAGCTTACAATTGCAACTCAAATGTAGCCAACTGGCTTAAAGGTAACATGTAATCACAACTCAAATGTAGCCAACCGGCTTGAAATGTTTCTGGTAGCCTCGCAGGGCTTAAGGCTAACCTAATTAGCTTCTATCACAATTCAAATTATAGCCAGCAGGCTTAATTAATAATCACAAAGAGTAGCGAAATAGTAATAAGGAAAGAGATCCATAATAGGGTCTGTCGCAAAGATAGGGTCTGTCGCAAGAAGGACGCGTTTCGACCAAAGGTCTTCTTCAGCTTAATGACCCTGTAAATTTAAGAGGACTATGATAACAACTGTAATAAACATGCAGTTCAGCCCATGGCAAATTGTATTTGTTTTAACAATATAAGCAAATAAACAGTCACCTATCCACAAAAAGGAGACGACTTACCAAATGAGTGTTAAAGAGATGAAAGTCTCCCACCGGGACTTAATGAGACACCACACTCCTAGAGATATGCCAATAACAAAATTCTAAGTCAAAGTAACACCAGCATTGTAATATTGTGCAGAGGAAAAGAATTAGAATTAAAGAGTCTAATCTTACCCAAATTTTGGTTGATTCAGAGTAAGGTATTACCAGAACATGTCAGGTAGCTCATCTTTGGAGTAATGTCATATGGTACTCCAGTGTTAAAATATCCGCAGCTGTAAGATGGAGTTGATATTGCAAAGGGATATCATTTAAAGAGATATTTCTCACAAGAAGCAAGATAAGTCGAATTCTGTATTTAGACCACTAGGAGTCATGGTTTTGAATAAGTAGATGAAGCGTCTTTCTTGACAGTTTAAAATCTTTTTTATATCTTGGTTATGGTAGGCACGTGATTGATATTGCCAAATGACAAAAAACTTGAGATCCTTATCTGTATGGCCTGCATTTATGAAGTGACTGACGACCGGAGCGTCTAAAATTGTTGTTCTGATGCGCGTTCTATGCTCACCTATGCGCACACGGATCTGGCGAAGTGCGCATCCAATGTACATTTTTGGTATGGGGCAGGAACAAAGAAGCGCACACACGACACCGGCGGACGCGCAATTAGAAAACTGTTTGAGAGTATATATGAATTTGCCATCCATGGCAGTGACCTGTTTCACTGGTAAACTAAAAGCACAGACGGCACAGCCACCGCATCTATAATGTCCGAGCGTAGAAATTCTGGGTTTTTGTGGCAAGAGATCAGTCTTTACAAGTATATCCCTCAAGGAAGATGTTTTTCTTAAACCCAAGAGAGGTGGAACGTTGCAGCCAGGTATATGTTCAATCACGTGCCAATGACGTAACAGAATCTTTTTTATGTCATAGGACAAATGGCTGTAGCTAAAAGAGGCTGTCAGTCTTTGGGAATATGTTTTAGGTTTGGGGATAAGAAGATCTTTGCGGTTTTGAGATATAGCTCTAGAATATGCTGAAGACAAAATAGATTCAGGGTAAGAGCGTGCTCTAAGATTTTCTGTAAGAATTCGAGCAGCAGACACAAAATCATTAGATAATGTGGAATTGTGCATAAGTCTCAAATATTGGCCATATGGAAGGTTCTTACGAAGGTGTAGTGGGTGATGAGAATGAAAATGTAAGCCACCACCCTTGTCGGTGGGTTTACGAAATGGAGCAATAACAATGAGATTGTCTGGAGATCTTAAGGTAGTAATATCTAAAAAAGAAATCTTATTGGCATGGAAAGTACCTGTAAATTTTAAATGAGGATTTAATTAATTCATCCATTCAGACAAAGCCATAAAGGATTCCTGAGATTTACAAATAAAATATAAATCATCGACAAACCTAAAGTAAACGTGCACAAACTCATGAAAAATTGAAGAGGCTGGAAATAGGTGCTCCTTTTCAAAGTTAGACATATACAGATTGGCAATGGATGGTGCACAAGAGGCACCCATAAAGACACCTTTTACTTGTAAGTAAAATTGGCGTTCATAACGAAAAAAATTGTGTTCAAAAATAATGTCTAATAATGATAACAAAAAATGTGTAGGAGGATCGGAAGCAGGGCGAGTAGAGAGGCTGAGCTGAGCAATGGTCCGAGTTTCATCTAAAGGAATATTAGTATAAAGGGCAGTGACGTCTAGGGTGGCAAAAACTGAAGAGGGAGAAATCTCTAAGCCTTCAATCTTGTTAATAAAATCTCTGGTATCGGCTACATATGAGGGGGTGTCAATGGAAAATGGGTGTAGAAAAGACTCCAAATATTTGGAAGCAGGTTCAAGAAGAGAACCTACAGCACTAACTATTGGTCTCCCGGGCGGAGCAGTAAGAGATTTGTGCACCTTGGGGAGTGTGTGAAAAATAGGAACTCGGTATTCAACCGGAATCAAAAAATCTGCAGTTTTTTTGTTGATGTAATCCAAAGCCAAGGCATCTAGAACCGTAGAGCGCAATAATGACTCTACATCAGACACACTGGCCAGGTGATTGGATGCTGTGACTAGATGGTTGAGACAGAGCCGGCTGAAATTAAATCCATCAAAGATGGAGGTCCTGTGGCTCGGCCAGGGTGGTTCTGAGGTGGGATGCCAGCTCCCAGATCTTGACAGTGTTTCTTTAACAGTTGTGCCCATGGTCAGGAGTCTGGGGGGTGATTCTTGATGCCTCCTTATCAGTGGAGGCTCAGGTCACTGGCATAACAGTTTTTTTCCATCTCCACTAGACCAGGCAGATGGTGCCCTACCTCTCCTGCCCCGACCTAGCCACGGTGATCCATGCAACAGTCACCTCCAGGTTAGGTTATGGTAACTCTCACTACACATAGGGCTGCCCTCACAACTGATCCAGAAGCTCCAGCTGGTACAGAATGCTACATCAAGGGTCCTTACCGGGACCCCACTGAGGGCTCACATTCAGCTAGGGCTCCACCAACTGCACTGGCTCCAGGTGGAGCATCGGATCAGTTTCCAGGTGCTGGCTGTAACCTTCAAAGCCTTACATGGTCTGGGACCATCGTACCTGTTGGACTACCTCTCCTGGTACGCCCCCCAAAGAGCATTATTCTCACCGAACAACAACATATTAGTGGTCCCCAGCCCTAAGAGTGTCTGGCTGTCCTCAACTAGGGCCAGGGCTTTTTTGGCCCTGGCCCCAGCCTGGTGGAATTCCCTCTCCAGCAAGACCAGGGCCCCGTGGGATCTTAAAGAATTCCGCAGAGCCTGCAAAACAGATATTCTGCCAGGCCTATAGCTGAAGACAGCAATGGTTCCATCAAATCTCGCCTTTCTACCCCCTACTCTCTCCTCAAACTGAATCAGGGGCCTTGGCTGTTTACTGGGCTCACTGCAGCCTGGGAAAGAGTTACCGACATCAAGCTAGTGCATGACATTACCTCCACTGAAAACCAGAAGTGACATCATGGAGTTGGGGCGGGGGGCACAACACTTTAGGATTTACCAAAAACTCAATGGTTTAACCATACTGTTTTGACAAACCCTAGACTATCACCTCTGTCATCATGACATCACAGTTCTTCACCAGAAGTGTCATTGCACACTGACATGATGCCAGAGCACTTGTTCCCACCCCTCAAATCCTTCTGGGGTGCCAGGCTATAGTTCCCCTGGAGAAAATGGAGGGCGGACTCATGTGGCATCACATCTCTGATATGCTCTCTCCCCAAACTCCACCATTCCCAGGCTCCACCCCCAAATCTCCAGGAATTTCTCAACTCACAGTTGGCAACTTTACTCAAAAGCAAAACCACCTCAGACTAATCCTGCTTTGTTCCTAGTACTTTTGCTTAGAAACTTCAGCACTAAAGCATCTGAAAGTCACTGGTTACTGTTCTGCCTTTGGGGAATCAATAGAGCACCTGTAGCAATTATTGTAGAAACAGAAAATAAGACAAGCTGCTTTTTAAAATAACCGGTTATTACCTTCATGAGAAAAGGAATACAAGGTTTGCAACCTGTGAACTGACAAAAGATAAATAGATATTTGTTTACCATTTGTCAAATGCCTACATGAATGAATGAATGAATGAATATGTTTATTTACAGCAAAAGCCTGAATAACATGACCAGATACAACCTGTGAGAGATTAAGATCTCTCTTGTTTAAGAATATCAAAATCATTACCATGGAATGACTTACACATTATAAAGGTGTTTGCAATGGCCCTGTAAGTGAGTGAGTGAGTGAGTGTGTGTGTGTGTGTGTGTGTGTGTGAGAGAGAGAGAGAGAGAGAGAGAGGAGTGGGAAGTGGGAACTTTTCTTAAGGAGAACCTGCCTGATAGCTGGAGGATATTATCAAGCCACATAGCCCTGGGGCACTACTGTTATCAGTAAGTGGCAGGTGTTGTCCGGATGACAACCTGACAGAAAGCCTCAGAGTGCCATTTCAGGTTTTGGGGGTCAAAGGAAAAGACTTCCATAGGGAGGGGGATAGAGGCCTGTTCTTGGTTACATTCAATGCTAAATCACAAAAAGCAGTGTATATTAAAACATTAGTTATGGTTACTTAACCTGATAATAACCAGAGATTAATGAACCATTGTATGTGGCTGGGAAGGGCACGACCTCCCTTTTCTTCCCTACACTCTGTTCCTTCACAGTTTATGTGACATTGCAAGCATGTTTGTCACAAACGTACTGATGTTATAATGTGATTGACTGTATAACGAGTGCAAAGGAGTTCATGGACACATATTGCTCATCAAAACAGCAGTGGAAGGGGGGCAGAGAATGTGGGCATTGTATCAACTAGTGCATGAAACTCTTCCAGGGGCATAACTAATTACCCATCATCCAGGAAGTCAGTGGGGCTGCCAACCTTGTAAGACTGCCTGAAAGGCTATATTTGAGAACTGGCATCAGTTAACTAGTACCTAATGAAAGCAATTCAAAACATTTTAATAGGATACTTTAAGAAAATTTGCCCCTTGCCATACTGTCTTTTAAGTCACATGGAAGGAGGAGGTATGGAACATTGGGTACTCCAGCTCCTGGGTGAAGGGGTGGCATGTCGAGAGCAGTGGAAACAATAACCTTCTGGAATAGCTTCAGTTAGAGTTGGCATCCCTGGAAGGCAGGCATCTGTTCAAAGATTAATCAATTGCTATCCTGACAGTGTTAATTAATGAGGAGGGTAGTGTGTGCTGTCGAGTGAAAAGCATGAGAACTCTAGATCTGAAGTGGCCTTGCCCCCAAACCCTCCCTGAGGGGCCTGGCAACAGCCTGGCATCCCTACCTGTTTCCAGTAGAAAATTGAGGGTGGACTCTATGGTATCATATCCCTGAAAAGCTCCTTCCCCAAACTCCATCCTGCGCAGGCTCCATCCCCCAAATCTCCAGAAATTTGCCCTGCAGCCTTGAGGGCTAGAAAGTTGCTTTTTTTAAAAAAGGTGCTTCCTTTCCTTCCACTTATTAGAATGTCCAACGCGACTCACTGTTTCATTCCTATATTTGTGTACAGCCATCATTTTTTAATTTTCTTTCTGTAATTGGCTTAAATGTATCAGAAGTTTATTCTTATTAACAATTTATATAACCTTTTTAATGTGCAAAGTGTATAGGCTTTCTCTCACTCATTATATTGCAAAAACAACACATCAGAATGATTATTTGCTCTTATACATACTGCTGTGTAAGGAAAACTTGTGTCATTTGTTTATATGGGTGATCACCAATATGTCGCAGGGTCTGTTGTTTTGGACATCCACAGTATATAATGAAAGCTATTGATTTTGCCTACAATATTTGCTTGCATATATTATACCATTTCATTTAATCTTTCAAGGAATAGATATAATGCTGAGGAGAATGTCGCTAGGGGCTTTGAATACTCTGAAGGAATGTTTTTATTCCTGCCATGCTGCATCCTACATGAATCATTGCATCCTGAATCTTTATTTTTTTTGTCTGTCCAATAAGGACATTAATATGATCCTGTCTCACCAGAGAGTTTTGAGACTATATTAATGGAGCTGAATTTCTTTGGCATCATTGGTGAGTGATAGTTTTAAAAATACAGTAAATACTATCTACTGGAAGTGAATCAGTTCGGATTCCTACTGTAAATCTCCTTTTAAAATCCCCAAATAAATGCTGGCTCTCTTATTCAGAGATGGCAATGCTAAATTTGGGGATGGATGCAACAGATAATGACATCCTGAACACATTGTTTATGAACCTTCTGCCCCTGGTGTATTCTGACATGTTACTGAGCCGAAAGTGCTAACTGTGGAGGGGAGGGGAAGAAAGCACGATCATCTACTCCTTTGATATTCCACAAAGTATAGATTGTATACACAAAGCTCTACTATAATGATTTCTACACCAGTGCAGCTTTGCTTATAGAGATCAGCAACCACTCTCTAAAGTCTGTACTATATAAAGCAGGACTTGAGTGTTGTGTGAAAACAAACAGCAGGGAATCCTGAATAGTTTGCAGAATACAAGCCGAATGGCACCTTTTGGCCTCCCACTGTGCAACATTGTCATTGTCTGGGTGATCCAATGCAGAAATCATTTGAACACTCTTAATGATGGCTTTGGAAGAAAACGTAAAGGAAAAAAAGACAAGAGACTACAGGGATGAGAAAAGGAGCGACTGTCAGAAAATGTGAGAGGAATGCAAGATGTTAATTGTACTGTGGCTTGCAACTTCTACAGTAAAGGTGGGATGAACCCAGGCCCCTCCCCCAATCAACTTCCCAGAAGACTCCCCCCTCACCTGCCTCCTTGACCCAAACCCAAACTTACTGAGGCAGGAAAGACAGAGGTGGGAAAGCTTCACATAGCCAGGGACTTAGGATAGACTGAAAGGCAACAGTTCAAATTTTATCTCTGTCACAAAATTTGTTAGGTGACCTGAAACAAGTCTCTGCCTGTCAGAACATCTTTTATGTATCATGGGGGTTTGTATTACATTTATATACTACCTTCCCCCCTCAACATGGTGAGGGGGTTTGTGTGTTAGTGATGTTTAGAGCCATACCATAAGAGGCCTAGACCAGGGGTGTCAAACATGCGGCCCATGGGCTGGATCTGGCATCCTGGGGCACTCAGTCTCCCTTTCCCCACTCCCCTGGCCTTTTCTGGGCTTTCTGGGGGCCGTGCGTGGCTGGGGAGGGAGTGGGGAAGGCTTCAGCCCTGTCATGTGGGGGAGCTTCTGCCTGGTTGTCCTGGGCCTCGGGGTTGCTTGCGCGGCTGGGTGTGTGGTGGGAGCTTCTGCTCAGTCGTGCGGGGCCGCTTGTGCGGCCGGGTGTTAGACAGGAGCTTCTGCCTGGATGTGCCGGGCTGCGTGGCCACTTGCGCGTCCGGGTGTGGGGCGGGAGCTTCTGCCCGGTCGGGCCCTGTGGCTGCGTGCTCAGCCGGGTGTGGAGGGGAAGGCTTTTCTCCTCTCTCTCTCTCTCTCTCTCTCTCTCTCTCTCTCTCTCTCTCTCTCTCTCTCTCTCTCTCTCCCTCTTTCTTTCTTTCTTTCTTTCCTTCCTTCCTTCCTTCCTTCCTTCCTTCCTTCCTTCCTTCCTTCCTTCCTTCCTTCCTTTCTTTCTTTCTTTCTTTCTTTCTTTCTTTCTTCCTTTCTTCCTTTCTTCCTTCCTTCCTTCCTTCCTTCCTTCCTTCCTTCCTTCCTTCCTTCCTTCCTTCCTTCCTTCCTTCCTTCCCTCCCTCCCTCCCTCCCTCCCTCCCTCTGTTTTTCTTTCGTATTTATTTATTTTATTATGTGCATATGGCTCGGCCCGACCAAGTGACATTTATGTCATATCCGGCCTGCCTAACAAATGAGTTCGACACCCCTGGCCTAGACTCTGTTAAGAGGCTAAACGCCTAGCAAAGTCACTCAAGGCAGAATGGTCACAGCTGAGACACTAGATTAAGATGCATCCACCCCCTTCTGGTATCAATGGCCACATCAGCAGAAGAGAACAAACAGTTTCAACAGTGCTGAGAGCAGAGGAATCCTTGAAAGGTAGCTAATGGGCAGCAGCAGTAGTGGAAGGTGACATTGGCAGATAATCTTTTGTAGACAACAGCAGTGCCAATTCAGCTAACTCTGGTTAGTACTGCGCAGAAGAAGGCAGAAAGCAGTGCTGGCCCGGCGGAGGCAGCGGCGTGGCCCAGCGGGGGCTGGGGCAGCCTCCCTGCAGCTGCAGGAGGCCGCCCCAGGCTGCTCCTGGCGGCGGGAAGAGGCGCGGGCCCGGCAGGGGGGCGGCGCGGCCTCCCTGCGGCCGCACAAGTGTTTGGGAGGCCGCTCCCGGCCAGGGAAAGGTGCACGGACCCGGCGGCAGCGGTAAGTTCCCCCCTCCCTCCTCCCTCCTCCCTCCCCCCTCTACTGTATTGACCAGCGTATAAGCCGAGTTCGGCTTTTTCAGCCCTTTTTTTGGGCTGAAAAACTCGGCTTATACGCGAGTATATACAGTATGTGTTTATAACAGAATAACAGAATTGAGGAACTTGATAGTTCTGTTCAAGTTATATATTGTAATTCCAAATGTATCAAGATGGTTCACATACAAGTATTTAAACTTTTGTTTTTAACTGAGAATGATTTATCTTGGCATTCACTGGTTTGTTTCTTAAATATAAGCTTCTTTTACACAGTTCTTTAGTTGGAGGAGTTAGGAACATTAACATCCAGTTTCTCCTTTAAACTTGCCTGGGATCACTCCTTTCAACAGAACTATTTCCTTTAAAACTCTTAGGGATCACTCTATCAACCTTAGACCTTTCCCCTTAGCTAACTGATTAGGGATCCTTCCTGATTCAAAACCCAAGTGTGTTCCTTTTCACTCCAGAGAATCCTCCACCAGATGGCTTGCAGCTCACACTTCTGTCTCCAAGCTTTGTCTGTTAACTCTTCTCTCAGTCAACTGTCAGTTCTCAGCTGTCAGAACTCTCCAACTGCCATTATCACAATTCTATTCCATCTCCCTGTCAATCATGGGGTTTTATGACTGGGACAACTCCTTATAATGCAGCTGTCTATCACAGGAGGCTATCACACTTTGGTCACATTACAAGAAGAAAAGAGTCACTGGAAAAGACAATAATGCTAGGAAAAGTTGAAGGCAGTAGGAAAAGAGGAAGACCCAACATGAGATGGATTGATTCAGTAAAGGAAGCCACGGCCCTCAGTTTGCAAGACCTGTGCAAGGCTGTTAACAATAGGATGTTTTGGAGGTCATTAATTCATAGGGTCGCCATAAGTTGGAAGCAAATTGATGGCACTTAACACACAAACAACAAATGATATTGGAATGACAGTAGCAAATATGGATGGGATACAAAAAGTCTTGTACTACTCGGGCCAAATTGAATGAACAATAATTATTCCTCACATTGTAGAGAGGACATTTACTCTTCATTCTTCATGTGGCGTACACCTGTTATGGATTGGCCCACTAAGCCACAACATACAACTGTAAATTTTAAAGTGCAGATGCTTTTTTCCCTGCCCCTTCCCCACAAAGGACTAAAATATAGTTGGATCAGTAATAAGAGTGTGCCGAAGCATTGCCTCATTAAGAAAAATCAAACTCAAACTTTGCACCTAAAAACACAGAGAAGGTGCTTAAGGGCAGTTGTATCCTTGCCTGAAAGGATCTGTTTAAAGCACAACAGAGTAATGTCAGATGAAGCCTGGACCTTGAACTGTGGTTTTCTTCTGAATAGAATTTCCCCCTAACTCAGCAATTCTATATCTTTCTCTCAAGAACATATCTGCTTTCCAAGCTGAACTGGGAGGAGGCATTTACAGTGCAATCCTAAACAGAGTTACACCCTTCTAAATCCATTGCCACAATGGAGATTAGAAAGATATACCTTTTTTAGGATTGCACAGCTAAGCAACTTTCACTTGAGTATTCAGTTTTTGATTTAAATATTTTCTTCTAATCTCATTCTTCCTCTCTAACTTGGCAGAGCGGTGGAAAGAAAAACATTGCCCTTCCATGACATTGTTTACAGCCTGTCAGGCAAAGGAATTTGGTTACCTTTTTCTAAGGGGTGTATGCTGGGTTGTTGTTTTTTAATTTCCCAGTCATTTACTTAGGGTTTTTCATTTTAATGGCCTGACAGGACTGACCATGGTGAGAAACTACATAAGAATAAAAACCAGGATGAAATATGGAGGTTGAACCAGTGCAGCTATTTAATACATTTTTGGTTGTTTTCCTAGCCTGCTATGGCAGAGGTTTGCTGCAAGTGATACATCCTGCTGCATTAAGGAACATGTAATCCCCAACTAGAAAAGCCATCATTTCTTTAATGAGACAGGTTCATGGGTATTGAGGGAACCTTCCCCCCTTTTCTAGAACACTGTAGTGTGTGTGTGTGGGGGGGACAGCATTAAGTTTTTTAAGATGAAGTGGATTTTAAAAAAATTATTTTATTAAGAGAAAATGAGAATACAACAACAAAGGAACACGGAAATGCAACAACAAAAGAAAATGGAAATATAACATTACTAAAATACTCATAATACAAATTCTTGCAAAGAATCTAAGACCGTGCTGCTAATATAACTACAATATCCATAATTGTGAACCAAGCGCTATCTATTTATCTAAAATCTGCATGATTGTCACTCCCCCCCCTCTGCAATTTAAACATTGGAGTATTTTTTCCATCTTTGAAATTGTTACATTCCAGCAAGTGTCCACTTCTTCTGTATTTTTGTCATTATTATAATACGTCAACTTAATTAAAGAATAGGTTTCTTTAACCTTATCAAGCCAATTATTTAAGTCAGGGAATTTTTTTGCTTTTCCAATACCTTGCAAGATTTGTTCTTGCAACTGTTAGTATATGGAAAAACATAACTTGAATAATCAGCTCCATGCCAAGGCAGAAGCTGGGTGATGCCTATGTAGCCGGTGGGGTGGGGCGCTGAGCTGAAAACAGCCTGCTACTGTAGATTTGCTTCAGTCTCTTTGCCCCTGTCATCTCCTTTCTAGGCCCACCAGACAGCGCCCCTTGCCTTGCCTCTGGTTCACTGCGTTCAGCGGTGGGTGGTTGTGGGGATGGTGGGGAATGTTCCTGACAGGAAGGACCTATGGGCACAAAGCGTTTGTGAACAGAATTGCTTGCCCACCAACGTGCAGCATTTGGTTTACAGGTGTCAATGACTGGCCCCAAAGGTCGACTCACCTGGCTGTGGCAACGGGTGATGTTGTCTTTCCTGACCAGACAAATCAGAAAGTGGTTCATCCTCCCCCTCACTCATCTCCTCCTGTTCCACTGCCTCAGCTCCATGAGGCTCTTCCGCCGGGGCCTCCGAACGTGTCTCTGCCATGGGTCTGCGTGCTGTTGCAGAATGAAGGGGGAGGTGACAAAAAACAGCTTCAGCTTTCTGATTACAACCTCCTTGTCAGTCAAGAGACCAATGTGTCACAAGTGACATTATCTTAATGTCCCACAAATCGCAGCAGGCTACATTGGTCTTCCAGGGAGCAGGGTTGGGGGGGCCTCTCTGGTGATTCCCAGCCATGCTACTTCAAAAGAGCGCACGCGTCCTCTGTCTGCAAAGTGGTTGCCCGGCGGCTGGGAACACATTCCTGGTAAGGGTCACCTGTTCCCCCAATCCCTCCAGTTTCCATTGGCACAATGCTCTGCTGTGGGGATTGGGGATTGAATAGCCTGGGAAATCTATCATGCTCGACAAGTTGTTTAAAGTCTGGGTTCTCTGGAGTTGTTCCTGAATGCACCCCAAAGACCAGCCCCACAACATGGCACCAATCCAACCACCAAGCTGTGTGGGTGCTTGCGTACCCATGGGGTGTTCCCACAAGCGAGGACAGATGTGAGGGCAACATGATTGCAGACCACAATCAATGCCACACACAAGTCAGGACGTTTGGGGAGGGGGGTGGAAGGGAGCCACTGTAACCCTGCATGCACTGCACAGGGCTCAACATAGCAGAAACAGAACCGATGATGAGGGAAGAGAGTTGCAGCCTAGGATCGGCATACATGAAAATGTCCTCAGGGCCAGATTAATTGTATCCAAGGATATTAAAAGAACTCATGGATGTAAATTCTGAGCATTGTTTTTGAGAATTCTTGGAGAACAGATGAGGTACCAGAAGATTGGAGGCGGGCAAATGTGGCTCCCATCTTCAAGAAGGGGTAAAAAGAGGATCCGGGTAACTTCCGACCCATCAGCTTGACTTCTATACTGGGAAAATTTTTCGAACAAATCATCAAGCAGTCGGTCTTTGAGCATTTAGAAAGGATGGCTCTGATTACTGAGAGCCAGCACGGGTTTCTCAAGAACAAGTCATGTCAGACTAATGTTATTTCTTTTTTTGAGAAAGTTACTAGCATGCTGGATCAGGGGAATGCTGTAGACATAGTTTACCTTGATTTCAGTAAGGCTTTTGATAAGGTTCCACATAATCTTGTTGACAAATAAATTTTCCCTTTGGGGAAATGTGGTTTAGATCCTTCTACTGTAACTAGTTGACAGATCGCACCCAAAGAGTGCTTGTTAATGGTTCCTCATCCACTTGGAGAGAAGTGACTAGTGGAGCGCCTCAGGGATCTGTCCTGGGCCCTGTGTTGTTCAACATGTTTATAAATGATTTGGATGAAGGAATAGAGGGGATGCTTATTAAATTGGCAGATGATTAGGGTTGCCAGGTCCCTTTTCACCATTGGCAGGAGATTTTGGGGGCAGAGCCTGAGGAGGTTGGGGTTTGAGGAGGGGAGGGACTTCAATGCCATAGAGTCCAAAGGCCAGAGCGGCCATTTTCTCCAGGTGAACTAATCTCTATTGGCTGGAGATCAGTTGTAATAGCAGGAGATCTTCTGCTATTACCTGGAGGTTGGCCACCCTACAGATGATACTAAATTGGGAGGGGTAGCAAATATGGTAGAAGACAGGGCCAGGATACAGGATGATCTTGACAGGCTGGAGAATTGGGCTAAAACTAATAAAATGCACTTCAACAAAGATTAATGTAAAGTTCTGCATTTAGGTAGGAAAAATCAAATGCATAATTATAGGATGGGGGAGCCTTGTCTGAGCAGTAGTGTGTGTGAAAAGGACCTTGGGGTCTTAGTAGACCAAACACTGAACATGAGTCAGCAGTGTGATGTGGTAGCTTAAAAGGCATGATAAGCTCTCCTTCCCTGGTCGTTTTTAAGCAGAGGCTACATGGCCATCTGTCAGCAATGCTGAGTCTATGACCTTAGGAAGATCATGAGAGGGAGGACATCTTGGCCATCTTCTGGGCATGGAGTAGGGGTCACTGGGAGTGTGTGGGGGAGGTAGTTGTGAATTTCCTGCAATGTGCAGGGGGTTGGACTAGATGACCCTGGTGGTCCCTTCCAACTCTATGATTCTAAAGCAACAGGCATGGATTTTGCCCGTAGCCATCCTCCAAACGAGCTGCCAGTTGGGTGAGGTGAGCCCTTGAGGCAACGGCATTGCTGCTGGGGTTCTGGCCAACTACAAATCTCATCTCCCCCCCCATCATTTGTCAAAACTTCACAGGTAGGCATGGAGGTTTTGTGGGTACTTGGGTTTGGACAAAAAGATTGCTTACCCCTGCTTTAGGCTTTACTGTACAGGATCGAAACATTTCCTTTTACCCCACCAGCTCTCTGGTCAAGCTTATATGTATGTGTGTGTATATATATTTGGTACTTATCCTATTAATTCTCATTGTGCATGTATTTTCCTCCCTATAGAATATGAGAGTGTCCCACAGGAATAAGCAGTTCTGCATCTCATGAATGCAACATAAAGCAAGGTTGTGTTTATTAAGTCTTATTTAAATAATTGTATGTCAGTGCATCTAACTCCCTCTGGATATGCTTCCTGTTTGGAAATACAATGTACCTTTACCAGTGTGGGCATCACTGTTTCACTAGTAGCCTCCAAGACCCCTTCAATGTGTATGTATAAGGGCTTCAGTCTAATAAGGTTTATCCTGATGCAGTCTTAATTGCCCATGCAAGTGATGGTTCTCCCAAAGGGCAACAGCTACACTGATAAAGAAGGGCACATATAGAAAATTGAAAACCCCACTGATTTTAGAACAATTTACTTCCAACTAAGTGGTTTTGGATCATAGCCTAAGTTGTACTTTATATTATTTATTTATTATTAGTCTTGCATCCCACTATCCTGGCTGAAGCCAGGCTCAGGGCAGCTAACAATCATAAAACACAATTACATACATAATAAGTAGATTAAAACCAGATCAAATATACAATTAAAATTATTATTAATAAAAATCAGTTGGCACTTATAGTTTGTCACAGAGGACCAGTGAGCCTGGGGAAAAGCAATCAGAGTCCCCAGTTGAAGCTCTACAGGATGGAAAATTATAGAGGAAGGGGAAGGGAGGCCAGCTATGATGGACACTGTTGCTATCCTCAACCATAGGCTTGGCGGAACATCTCAGTCTTACAGGCCCTGTGGAACTGCTCAAGATCCTGCAGGGCCCTGGTCTCACTAGAGAGAGAGTTCCACCACGTAGGGAACCACCAGTAAGGACAGCCCGACATTTTTTGGGCCAAGGACCACCAGTAACTTGTCATTTGCTGAGCATAATGCTCTTTGGGGGGCATACCAGGAGAGACGGTCCCCAAGATACAATGGTCTCAGACCATGTAAGGCTTTAAAGGTTAAAACCAGCACCTTGAACCTCATCCGGTACTCCATCTGGAGCTAGTGCAGTTGTCGGAGCACTGGCTGAATGTGGGGTCGCAGTAAGGACCCTGTCTGCAGCATTCTGAACCAGCTGGAGTTTCCAGATCCATCTCAAGGGCAGCTCTACTTAGAGCAAGTTACAGTAATCTAGCCTGGAGGTAACCATCGCATGGATCACCATGGCTAGATCTGGGTGGGAGAGATACTTGTGTGTTTTATCTGCAGAGATTCACAACAAAAAGTTTTGAGTATTCAAGAACAGTTTTCAATAAAGTGAAATGTAGATGCAGTTTGATTTTTTGGTCTTTCAGCATAAATAAAACCTTTTAAAGAAAGCACCTGACTATTGAAGGTTCTGATAAAAAGGGAAAATGCACCTAGAGAGTGGGAAAAAGCATGTAGTAGAAATGTCAAAGACACAAAATCCAGTAGAAGAAAAAGCAAAAGCAACATGATACCTTTTTAATCCCCAGGGACTAGTTCAATGCAGACAACTCAGATTGTTCTAGGTGCTATATACAATAATGAATGGATTGATTTATATACAATAACTCACATTCAGCAGTGTTGTTATTTCTCATTTAGATTAAGTTATTAACATGCTGTTTTTTTAATTATTCCTTTTTGTTACCATGTTATTAGGTGTGTCCCATGTGGATGGGTATGCTTCCCAAACTGGACCGAGAGTTACACAAAACAGACAAGCATAGCAAAGAAAACCTCTCCCCCAGTACCCCTCATTCCTGTCTTAGTAGGCACTGTTGACCGAGGTTTTAAAATCTGGCTGGGGAAAAATGTGTCCAATTTTGGATTAACTACCACCCTTTATTTTAGGGATCCATGTCAAAGGGATGGGGTTCCAGAGAAAATATGGAATTAAATAGAATCTGGAATATAGTAGGACCAAGAATAGTTTTGTTGAGTGAAATATCAAAACATGCTAATGAACACATAGAATCATAGAGTTGGAAGGGACCACCTATGGTATGCCAATAAAGGTACTGAAATTTGGAAGGGACCACCAGGGTCATTTAGTCCAACCCCCTGCACAAGGCAGGAAATTCACAACTATCCCCCCCCCTAGTTATCCCTACTCCATGTCCAGAAGATGGCCAAGATGCCCTCCCTCTTATCATCTGCTTAAGGTCATAGAATCAGCACTGCTGGCGGATGGCCATCTAACCTCTTCCTAAAAACATCCAGGGAAGGAGAGCATACCACCTCCCGAGGAAGCCTGTTCCACTGAGGAACTCCTCTGTTAGGAAATTCTTCCTAATGTCTAGACGGAAACTCTTGATTTAATTTCAACTGGTTGGTTCTGGTCTGGCCTTCTGCGGCAACAGAAAACAACTCGGCACCCTCCTCTATATGACAACCCTTCAAGTACCTGAAGATGGTTATCATATCAGCTCTCAGTCATCTCCTCTTCAGGCTAAACATACCCAACTCCTTCAACCTTTCCTCATAGGACTTGGTCTCCAGACCCCTCACCATCTTTGTTGCCCTCGTCTGGACACATTCCAGCTTGTCTACATCTTTCTTAAACTAAGGTGCCCAAAACTGAACACAGTACTCTAGCTGAGGTCTAACCAGAGCAGAGTAAAGCGATATCATCACTTCAAGTGATCTGGACACTATACTTCTGTTGATACAGCCCAAGATCCCATTTGACTTTTAAGCTACCACATCACACTGCTGACTCATGTTTAGTGTTTGGTCTAAGACCCCAAGATCCTTATCATACACACTACTGCTCAGACAAGTCTCCCCATCCTGTAATTACCCATTTGGTTTTTCCTACCTAAATGTAGAACTTTACATTAATCTTTGTTGAAGTGCTTTTTATTAGTTTTAGCCTAATTCTCCAGCCTGTCAAGATCATCCTGTATCCTGGCTCTGTCTTCTACCATATTTGCTACCCCTCCCAGTTTAGTATAATCTGCCAATTTAATAAGCATCCCCTCTATTCCTTCATCCAAATCATTTATAAAGATGTTGAACAACACATTTGTATTCTATGACCTTAAGCAGATGATGAGAGAGAGGGCACCTTGGCCATCTTGTTATTAAATTTACAAATCCAGTTCACCAGATAAGCCTCCACCGCTCATGTGGAGAAGTGGGGAATCAAACCCTGTTCTCCAGATCAGACTCCACCGCTCCAAACCACCGCTCTTAACCACTACACCACGCTGGCTCTCAGCTTAGGAGAGTTTAGGAGTCAATCCGCAAGCATTGGAATGTTTGGCTGGGGTTCTTCACCCTCCCTGTTTACAGTTGTGGAGTCAAGTTGCTTAAATAATGCGGATTTTCAAGGGAGGGTGCTGTCGTCATTGGTGTCATTATCAGTGGCGTCAGAGCACCCCCTTTTTAAAAAAAACATGCCCTAAAATGTTGATATATAATGTGGTGTTGTTGTAATGATAGCTGAACCCGGTTCTCTGAATTCCCATCTTTCATTTTTTTAAAGTAAATCTCTGGTTCTTTCCTTTGCAGATATATGCCTTTTCCCTTATATCTCTGCAAGGGAATAAGCTAGAGCCTTACTTTAAAAAAAAAACAAAACACCGGGGATTCAGAGAACCTGCTTAAACTATCATTACAACACTACAACGTTGCATCGATCTCTTATGTCAACTTTTTAAAAATTGACATCACTGTCTTGGGGGGGAGAGGGAGTGATTTAACGATGACAATAATCCTGTCATCGAACAATGAGCTGGAGGTGAGTGAGAGGGGTGGGACGAACTGTGCATTCCTGAATGGGGGCAAGTTGGCTTAGGAGTTGATTATCTCCCAGTTATCTCGGGATAACAGGCACTTATGCTACCAGGGAGGGCATCCCTGCTGGTCCTGGGGTGCCACACTGCAGTGCAAGGCCTTCCACCAGCGGGGCCCTCCGCTGTCATTCTCCCGGTGCAAATCCCCACGCCAGCATCCTGGAAGGCATACCCGGGGCGATCCATGAGGTGGAGCTGCCTTTAGGGAGCTTCCAAACCCTTTTCACCCCAGGAACTCCTCCCAGGATGCTAGCAGTTCTGTGCCACCTTTTTAAGTGGAGGGAAAGTGTTTTCCCCTGCTTTTATTTTAGAAAAAAGACTCTCCCCCCCCCCCTGCAACAGCCAGGAAGCCTCTGAGGAGGCTTCTCAGCTGTGCCATCTTGGCCGCCACATTTTGCCCTCCGCCCCAGGAATGGGCTCAAAGAAAACCAATAGAAACATTACACACTAGGAAAAAGCAGACTCAAAATAGATTTACAGAAAAAGACTGGGATAAAAGTGATCTCAAAAGAGCTGGGGCAGGGGGAGAGAAACAAAAAAGAAGTGAAAACTAAAGGCACAAAAATGCATGAGGAAATCAGGGGATAAACTGAAGCCGTATGGGGCCAGAACCAATTTTTTAAAACCCATGCAAAAAAGCCCTGGGTTCCGTGCATGTAAAATGCAAAGATCTGCCCCACCTCTTACATCCTCCAGCCAGCCTGGAGGGAAAACTCTTTGTGGAAAATTGCCACAATGTTTAATCAAAAAGAGACAGTTGCCTAGAGGCAATGTGTATACACAAGAGCATGACAAGCTGCTGAATAGATTTTGTTCCACTGCATAGAAAAGAGAAGTCTTTTTCCTGGTGCTTAGATGCTTGGAAACTAGCCAAGATGGCTTCCTCAGACAAAAAAAAAATGAAATGCACAGCAAAGAAAAACATTAACTTGTGCATGAGTCAGGGCTGAAGTTACATTCTTTTTGTCACATGCTCTCATGAGAGTCATAGATTCCAGGATATACATGTTTTTCGTGACTCTGGAAGCTTGGGCGGGGGGGGGGGTATGATTCTAAAAAGATGAATCATTTCCACGACAAATACCTTAGTGTGTCATCAGGTTAGATTCTGGTCAAGGGAATCAGACAGTGAGCCTAAGTTCATGAATCACCCTGATGTGATCAAAAATCAGTTTCGACAGCCATATAAAGGGAAATTAAAGAGTATCTCACGTGAGGCAGAGAGGCTCAAATCATCCCATTTTATACACTAGACAGAATCCAAGTATGCCTGGATTCAGTTCCTTACCTAGCTATTGCACATTCTTTAGAAACTTTTCCTCAGACTTATTTCTGCATTTGTTAAATGACCTCCAACAGAAGGAGAACAGATTGTACCCTAACCATTCTGCCTCCATTTGGTTGGTATTAGACCAAAGGTGTAGAAACTAAGAAGCCTCTTGCCCTGTAAAATTCAAGGAGGTCTGGTAAACCCCTGACAAGGAATTGTTCTGGAGGGTATTTGGCATGACAGAAGGAGGCATGCTAAGGAGGAGAACATGCAGCAGCATTCCACTTTGCATGATTGAATTTTAATAATGAAATACAATGGCCAAGTGACTCGGCCACACAAAGGTGAAACACATGAACATTGGAAGCTGACTTCATACTGAGCCAGTGGTCTATTGAGGTCAGTATTGGCTACTCTGACTGGCACACCTCACCAGGGTCTCAGGTAGAGGTCTTTCACATCACCAACTACATTATCTTTTTAACTGGAGATTTGGGGATTATTTATTTATGTCATCCCAAGTCTGCCTTTCATAATTGGACTCAAGGTAGATTACACAGAGTGAATCAATGCAATCGACAGGATGAGGTATTCAATAAACCATACAATAGGATGAGGGTTGTAGAACCAATCAGAAATCTAAAAACAGAACTGAAGCAAAGCGTAAGTCTTAACATGACACATTAAATCATTCACAAATTACATAGTGGGATCATAGTTTCAGTAATCTAAACACAGTAGCATAGACCACAGTCCCTATAACATATCTAAGTAACTTTGTGAATCATTTAGTACAGTGCAACTCTTCTGCATGGAAAGCAAATGTTCTACCACTGAGCCGCGGCCCTACCCCATGTCATGGTACAAAAGAAATGCCCAGAGGCAGATGACTCAACCAGTTGCAGTCAACTCTGTAACTTTTATTCATTCATAGCATTTCAGTTTAATCAAGCTGCAAGCAAGCACAATACTCTGTGGCATTGTCCTAACAAGGAGGGCCTCCAAAGGTCTGTAATTTAAGGAGACTATTCCAATGAATCCCAGAACCATCCCCACGTCCTGCCTTCTTCATTGCTGCTTTCAGTCTTAAAAGCCCCTCCTGGATACACCCCTTCCCTCCTCTGCAAGCCACTCCAGATGGTTGCTTCTGACTTCATTTGGACTTCCTCTTTCTCTGCCCAAGTAAATGAAACTGTTGTCATTGTTCTATAACAAGAGTTGCTTCCATCATTCCAACATGTGCTCAGTAACCTGACGTTGAAACTGTGCTTTGCAGCATAATCTGTGCTTCTACACACTTCCCTCTGGACTCCTTTCTAGATCTTCCCCTTGAGTTTTTATCTGGATTTGCTTGCTTCGGTTCCTACCGGCCTTGTTCAGCACTTCTCCTGGAATCCCAGATCTACCACGTGTGTAGAACTAAAGGTTGTCAGTTGGTTGGATGCATGGAAACTAGCTACGATAGCTTCCTCAGACAAAATCATACAAGGAGGGTAATATAATCTTCTTTTCCTGCTATCTTTTTTTCTTCTCTCTTTCTCCACAAACCCTTGCCTTGAGTAGCATGGGGTACAATGTGTGTGCACTTAAGAATAGCCCTAGGGGCATTTTTGTACTTAGTACTACAACCTTGTTTGACAACTTGTATGACTATGGGTAAAAATAAAAGGAGTAAGAAATAATCATGATATTATGGTGAGGGTCTGCTATCGACCACCAAACCAGGCAGAGGTCTTGGATGAGACACTCCTAGACCCGATTACAAAGTTCTCAAAGAGACGGGACACAGTGGTCATAGGGGATTTTAATTATCCAGATATAGAATAGAATCATAGAGTTGGAAGGGACCACCAGGGTCATCTAGTCCATCCCTCCCCCCTCCCCCCTCTACCGTATTGTCCCGCGTATAAGCCGAGTTCGGCTTTTTCAGCCCTTTTTTTGGGCTGAAAAACTCGGCTTATACGCGAGTATATACGGTATTTACGTTTTGTTTTGATTACCTGAATGATGAGAACAATGTAGATTTATACCCAGCTCCTCTGAATGCAATGTATTTGATTGATCAAGATGGGGAATGCATATCCTCAACGGGTGGCAAATGGTGACAAATGGTGAGGTCTATTAACCCCAACCTCGAATTACAATTTCTCGAAGATCAACCGTTGATTTACATATGTGAAACAGTAGCTAGACATATAACACCATAGAAAGAATATTTTCACATGCTAGTTTAAATCAATTTGTGTTCAAATTGGTCACTAACAGAGATACTCACTCTGCGGCTTCTGGAAAGCCACCTTCACAATTACCATCAGCCGAAAGAGCCACATGACTGTGGTATGCCCTGTGTGCCACCATAAACACACACACACACAATAATATAATTACTATTAATAAAGATATAACTATGACTTTTCAAAGCACTGATTTACTTTGGAACATGTAAAGATGTCTCTTCCCATCACTGTTGAACCCTATCCCACCCTTGTGCACCTGGAGGGAGGCGCAGGGATACCTGCCCCCTCTACCTCCTTGCTCTCTCCTTAGCATGAGGCACAGAAAATCAGGCAAGTGAGGCAGATTGCCAAGGTGCCCAGAGGAGAGCAAGTTGGTCATGGAGAAAGGGGAGTAAAACCTCACCATCCGATTGTGTCCAGCTTTCTCTTTTCCTGTGTGGCTGCATGGTGCTAGTTGTACTCCCTTCTCTACAGCTAGTTTTCTCCCCTCTCTGCAGTTTATTGGGTGCAGGAATGAGCATGCAGACGTTTTGGGGGTGTTGGAGAGGATAGGCCCCTTACCTCCACCCCTGGCATGAGGTCTGCTGCTCAGGGAGCCTCCCAGCTTAACCATCCTCCATTCCCTGTGATGAGGCATCACTAGTTTTCTTCTATTTTTCCTCATGACATTCATCAAACACAGTACCAAGTGTTTAAATACCTTGAAAAAAATCAGTACTTGTAGTTTTCATGAGGCCCTCATTTTTATTTTTATTTATCAAGCTGTATATCTGTTTTTTGCCCTGACCTGGATGGCCCAGGCTAGTCTGATCTCATCAGGTCTCAGAAGCTAAGCAGGGCCAGCCCTGGTTAGTACTGGGATGGGAGACCACCAACGAAGTGTAGGGTTGCTATGCAGAGGCAGACAATGGCAAACAACCTCTGTAATCTTTTGCCTGGAAAACCCCATAAGGGGTCATCATAAGTCAGCTGTGACTTGATGGCAATTTACACATACACACACCTGTTTTTCTTAGCCAAAAAGTACAAGATCTAAGTCCAGTAGCACCTTAAAGACCAACAAGATTTCCATGGCATAAGCTTTCATCAGATATCGAATGGTGCTCTTCTACTGCAAACCAACACAGCTACCCACCTTCACCAAAAAGTCTGTCTCTGATGCTACCTTTTCCATGTCTTGTGTCTTTGGGGTGTTTTTGTTTATTTTTTACATTTATATCTCTCCTTTCTCCCATCTCGCATTGAGGCATGGACCAGAACCATACCTACTTAATCTTCATCTAGGTTGCCAGATGTCTTGAACGAGGTATGTATCTGTGTTTCATTCTTATTATAATTTTCTTTTTTTTATTTTCTGGAGGTGGCACACAAGTGTGCTTGTGTGCATAACAGAGGCACCATTAAAAAAAATAAAACCAAAGCTGCTTGAGTGATGAATGTGTGCAGAGAATGTGCTCTGATAATTTAATTTATACATAGCAGGGCATGATTTATCTTGTCATCCAACCAAGCACTTCTGTAAAGAAACAGTCCCAAAGTGGTGGCAAAATGCTGGAATAGTGCTTTTAGGGGTAGGTATAACTAACACTCCACATAAACAGATTAAGTCATTATATAGGGGTGGTATAGCAGCAACCATGGAGAAATAAAATCAAACCCTGGTTATTTTGTATTGCAACTCTTGATCTCACTTAAAAAAAAACAGCACACCTCCCTACATTTCCTATGTGGTAAACCAGTTATCTGTATTCACTCATCTATTTAAAGTGTGGCGGAAATTGTTTCATGGTTTCTGTATTTCATGGTTTGCTGTATTTAGGAGCATTTCTTTTCATTGTATAGAATGTTTGTTGAACTCACTTCTAACATGCTTACAGTTTTTTTGTGTCTGTACCCTAATAGTGCAATCCTAGAACACTTTCCTGGGAGTAAACCCCACTGAGTAACCCTGCTTAGGATTGCTCTGTAACTATGCCATCCTAAACAGAATTGCACCCTTCTAAACCCATTGACTTAAATGGGCTCAGAAGGGTGTAAGTCTGCTTAGGATGACAGTATGAGAGAACTAAACTTTAGAAGTAGAGAAAACTGTTGAGCATGGGAATGTGTAGAATTCCAGAGTCCCCCTTCAAACTATACACAGGTGGCTACTGGGAAGGAATCTAAGGATTCTTTGGGTGGAAACGATGACAAAATATAAAATTTTTAGTGGAGACATATGCCCCAAGAAAAAGGCCCTCACATTTATAATAGAGAAAGGACTTCTTGCTCAGTACCTTTATAACTACTGTGTAAAGCCAATGGCCTAAATAAATTATGCCCAGTAACAATAAAATATTATTTATTGTGTCTGTTATTGATTTATATAACACTGCCATTACACACATGCTGCTATTCAAGATCAAATGAAAACATGCCCCCAATAATATAGACATGATCAAAGGGCAGATTAAGAAAAGGAAGCAAGGGAGTGGATAAAATGCAGAGATCAAATGCTATTATAAATTTGATTTACAGAATACAGTTTAGGATTATTCAAACTTTTTATTCAGACAAATTTCTGTTTAAGTCAATAACAACTTGTCCAAGTAATGATGTCAAGGTAAATGTTCCAAGTGAGTGGCAACCTATACTAAGGACAGCTTGTTTGTTTGCTAAATATGGCTTGGGATCTGGGCAGAACTGTGTGTATTTTAAGATATCCATAGGGAAATCCTGAGCTATCCTTTAGTAATTGCATAAGATAAGAATACAGGTCAACAGCATCTAGATGATTTACGGACTTGGCAGAGAGCAAAAACTCTGTGAGGCGGGAACATCATATACTCTATGGTGTTTATTCTCCCAAGAAAAGCCACAAAATATGAAGTGTACACATGCATGTGCACATGTTGACACATAAGCATATATTGGTGTCTATCAGAATATTTACATATTTCAGTATTTACATGCAGCCACTGAATGAGATCATTTAGCGCTTCAGGACTAGATGTCATCAGTAGTGAAACTGTAAGCTTCCTTGAGCCCCAAGGGAAAGGTGAGATATAAATATTCGAATAAATAAATGAATAATTGTCTTTGGAAGCACTTCCATGGTAGCAAGCATTGGTGATCCAGTTCACTGGTATCAAATCTCACCACATGAAAGTGCAGTAAGAAGAAAAGTTCATTACATAGAAAATGACATTATCACCTTGTGGCAACTTACCCTTCTCAGACATTATCATGGAATTAGACATTTAACCCTAAAAGGCACTTTTTATTTGCTATAGTTAAGAGAACAACTTGGAACTCCTGCCACAGAAGGCTGGGGGTGGAAGTGGCAACAATGGAGAAGTTAAAGGAGGCAGGGCCAGAATGCGTGTGTGTGGGGGGGAGTTCTTAGCTAGTGTGTCATTTCATCCCTGCAGGCGGAGGTAGCAGGAGCCAGCTGTAGAATCCAGCCCCAACCATGTGGAGCAGGAGCAACTCCGGCGTGCGGCTGGACGGGTACGGCCGGCTGGTGCAACAGACCATCCTGTGCCACCAGGTGGGCGAGTGCGCCACTGGTTGGATGCCTGCCTGCCTCCTTGCCCGTGCAGGGGGGGGTCATCTGGGGCAGCTGTCAGGAGAGCAATCTGGCTGCAAAAAGAGAGATTCCTACCATCACCACCATGGCAGTCACCTAGGAAACTTGTTCACAGTGGAGAGAAGGTGGTTGTACCTTCCTTTCTCCATGGCTCGCTTGCTCTGTTCCATGAACTGTGGTAGTTTTGCTGTCTCACCTGAACTGTTGTTTTTCATGCTGAGGAGAGAGCAACAAGGCAGAGAGAGAAGTCATTCCCCTCACTCCAGATACAGAAGAGCTGGCTAAAGTTTAACAGTGATTGGAAGAGACAACCCTACATGCTCAGAAATAATCTGATAATTAAAAAGTTTACAGTTATATATTTAATATTAATAGTTATGTACTTGGAAGGGAGGCCTCCAAGGAAAACTCTGCAGAGGAAGGCAGTGCCAAACCACCTTTGCTTCTCACTTGCCTTGAAAGCCCCTTTATGGGCTTGCCAGAAGTTGACTTGAGGCACTACACACATACGATTAATAGTAAATATGCAGCTTAAACCTTTTTAACCCAATAGCATTGTATGTGTGTGTTCTGCAGGATGGCAAACAGGACATACAATTGTCATGTGGCTCTTTTGGATAGTGATAATTGAGAATGTGGCTCTTTGTGAACTACAGAGTAAGTATCGCTGGCTTACGCTTTCACATGCTTGAAATAGTCCAACTCCCCCTTTCATTAACTGTTGCTCAGCTACTTTCAACATTCCTTCTTTGTGGAGCATATTCAGTCCTCAACAGGATGGTTGTTTTTCTTTTTCTTTTGGTTAACGTACTATCATATTTTCCTGCTCACCTCAGGAGTTTTCTGAATAGGTAGAGGTTTCTATCTTCTCTGTGGATGGTCTGATTTTGCAGCTTGTATCATGCATGTAGGCCTCGCAAGATACAGTGATTTTGGGAAACAAGCCATGTCCAACAGGCTACTTTCCCAAACCACCTGCTCATTATAAATATTCTCCTTTCAGGCCATTACAGTTCACTAGAGTGTACCAGTGCCTCTTAACGGGAGTTTATCTAAACTGAAGGGACATTTGTATGCCTATGTGATGGAGGTGCCAACCTCTGGGACCATGCAGAGGTATTTCCAGCCCAAAAATCTGCACTCCCAACCAGCCTGTCTCTCCTTGACCCAACCAAGGGCTCAAAACCTTAAACAACCCCCCTTTGTGGTTTCGAACAGGGGCTAATATTTCACCACTTCAGACACAAAAGGCTTGCAAAGTGTGAAACTCTGTTTAGAATTGCACTGTTAGTCTCATAATTCCCTGTTCAATACTTCTGTAAAAGTCAAAGAATGCACGATTATCAGGCTTACATCTTAGAATGGGTTTTATAAAATATGGATATAGGTTGGCAACGTATAAATAGTTTAGGCTTATATTTTAAAAGATAGTAGATCATCCCCAGATTATCCTCCTGTTCTAAATGATAGCTACTTTCTGTATCAGACAAAATTAAACTCATTAGAATTATCCAGCAAAGAGAAATCCCTTCTTTCTTCTACTCCAGATAGGCATTTCTTTTAAAAAAGAATCGTCTTTCAACTCTGAACATTCAAACTTGTTCCCCATTCACTTTTAAAAAATATTTCATCTGGGTAGGCCATCCATTAGAATTACAACTATCTTGTTTTAATTGTTAAATTGGGTAACATGATTCCCTTACCTCATTTACAGTGCACTCCTAAGCAGAGTTATACTGTTCTACAACCATTGACTTCAGTGGTCTTTGAAGTGTGTAGCTCTGTTTAGAATTGCATTGTTAGTTTCATACTTCTCTGTGAAGTAGACCACTATTATTTTCATTTTACTGTTGGGGACTTGATTTGTCCAGAGGCACCAGCCAAATGAGAAACCAAAAAATGTGTTATTGGGTCTCCAACACATTTTCCTTTATCAATAGTGTAATAAAATGGATAGTAAAGAGTTAACTAGAACCTGATTATGGGATAGAGAAAAACTCTACCTCCTGGACTGTTCTCTTTTCTTGTGTTCAGTTCTTTGTTAGTCTGATTTGTAGTTGCAATAAAGGAAGTTGTGTTACATTCTGCAATTCATGTAAGTCCATAGATTTACTTCATTATCACAGTGAGATCACAAAAAATAGCAGCCATGGGATGTCCAGATTCAGATTGGGATGGCAGAAGAGAAGGAGAGGGGGATAACTTTGCCTCCCTGCACTGTTCCCCTGACCTCAGAACTCATTTATTTTTATTTATTTATTTGTTCAATTTATAACCCGCCCTCCCCAGCCAAGACCAGGCTCAGGACGGGGAACATTATCAACATATTAAACATTAACAATAAAAGTAATACTAAAATTAAACAATAAAACCCAATTAAAAACCCTTAAAAACTCCAGATGGCACTTAATTTGACCCATAGTACCCGGAATAAGCAGTAGGTTGCCCCCCCCCCAATAATGAGAGTAACCTAGAACAAGGGGGAAGGGAATAGGGAGGCCAGCAGAGAATGATACCCGCAGCTGTCCTCAACCATAGGCCTGGTGGAAAAGCTCTGTCCTGCAGGGCCCTGATGTCACCAGACAGAGCATTCCACCAGGCCAGCACCAGGGCCGAAAAGGCCCTGGCTCTGGTTGAGGACAGCTGCACACTCTTAGGGCCAGGGACCACCAGTAAGTTGTTATCTGATGACCGTAAAGATCTTCGGGGGATATACCAGGAGAGGTGGTCCTGCAGATACGAAGGTCCCAGGCCGTGTAAGGCTTTAAAGGTCAAAACCAGCACCTTGAACCTGATCCGATACTCCAGCTGGAGCCAGTGCAGTTGACGAAGCACTGGCTTTATATGCTCTCGGGGCGAGACCCCTGTAAGGAGTCTCGCTGCCGCATTCTGCACAAACTGGAGCTGCTGGATCAGTCTCAAGGGCAGCCTTACGTAGAGCGAGTTACAGTAGTCTAGCCTAGAGGTGACTGTCGCATGGATCACCATGGCTAGGTCAGGGCGGGAGAGACAGGGCGCCAGCTGCTGGGCCTGGGGTAGATGGAAGAACGTTGTTTTGACCACGGCTGCAACCTGGGCCTCCATAGACAGGGAGGCATCCAAGATCACACCCAGGCTCTTGACGGTAGGTGCAGGTGTTAATAGCACATCGTCAAGAGCCGGGAGCCAGCATCCCACACCCAAGCTGCCCCAACCTAGCCACAAGACCTCCGTCTTCGTTAGATTCAGCTTCAGCCGACTTTTTCTCAACCAACCAGTCACAGCATCCAAACACCTGGCCAGTGTGTCCAGGGTGGAGTCCGGATGGCCGTCCATAAGCAAATAAAGCTGGGTGTCATCGGCATACTGATGACACCCCAGCCTGAAACTCCAAACCAGCTGGGCGAGAGGGTGCATGTAGATGTTAAATAACATAGGGGAGAGAATCTCTCCTTGTGGCACCCCACACATCAAGGGGTGCCGCTGCGACATCACCTCCCCCAGCACCACCCTCTGTCCCTGACCTTGGAGAAAGGAGCGCAGCCATTGAAGGGCTGTGCCCTGAATCCCCACGTTGGCGAGGTGGTGGTTTAAGAGCTCATGATCGACCACGTCGAAGGCTGCTGACAGATCTAGCAAGATTAGCAGCCCTGACCCACCTCGATTCAGGTGATGCCAGAGATCGTCTGTCATACATGCCACACTTGGAGAAACATACAAACGATGTTTTCATCAACAGGGTCAATAGAAGCTGAATTTCACCATGAGATGTTGGAGTGTGGGAGAAACCCATAGTGCCAATCCAAATTGGGCCCACCCATAAGTCTGCTGAAGAAAGCTGACAGCAAGAAAGTTGATTTGTTTGAAATGAGGTGTTGGAGGAGAGTTTTACGGATACCATGGACTGCCAAACAGACAAATAAGGGGGTTCTAGATCAAACCAAGCCTAAACTCTCCCTAGAAGTTAAAATTACTAAACTGAGGTTATCGTACTTTAGCCACATTATGAGAAGACTAGAGTCACTGGAAAAGACAGTAATGCTAGGAAACTTGAAGGCAGCAGGAAAAGTGGAAGACCCAACATGAGATGGATTGACTCTATAAAGGATGCTAGGGCCCTCAGTCTGTGAGACCTGAGCAAGGTGGACAATAGGACTTTGGAGGACGTAGAGCCACCATAAGTCGGAAGTGACTTGATGGCACTTAACACACCACACAATTCTGCATTATGAAAGAGAAATGCACTGATCCTAGATCTTCAAATATCTTGTGTGATTTAGCTCTAGGGTACAGTCCTATACACACTTCCACTGAACAATCCAGTGGTGCTATTTTACATAGGGTGCTGCTTTACATCCCAGTTCTCATCACATTCAAGCCAAATGCTTCATCACTGGAGTACTTGTTGGCTACCAGAGAAAATAATGCTAGAATTTTAATATAGGTTCTGCAAACATTTTATATATAAACTTTTATGATCCTATAGCTGGTCAAAAAAAAAAATAAGAGGAAGAAAAAAACTGCTAGTGGATGTTTTATTCTCAGAGTGATTTTACTCACCAGGAAGGACATTAAGCTGATCTTGAGTTATCTTGACTATCAGGAATGATGTGCTTTCAGTTCCACTGATCATTGTGCAATTGCAAAAGATGCTGATCCTGGTACTATTGGATGCTAAGAGAGGATTTGTCCCCAAAGAGCCTAAAGCTTTCTATTTGCTGTAAGAAGATTCCATGAATGTGAGTTTAACATTTGTAAAGCGCAGTAGAGGAACTTACCAGTAATACCACCCTGGTCAAGTAAATGGTTGGCTTCCCTAGCAGAAGTCTTCCTGTCCCCCTCCTTTGGTTGCCACATCTCATCCCATTCCCTTTTGTGAATGATCTTTGTGTCATTGCTATCACAAAGAACAACTCAGAAAGATTTTCCTTTGGTTGCTACTTGATACTCTATTATTCGCCTCTTATCATTTTAGCAAGACAGTTTGCTGCTGTCAGAGGTAATGGAGACTGTACCGCTAAGAAAATTGGCTGTAATTTATTTATCAATTGTTTTCTGCATACCACTAAATAGGCCATCTACTTTATGGCTGGGTCTAAGGTATTTGAGAGCCCCTGAAGTTCATGGTTTTCCGGTATTCTAAGTTCTACTTATGGCTTTTCCTGTATATGACACACAACACCACCCCTGTGGTCTTGAAGGCTGTTTTCTTCTTTGCTTTCTTTAGTCACAAATCATTCTGAGGCTTCCCTTAAGTGCATTTGTATTGTTAAGTGCACTGGCCTGATTTGGTGTTAATTCAATTTGAGTGCCCTTAATATCGTGCAGGGTGATGCAATGCCTGCTAGCTGTACCTTGTAAAAACAGGTTCCAGGTCTGCCTGAGAGCCAAGCACCTTTCCCACAGCAATTTACCAAAGTTGCTGATAAAATTTTCATAAGGAAACCTTTTTAGTCTGACCCTATTGTGTTATCCTACCATTTAGACCAAGGGAATTGAGACCATCATCTGGTGACAGTTTATCACATTCTCTGTTATTGCTGTGTGTACAAAGTCTGATGGGTCACCCTCTTAAAGCCTTGTTCTTTAACCACAGGCTTTGTTCACAAGGCCAAGGCCTGGGAGCTTTATATTTCTCCAGTTTCTCTCCTGTTCTCTTTGTCAATATAGCTGAGCTGCACTCTTGATAAAGCAGTCACCTCTAACCTTTGCGTGATAGGAGATTTATGGGATATTTGGGGCCAGAAAGAAGGTAAAGAAAGGTAGGCAGAGAGGATACGAAGGGAGTCAGGGCTACACTGGATAGCTCTTATTGACGAGAAGAAAACTCTTCAATAAAAATCTAATGTGAAGAGAATGATGATTGATCCTCTCCTCTCTGTTGTTAGAGGGAGCGGATTAGGAAAATATTGACTTCAGCTCAACAGTGGATGGAGGGCCAAAGTCACAAGTGGAAAACTAATGTCGCAGATTATCGCATACATAGTGGTAATTTTTAGGCTCAGATTATTTGTAGTAGCAATAGTAGCCGTTTTTGTGGTTTTCTTATTATCTGTTGTGGCTGTTTTTTGTTTTTTGCTGGTCAGTGACCATATTAATAAATTATTATTATTGTTATTATTACATAGTGGTACTCAAACAAACTGAGCTAACAGAATGTCTCTGGTAAGTCTGCCATTGGACTTATTTTTCCACTTATCATAAAGTCAATGATTCAGGACACACATGTTAGAGTTAATTGATTTCAAAGGCTGTGGGAAAACCAGTAAATGCTGGATATGTACCATGTCAAATTCTGCCAAGTCAAGGTAGAAACAGCAACTCGCATAACAAGAAATTTTCTATCATCTTAATTGTCTGAGAAAATGATGACATCTCAATTGGCTCCATAATTGCCACTGTTAAGGTCAGCGTGGGTTTTATAAATTGTCATTGACTCCCATGGATGTGGCAGCATACAAATAGAACATCAGTCTGTTAAGGATGTATATGCCTGGATCTATCTCCTAGGACTGAGTCAAAGGGAAGGAAAAGCATATTTAACAACAACAATGGTCAGAATTGAAAAAGACACTTTATACCAGCAGGTTTTTTTTTAAAAATGGATCACTGCTATGGACATGTTCCCTTATAATTTGTGATCCCTTATTGGTTATACGTGACCTTTACAGAAAACATTGTCACACTAAATGGGCTTCCTGTGCACTAAGTTATATCAACAAAGCCATATTAGATGGGCTATTTAGTGCTCTGACATCACCAAGCCAGCACATAATCCCTATTTAGCTGACATCACATGAGGATGAAGCAAAAGAGAGAAAAAAATGCCTGTTGAAGAAGAAATAAAAAGCGGCTGTGAACTATGGTTGCCAACCTCCAGGTGGTGCAACTGGAGAAAAGAGGCACTTGGTACTAATGGAATTAGGGAAAAAAATAAGTACCAACACAACGTAAATGCAACCTAAGTTTAGTACAGTGAAAAAGTGCACAGTGAACAAACAACAAACATTACAAGCAGGAAAAATACATGGCTCTCAAAGAGTCTCACGGAATCTTCAACAATCTTCACTGAAGTTCTTACTCAAGTCCAAAAGGCTTCAACAAACAAAGTCCATAAGAAGGACGGTGGAAAAAAACGGATTGTGTGAAACGCAGTCCGGATTAACTTTAACGTTTTCACCGCCGCGCAAGCGGCTTCATCAGCACACCGTTCTAATATCGGGAGACAAGGCTCCTAGATAAATACAACAATAATCATATATAATATATATAATCTTACATTTTAAATACATTTTAAATTTTAAATATTTTAAATACATTTTAAATATTTTTTATAATTTAAATTGATTGTTACTGTTGCTAAAATACATATTTGCTATTAAAACAATGACCTGACATACCTTTATAATAGGGTTTACAAAAATCTCAAAACAATTTAACAGCGCTGCAAAGCTGCTCCGTTCGAAGTCAGATACTGAGGTTACAGGTGAAGTTAATTTATACAATGCTCCACAGTAGAAACGTTATTAAAGGAGACAGCCAACTAAAGACAATTATAAGAAGTTTATAAGAAGTTTATAAAAAACAAGACAAGTCCATTTCATTATTGAGCCCATACGGAAAATAAGATTTGAATAAATATATAAAACGCATTTCTTGCTGTAATAAATTTTTTTGTACATTTTCAAGATCAAATAAATTACCCTTATAAGTCCAAATAACAAAAAACCGGATATCATTCCCGCTGTGTTTATTGTCTATAAAGTGCATAGTGAGGGGGGCGTCCAAAATCTTCTGTCTAATTCTAGATTTATGCTCACCTATTCTGAGCTTTACCTGACGAACTGTGCTCCCCACGTACAATTTTCCACATTTACAAGAAATGCAGTACACACATTTACTAGTAGAGCAGTTTGAAAATTGTTTTAACTCAAAGGAAAAATTGGAGGTGGTGGATGTAAATGTTTTTAAAGGTAAGCTTAGGGGACAGAAGGAACAAGAGCCACAAGGAAAGCTGACAGATGGCCATCTAGCCTCTGCTTCGAAACCTCCAGGGAAAGAGCACTTACCACCTCCCGAGGAAGTCTATTCCACTGAGGAACTGCTCTAAATATTAGAAAATTCTTCCTAATGTCTAGACAGAAACTCTTTTGATTTAATTTCAACCCATTGGTTCTGGTCCGGCTTTCTGGGGCAACAGAAAACAACTCGGCACCATCCTCTATATGACAGCCCTTCAAGTACTTGAAGATGGTTATCATATTCCCTCTCAGTCTTCTCCTCTTCAGGCTAGACATACCCAGCTCCTTCAACCTTTTTTCATAGGACTTGGTCTCCAGACCCCTCACCATCTTTGTTGCCCTCCTCTGGACACATTCCAGCTTGCCTACATCCTTCTTAGATTGTGGTGCCCAAAACTGAACACAGTACTCTAGGTGAGGTCTAACCAGAGCAGAGTAAAGCGATACCATCACTTTGTGTGATCTGGACACTATACTTCTGTTGATGCAGCCCAAGATCACATTTGCCTTTTTATCTACTGCATTACACTGCTGACTCATGTTCAGTGTTTGGTCTACTAAGACCCCAAGATCCTTTTTGCACACACTACTGCTAAGACAAGTCCCCCCCATCCTATAATTATGCATTTGATTTTTCCTACCCAAAGGCAGAAATTTACACTGATCTCTGTTGAAATGCATTTTATTGGTTTTAGCCCAATTCTGGAGCCTGTTAATCATCCTGTATCCTGGCTCTGTCTTGTACCATATTTGCTACCCGTCCCAATTTAGTATCATCTGCAAATTTAATAAACACCCCCTCTATTCCTTCATCAACAGCCTTATAACACACAAATGCATGCTTTATATCTCGTCATTTCACTTTCCTATAGCCCAAGATGCATACATTCTTTACCCCTGTCTGCTTGCAGGTTGTAAACACCCCCCCGCCCGGCAATATCTCTTTTGTTGGTATAATTTATTTGTATTGATTGGTAGTGAGTATGATAGGGATGGCATGCTGGTGAAGCAGACATTCTTACCATCCAGCCTTCTCCAAAGTAGAATCCAATTCTAACTTTTATATATGTAAAGTCCCAGATTAAGGCTGGTTTTTTTTTTTTTTTTTCTTCAGCACTGTTGAATGACAAGTGTTTTTCGGAAGCTGTTGATTGGCTGTTCCACATTTTCATCTTGTTGTAATCACCATTATATTTCAAGTGCTTTCTCAACTCCTCTGTTTAGTGTCTTCCTACCTTCACTGTACAGGCAAGGGCACATTCTACATTTTGTACGTGATTATTTTCTTGTCAGTAAACTCAGAAGGGATGCTATAATCAGGTAGCAAGTTTTGTACTTGTTATGAGGAACCACTTAGAACCCTCATAACATGATGAACGTTACTGGAGGGCGAGAATCACTGTGTTTTGAACCTTACCTCAATCACAGGGACCAAGTTGAGAGTTAAGATATAATTTAAACAGTGCCATTTGTCAGTGAAGCAGCTCCTGTTTTAAAAAGCGCTGAACCACAAGTTATGGGGAACTTCTTAAATCAGTTTCCTTGGTTTAATACTAAGTTTAAAAAGCTTCATGGACATTCAAGTAACACTAAGCCTTTACTTGCATCTCCTGCTGCTCAAACACAGCAGGAACCAGGAGCTGTACCTCAGAAAGCAGGGGCATGGAAAGGTCTCCCTGGCACACAGGCTTTCTTATCATGCCCGTTGTATACAATGTGGTACAAACTAATATTACGATGGATTTCCCCCACAAACCCAACAATGTCTTCCCTCCGAGGTTGACTGAGAATACACTGTAAAAAGAGGTAAATTTATGTCCATTTTTTTTCTATTTTCAGCTGTTGTATCCCCTGGCTGCTGCTTCATCTTCTTCCTGAATTAGTAACATGGAACATCACAGATCACAAAGTCAATTGGGTTGATGTTACAATGCTGTGGTTGATGTAAATCAAACACATTTGGCGTCATGACTTCACGGAAAACAAATGAGGGTCACTGACAGCAAAGGCAAATGATGGCAATTTAAATTAATGTGCCACACAGACAGCTAAGGGTTTGGATGATATTACACACTACCAAGGATATTCTGTGCCCCTCCGTACCCAGCTGCCCAGTGAATGATGGGCTGTTTCAAGAATGGCCCTTCAGAGGCTCAGGGTGCATGCCAATTAGCTGTACCTGTGTACCCGTTTCAAGCAACCTGTTCTACTCCTGCCATCCCTAGATCTGCTCCAATTACAGACCCAAAGATTCTTCTTCAGCCCCCACAGATGACTAGCGGGCCCATGCTGTCCCAATGGGATGGTGAGTGGGTCAGCGCACAAAGCAAATGCCTGCATCAGAAAGACAGAGCTCACATTTAACGTTACAGAAGGCTCTCGTACTATATTTAAACAGAGGGGTTGATACAACAGCAGCTCCTGGCTCTAATAGCCAGGAATTAATTCCTGCAACTGTAAACCCACAGCTCAACTCCAGATCCTTAGATCACCTCCAGTTTTGCTGGAAGAACTTCTCAATATGGGAGAGGGATTCTATACCCTTAATTTTTCTAGAAATATTTGTTTGTGTGTGTATGGATAATTTCTGCAGGGAAAACATTTTTCATAATACTGTGGAGATGAGAGAGGTAGTAGCAGTTGGAACTTCCCTATTGCACAGCAATTAAATACTGTCCCACACTGAACAAAGCAATTAGTAGGAAAAAATTTACATCCTGGCTTGTTTCCAGGGGTTCCCTTCCATGCATGTATGTGGTCTTGCATAAGGGGAAATTTATTTTTTCTTTATTAAGAGGATTGCAATAAAAAAAATCTTTACTGTATCCAAACATGGTTCTTGCACAAGGCATAGTGATAAGGCACCTTGTGGTCATTCCAAGGAAGCAGTAAAATAACTGAAATAGTTTACCAGAAGTGTCCCATGCTGTCATGATCCTAAAACAGGTTAGGGAGTAGAGCAGCCTGTAAAGACAGGCTTTCTGTTACTCATAGGTAGAACCATAGAATAAAAGAGTTGGAAGGGACCTCCAGGTTCATCTAATCCAACCCCCTGCACGATGCAGGAAACAGTTCTATACTCAACAAAAGAATATACAATCTAATATACAAGCGCAATCACATGTAATCACAATATTTAGGATTACCAGCATATCTGGAAATGAACTTAAACTTTCTCTGTTTAAAACAGTAACTTTTTAATAGTGTATCATTAAATACATAATGATTTTTAAATGTTCCACCGTACCTTCCCTAGTCAGGATTGATTGGCTAACAGATTTTCTCCTAGCCCTTCTAACTTCAGACATTGGCCTAACAATAGAATCCTGGAAGAACCTTGTTACCACTATGCCAGAACTCCTAAGTCTTTCCCCTTTTGCCAGAAGCAGTGATGGTATTCTAGGTGACTGGAAAGAGAGCAGGATCTTGTCAGAACAAAGGGCAACTGGCACTTGCTCAACCCATTTTAGGCCTACATAGGGTAGACTCAGAAGGAATTGAAGGTGATGCCTAGCTCTCCATTTAGGGGTCCAGTTTATAATTTTACCCAGGTAGGGGTGAACAGTCTAAATAGCAGAATGTCAGTCCAACATCAGGCTTCTCAATTTTTAAATAGGATAACATCTGCAACACTGGTAGATTTAAAAGGTTTTAGTTGGTTTTATTGGGTTTTTATATTTATATTATCTAAGGATTAAATGTTTTAAATTGTTGTATTTTATATCTGTTGTTAACCACCCTGAGCCCCGCTGTAGTGGTGGTGGGATATAAATGAATAAAGAATAAACACAGTATAACATATTAATTGTTGACAAAATTGTTCATTTAAACAATAAGCGTATTCTTTAAAATATGCTGTATATGCCTACAGCATACTGTACATTTTGAGTAAGGCCTCAGACTTTCTGTTGCCATAAATAAGTAGTATTTTGAGATAACCATATACCCAAATATTTTAATTTATGATCAATAGTAAAGCCCGATTTTTTTGTTAATTCTTGTTGCTGTGAGAGAGTCATATGTTTAACCAATATTTTAGTTTTATTCTTATTTATTGTAAAACCTGCAAGTTTTCCATAAACCTCCACTATGTTATTCCAGTTTTCAACTTGATCAATAGGGTTTGTCAAAAAACATACGAGATCATCTGCATATGCTTTAATCTTAAAGTGATTTCTCCCTATTTGAAATCCATGTAAATCTTCCATTTGTCTAATCTTTTTCAATAAGAATTCCAACACTACTATAAACAATAACGGAGAAAGAGGACAGCCTTATCTGGTACCTTTTTGTATTTCAAATTGTGAAGATAGTGTACCATTTATCAACAGCTTAGCTGTCTGATAACTATATATATTTTCAATAGCTATTTTAAAATTTGTTCCCACATCTATAAAATCTAATATTTTCTTCATAAAATTCCAATTCACATTATCAAATGCTTTTTTGGCATCTAAAATATCATAGCTACTGGAGTTGGAATATGTTCTGCATATTCTAAAAGATCTATTACCACTCTAACATTTTGACTAATCAATCTACCTGATAAAACCCCCGTTTGATCTTCATGTATTGTTTGATTTAAAACAGTTTTTAATCTGGATGCTAAAATCTCAGCAAACAATTTGTAGTCATTATTCAATAATGAAATAGGCCTATAATTCTTTTTTTAAAAAATATATATTTTTATTATTTTTTCAATAATAACCAACATTATATTTAGACATACATCCTCTATATCAATAAAAATAACCGTTAAAATTCATAGAATTATTAGATGTATGTCTTCAAAATACAATCAAAAATAATTGACTTCCCCACTGTCTTCCTCCCTCTCTAAAATATCTAAAATCTCCTTTGCATCCATGCATTCTAATTCATTTATAAGTCACCCTATTTCATATTGTAGTTTCCCCTTATCCAATATATTCAATATTATTTATACCAAGGAGAGAAAAAGAGAAGAAACAAAAAGGAGAAGAAAGAATAAAAGAAAAATAAGAGAAATCTCACTTCCCTCCATACATTCATCTCAAAATGCATGTGTTAATCTAAAAAGAAAAGCGAAAAAAGAGGATTAAAAAAAAAGATATACAATCTTGTACAAAGATAATGATTATAGTATTTTCCCTCTACCCCCCACCTTTCCCATGTTGAAAATCGAATTTATGTTCTTCCTGCTTTCTCAGCCTTTCTTCTTATTCTTTTTCTTCTGTCGGGAATTTCTATCGCCCATCACTTTTTTTGCTCGAAGTAGTCTCCTTTCTGGAACAGTCAATACCCTGTGTTTCATGAGCTATAGAATCTTCCTCCTGTTTTCCAAGAACATGAGTTGATAGCTCACTGTTTCTTGTCAAAAAAATTTCCACATCTGCCAATGAGTTGATAGCATGTTTAGTTTGTTTATAGGTAAAGGTAAGACCTTGTGGTAGCAACCAGGTATATTTTATTCCTTTGTTTCTGAGTAATTCAGTAAAATCTTTGTATACAGCTCTCTTTTCCATCAGGTGACGTGGAATATCTTTGAGAATTATCAGTGGTATATTATCAAATCTCAGTTGATTCTCCAGGTGAAATTTTATGATAATATTTTTCATCCTGACATCAAAGAAAGAGATCAAAATTTCTCTGGCTTTTGCTTGTACCCGTGTTGATAAAGGAATTCTATATATCTTATTTATTGCTGCATTCAATTCTTGTGCATTTAGATGGAATATTTCAGCCAATGATTTAATGATGTCATCTCTGGTAACCCCCAGTCATTCCGGATAATTGCGTATGCGTAGATTATATTCTCTTTGCTGTAAATCCAAAATAGCAAGTTGATCTTTTATTTGCTGTTCTTGAAATTGTATAGCCTGGGAATTCATGTCTTTCTTAAGCCTGTTGACATCATCCGTGTTGTTGTTAATTGAAAGTTGCATCTTATTCATACTGTCTTTCATTTGTGAAACTTGGGTTTTTATTTCCTTAATCTCATTTATAACATCAGCAAACTGTTGAGTAATGATTAAAGTCATTTGTGCAACTGATTGCTCTTGTTGAATTTATATTGTTTTAAACAGACTTTTTAGCAGGATGTTCATTTAAAAGTCTGGGTGGTGGGATGTAAAGTCTTAGTTGGATTTTAAACAATTCCAGTTGTTCAAATCCTTGGTAGTAAGCAAAAGGAATTCTAGTAACTTACATGGAGCTTGAAAGACGGGGTTTCTCTTTCATTTGCTTGTAAAATTTATTGGTGTAATGTGAAGGGGACCACAGCTTCTGTTCCTCGAGGCGTTTTATGGTGATGAAATCCTCCTCAGCAGGCGGGACTCAAACCATCTCTCCCCCTCTGCAGGAGGGGGGAGGTTGGGAGTCAAAACCGCTCTTCTCGGCAGCAGGAAGTTACCTGCATTCCAATCCCCTGTTTAGGATCGGAGACGGGGCTTTTGAAGAGAGCCCCGATTTAAAACACCTCTCGGTTCTTCAGAAGACATGGCGCTGGGTCGGCATCTTCACAGGAAGTCCGAAATAGGCCTATAATTCTTAATGTCTAATAAATCTCAGTTCAATTTTGGTATTAATATTTGCTTGGTTCTTGTAGGTTATCCGGGCTGTGTAACCGTGGTCTTGGAATTTTCTTTCCTGACGTTTCGCCAACAACTGTGGCAGGCATCTTCAGAGTAGTAACACTGAAGGACAGTGTCTCTCAGTGTCTATAGACACTGTCTATATGACTATATATTATATATTACACTGTCTATATGACTATATATTACTCTTCCTACACCCTTGACACTGAGAGACACTGTCCTTCAGTGTTACTACTCTGAAGATGCCTGCCACAGTTGCTGGCGAAACGTCAGGAAAGAAAATTCCAAGACCACGGTTACACAGCCCGGATAACCCACAAGAACCAATGAACTCTGACCATGAAAGCCTTCGACAATATTCGCTTGTTTCCAGGTTTGGGGAATGGAGGGGTTTTGTAATGTTTATTTAAGATGAGATCCTGGTGACTTCTGGAAAACAATTGAACCAAACAGTCTCTTGGCATGTTGTTTTTGGCTGCAAAAGCAGAATTAATCCTGTAGGCTGTTATGATCATTCCTTCCACAACTTCTTCTTCATGTAGAAATTCTGTTTCAATTTGTCTATGGAAAAAACTGGGAAATTTGGGGGAGCACTAAAACAAAATCTCTCCTGAAATATTTTTTTCTGCTGAAATGAGTGAAATGCTTTTTAATATAAGGCTTTATGTACATACATGTGTGTCGTTAAGTCTCAGTTGATTTATAGCAACCCCAAGAGGGGCTTTCGGGGCAAGGGAGGTCAGTTATGCATGGGTATTTGGAATCACATTCACCCCTGGTTTGTCTCAATTGTTCCTTGGAGTTCTGCATTAGTTTTCCATCCATTAGAAATGACCTCGCTGCCAGCCCTCGCAATGTCCTGGTCTTCCCATTCCTCTGTTAACCCAACTCTTCCCTCTCCCCTGAGATCAGCCCAGGTGAAATCTCTGTGCAGAAGGCAAAGCACGGGCCACAGAAGCATGGCTTCTCTCACAGCCAATCACAAAGCAGCATGTAAAGAGGTGGGGATTCAAATACAGTCTAAAACACTGGCCCAGATGAAAGGAGCAGACATGTCAAGAACCACAGGAATATTCTCAACTCCCAACTTGTGTTTTGTTTAAGAGGTACATTACAGTTAGATAAATTCCACAGATGCAACTTTATCCGGCCTGGAGATAGTGATTTCACTTCACCAGTTGAATTTCTACATCTCACATGCTTATTAAAGGCATAGATCCTCTATTATTGTTGAAAAAAGTCTGTCCCCCTCCCCACATACATAAAATGCTTACCCAAGTGGTAGGCTGTAGTAGCCTAATGTTCTCTTTTTGCCTAATTTGCTTGGGTGTAAGTCACATTTCACCAGGTCTTGAAGTTTCTTCTTTCTTGCACTGGATTGTTGGTTTGTTTGTTCGTTGGGCTGTTCTTACTTTAAAACTAAGAGCAGTGGCCACCACAGGGAAAACCACATCTATCTTTCTCATGAGTGAGAGATAATAAATCATTCTTCATAGGTGAAATCTTTTATTTATGCTTTGGGAATCCCTTTTATTGAAGAAATGTTGGTTCTTTGGCTTTGTGGAGCCTGCACTTTAGCAAGTGATTCAAATCAAGCTGACATCTCTTAGTGAGTTGCTGAATGCACTCCTTCCTATGGCTGCATGTTCACCTACCATTTGTTCAGTCTCCTCACAGTAGATTCTTGGTTGGCTTTTTTGTGTTTGTGTGTTGCAAAAATATCTTCCTGCCCTTCCCATCAAGTGGAAGCACATTGCAGGAAAGGTCCTTTTATGAGTTGGTATTTTTAAAGAGATAATAGGCCACTGTATATCTGCAGTTTAAAAAGAGAACAAAAAGGACATTTAATACAGAGTATGAAGACCAACTTGTTTTCATCTTTGTCAGCTGCAAAAAATGCTTGTCAGGTCCAGACTCCAAGAGGGCTCTTGTTTCTTAAAGGGCTGAACAGAAGTAACAATCTCATTAGTTAGTAGGGTTGCCAACCTCCAGGTACTAGCTGGAGAGCTCCTGCTATTACAACTGATCTCCAGCCGATAGAGATGTTACCTGAAATGCTCTTTAAATGGGGAAATTAGCTGAGCAATTGGCAACTATAATATTTATAAAGCAGGGTGCAACCAACTATACCAGAGCCTGTTTTCTGTGAGCCTTAGAATAACGACAGAGACAAGGGGTTCCGAATTAAGAGAGTTTATGTTTTCAAACGTTCAATGATGCAACACAAACATAGGAATCTAGGAAATCAAAAGGAAGGAGAGTAGAGACGGATGCCAATTTGGCAGGAGATTGTTGGTGGGGTAATACTATACCTTTCCTGTAGAGGAGTTGTCCCAAGTTCCAGTAGACTAAGACAGAAGAAAATAGAGCGAGGGCAAGGGGTTCCCGTGGGCTCGACCAGCGAGGCGGGAGGGAGCATGGTCAGGCTGCGCAAAACCCAAACCAACAGAGTAACGGCAAATATGCCAGGGAAAGACCTAAGGTAACATTATGGGTATGGGTGACTTCAGTTATACTGTTTCTCTGGGGGCGGGGTGATTGGATTACCCCTCCTTGGTTCCCAGGTGACAAAAGGTGACAAAGGATTTAATGTTCGGCTACCGGGGTGTGGAGGTTGGAATTTAGAAATCTATTCTAATTCCAGTGGCTTGTGCAACCCGGGAGGAACCGGGATAATCTCGCTGATGAGCTTAACGATCGTGAACAATAAGCGCAATTATGCTAACGTCCGGGGATCGCTGCTTCGCTTGGCTGGAAGGACGAGTCATTGCTGATATCAGGATCTCTGCTGATGACCCATTAATCTGCTGATGTTGCAATGGAGGGGGGGTTGCTGGCACTGACTACATGACTGTCCACTTTCCAGGAAATGGCTGCAGCTGGAGCATAGTTACACAGGAACATGGAGTCTCTCAGGTTTGCTGGAGGTTGCCCTGGTCTCTGTTTTCCAGCTGCCGGCTGCTCGGAACTCACGGGAGCAGTTGAGTCAGTTTCAACGGTGCGCGCTGCGGCCGTCCCCGTAGGGGCGTGCAGCTGGAACAGTAGTCATGTGCCTGCATATTGGGGTTGCCATGACCAGTCAAGGAGTTAGGCGGCCCGTATGCTTACAGATCAGTTCACCTGGACAAAATGGCTGCTTTGGCAATTGGACTCTATAGTGACTATGGCCATTTTGGCAATTGGACTCTATGGCATTGAAGTCCCTCCCCTCCCCAAACCCTGCCCTCCTCAGGCTTTGCCCCAAAAACCTCCTGCTGGTGGCGAAGAGGGACTTGGCAACCCTATTAGTTATTCAGGATTTCCAGTTGCAGTTAAGAAAAGTACCTGCTGGTGAAATTCTGTTTCCTGTATAGCTCTTGAAAGTAGAGTGTGGTGTTATGTGAATAGCACAACAATTAGGGTTGCCAGGCCCCACTTTAGGCCCCTTCCCCCTGGCGCTGTTCAGCCAGCTGGTGGGGATCTTACCAGACCTAAATTGATGCCTTGGCCTAGTCGCCGTTGGCATGTAGACTAGGGTTGCCAGGTCCCTCTTTGCTACTGGTGGGAGGTTTCTGGGGCAAAGCCTGAGGAGGGTGGTGTTTGGGGAGGGGATGGACTTCAATGCCATAGAGTCCAATTGCCAAAATGGCCATTTTCTCCAGGTGAAGTGATATCTATTGGCTGGAGATCAGTTGTACTAGCAGGAGATCTCCAGCTAGTACCTGGGGATTGTCAACCCTACCATTGACATCACTTTTGGAAGTGACGTCATCACATTTCCCATGATGTGGGAGATGCTCTGGTATTTGGGCAAAACTCTATGGTAAAAATAGCTTCTACCATAGAGTTTTTGCCTAAATACCAGAGCATCTCCCATGTCGTTGGAAGTGATCTCACTTCCGAAAGTGATGTAAACATGCCAATGGTGACCAGGCCAAGGCCTTCATTTATGACTGGTAAGCACCTCCACCCCACCAGTTCCCAGGGGGTACCTGGCAACCCCAACAACACTGGACATATCTGTGCTTAACTATGTGGTAGTTAGTATCAAAAGAAATTACCTACCAGATCTAGCCAAAATTTTAAATGTGTAAAGAAAAACAAGTGACTACATCCAGCTTGGTATAATAGAATAGGGGTCTTCAACCCATGGTTAGAGACCCCCATATAGTTTGTAGAGTCACAAATTCCTCTACAAAACTGCCATTTTTTTTGCTGCCTTTTGAAAGAACATGCTGCTAGTTGGATCACACAGAGAGCAAGGATTCTGTGTGTCCTGCTTCTTTTTGCACACATGCTTAGAGCAAGGGGCAAGATTACTTTGTGGTGGAGAGGATTCTTCCATCTCTCTGACCCTTCATTTGCTCTTCCCTATAATACACCTTTTAATGTTCAGCTTGTGTCTCCTGTCCCTCACTAGGGCTGTTGAAGAAAAAAAAATTCGGTAAAATTCAGATTTGGCAAAATTCGGCCCGTTTTTATTCAGGAAACGCCAAAGTCCGAATTCCCCCGCTTCGGGTCTGTGCAATTCGGCATGAGATCCGGAGTTCAGGGAAAAATTCGGCCGAATAAAGCCATTAAAAACACAATTGCGCCTTTCCGCGGCTCAGGGGGGCATTTTTGGGGGTAGAGGTCCCAAACTTTCAGCTTGAGGGGACCCTTCTTGCAAGAACCCCCACGTTTTGTGAAGATTGGGTCGGGGGGGGGGCTGAGATATGGGCCCCGAAAGGGGTCCCCCCTCCTTAATGTGAATCTCTGACAATGGGGGTTTGCAATTAGCAGAGCTTGCTGCCTACTCCCAAAGCTCCCAGTCCCGACAAACAGCTGAGCTGGGGGAGCAAGGGAGGGGCAGGTGCGAATAAGTTTGCAAACCATGCAAAGCAACACGTTTGCAACCATCCAAACCTTGCAAAGCAACACGTTTGCAACCATGCAAAGCAACACGTGACGCCTGGGAGTTTGCAAACCATGGAAAGGGACAGAGGCACGCTAGCTCTGCATAAGGAGCAGGAGGGGGTGGAATTTCCCCTCTTGCATTGGACTCGGGACCAGGCAAATGCATTCTTTAAGTCACAATTTGAAAACCAGTTTTGAGCAAGCATCAAAATCGACCTAACCATCTTATGAATGAGGGAAAACCTGAGGACACACAACTGAAGCCCCCCCCTCAAACCAGGGAGAGAGAGACTCGAGGGGGCACACACCCCCAGGCAGAAGGGGTGAAAGCCCCCTTTGGCTTCCCCCACCCACCGACAGAAACTGCTCCCTCCCCACACACACAGAGACTCTGCTTCCCCCCCACACACACCCACAGGAGAAAAATTATAGAGAAAAGCCCCAAAATGGGTCTTACTGTGGATGTCTTCTGTTCCATCTTCTCCGCACCTGCCCCGCCCTTGCTCCCCGCAGCTCAGCTGTTTGTCGGGGCTGGGAGCTTTGGGCGTGGGAGGCAAGCTCTGCTAATTGCAAACCCCCATTGTCAGAGATGCACATTAAGGGTGGGGGGGCCCTTCCTGCCCCATATTTCGGCCCCCCTGATCCAATCTTTACAAAACTTGGGGGTTCTTGCAAGAAGGGTCCTCTGAAGCTATGCTGAAAGTTTGGGGGCTCTACCCAGATGGTACATTACAGCAGTGGACATTAGAAAAGTGAATAAAGCTTATGACAGTCGACATTGGAAGTACAAATGAAAAGATGGGATTTATTTGCATATGTGGTGGACTTGTAAAAAAGTGAAGAAATTTTGGATTCAGATACATCAAGAAATGCAGAAGGTCTTGAAAATTAACTTTCCTCTAGACCTTGAAGCAATGCTGTTGGGAATAGTGCCGGAGAAGACTGATAAGGATCATAGAGACTTGTTCAGCCATATGATCACAGCAGCGAGATTAAAATTGGCAGTGACTTGGAAACAAGAAGAAATTCCAGAAATGGAGAAATGGCAGGATAAAGTGGCAGAATGCAGTGATGGCCGGATTATCCAACTTGGTGCAGGGCAGAACGACCAAAGAGTTTTAGAAGAAATAGGCACTCTATTTTGAATACATGAAGTAGAAATTAGAACTTAGTAATAATAGTAAAGAAGGGTGGAGATATGGTAATAAATATAAGAATACTAATATCAAAGTAGCTGAAATATTGAATTTATGTAATAGTCAAGTTTAGAGCAACAGATGAAGAATAAAAGTGAAGAATAGATTGCAAAAACAAAGAACTGTATCAAGTATTAAATATTAAGTATAGCTTTTATAGTCAGCTTAGAAAGTAGAGGAAATATGGATACTAGACTTAAGTAGACTAATGATTAAATAAATGTTCAGTTTGACACGAGTACTAATTCAAAATGAACTCCCCGAAAGACTGTTCACAACATATATGGATGATTGAGAAGGTATGTTCGTATGTTTGTTTGTAAAAAATTTAAATAAAAAAAAATTACAGCTGAACATTAGCTATGCACATGGTGGTTGCTAATGGTTATGCAAAGGAGCAGGCGAGTGGGGGGTGCATTTTTAAAAAATTGACCCCGCATAAATGGCTTTAGTGAATTTCCAACAACACAGTCCTAAATCCTGTCTTTAAATGACCTAGGATGGTGATATAGCACTATGGCAGTATATACTGGAGATATTCCAGAATATCAAGAGACACTGGTACCAAGCTGAACCAGCATGAACACTGGGTTGGTGTAACTCCAGTGCTGGCATTGAATTGGCCAGTATAGGGGGATATCATGGTCAGAGAATAGGGTTGCCAGCTCCGGATTGGCAAATACCTGGAGATTTTGGGGGTGGAGCCTGAGGAGGGCGAGGTTTGGGGAGGGGCGGGACTTCAATATCTTAGAGTCCAATTGCCAAAGCAGCCATTTTCTCTAGTAGAACTGATTTCTACTGGCTGGAGATCAGTTGTAATAGTGGGAGATCTCCAGCTATTACCTGGAGGTTGGCAACCATAATAATGCTATAGAGTTCACCTTCCAAAGTGGCCATTTTCTCTTGGTGAACTGATCTCTGTTGCCTGGAGACCAGTTGTAATAGTGGGAGATCTCCAGCTACTGCCTGGAGGTTGGCAACCCTATCAGAGAAGGACCCAATCAGCTCCCTAAGCCTCTCCAGCCCTGGGTCTTTGTCGGATGCCAAAAACCCTGGCATGCCTTTACAACGTCCCATAGAGGCCAATGAGGGTGAAAAAAAGTATCCATCCTGTCTTGCTTCTAAGCCTGATGCAACTTACAGTATCAACTGAGTCTACAGCCATTCACAGTCGTCTAAATTATGATGTATAAACCACACACAGAATCTAGGTATCAGATGATAAGTCTTGTGGCATGGAATGATTGCTATGTGGCCTCCTGTTGAGTGCACTGAGAACACACTAGGGCACTTTGGTAATAGAAACCCTACAGCAAAGTTACTATGGATGTCAACAGAGCACTGAGTACAAACAGCCAAGGGAGAGAAGACACTGCTGCAGTAGCATATGTCTAACATTGCTGTGGTCAGAACTCTTATGAGTACTCTACCTCGAACACCAAATGGGCGTCTACTTCTTCAATGAGGGATGCAAGGACAATGTACCCCTCACAGTTAAACAAGCGTCCTGGGTCCAGGAGCTCAGAAATTTTGGGTGGGTTTGGGGGTAGAGCCCAACATAAATACTAACTATTCAGTGGGGGGGGGGTTACCTTTACAAAGCAACCTACCATTCGGTACAACTCAGAGATTCAGGGTTCTCTTCTGCATTGTTTTTGCAAGAGGAAACATCCTTGGGAGAATGCTTCTCCCTTGGGTTCTGCATGCCCCTTTTTAAAAGGGGAATCCCCTTTGCACATGTAGTTGTGAGCTGTAATATACAGATAAGCCCTAAAACGTACAGCTTAAAAAAAAAAAAAAGACTGGGGGTAGCCTTGATCTTGCTTTTGTGGCAACTGGTCCACAAGCACAAAAGCTTGTGTTATGTTAGAAAGCTTCTGAGTACGTAGTACCTCTAGGACCACACTTGAGATGGCGGTGTTCATAAATCATACGCCCACACCTTGAATATCCACATATATGTACAATAAAGCCGCAGTGAGAATTGCCACAACCATAGAACATGGGGTACTTGTCGTAGTTCTCAAAATGGCAGAGATAAGTTTCAGATATCTAGTAAATATAAAGACAGTTGCTGTGTCACTTATATTATAATTTAAATGCTCTGACTTTTTTTATGTCGCTGTACATGTTTTGCACCTCTCCCCCAGTTTACCAAGGTAATGGAAATAACAGCAATATGAATTCCACTCACTTTTTTTTTATAATGAAGAAGAGTTGGTTTTTATATGCCGACTTTCTCTACCTTTTAAGGAGAATCAAACCGGTTTACAATCTCCTTCCCTTCCTCTCCCCACAACAGACACCTTGTGAGGTAGGTGAGGCTGAGAGAGTTCTAAGAGAACTGTGACTAGCCCAAGGTCACCCAGCTGGCTTCGTTTGTAGGAGTGGGGAAACAAACCGGTTCACCGGATTAGAGTCTGCCACTCGTGTGGAGGAGCGGGAAATCAAACCTGATTCTCCGATTAGAGTCCACCGCTCTTAGCTACTACATCATGCTGGCATATATGACTTTATATCTGTCCAACAGGGGGGGAAAGGGTTCTACTGCCATATTTTCATAGGTAGGATCCTAGGATTTTGTAACATTGCATATATTTTGACAGTTTATATATACCATGAGCTGAGAACAGATTCGGGTTCTCCAGAGGACTTTACAGCTTAATGACATCTTCATTGTTGTTATTACTCATTACAAACAGATTTCTGAGACTGAAGTCATTTCATGGTGAACCTGTCAGCAACAATTAATCGTAAATGTTGCTGGAGTTAAACTAAAGACATTGTAGAGACAATGGGGATAATCGAGCATAAATTAAATTTCAAGTAAGTCCCCCTGAAATCCATGGGATCTAAGACCCATTCTGCTGCTTTCAGTGGGGTTTGGTTGTGCTGGATCATGCCCAATGCATTTTAAGATGAACAGAATGGAAAGGAATGATCTGTCAGAATTTGTGTGTGTGTGCTGGCAAATTTTGCTTTCCAAACCACTGCATTTGGCTGACTTCTTAAATGTAATTACAAAAGAACAAATACTTGTTTCTTCCTAAAAATGAAATTTATTACGGTATTAGACAAGAGCTTTTTAGTCTCTGGCCTAGAAACTGATGCCAGTTGGTAGTTTGTTGTAACCTGCTCTGTGGCAATGCAACTAGTTAATTTCCAGGTGCTGCTGCTGATTTGGAAACATTAATCTCTCTTCTTTCTAGCAGCAAACAAAGCCCTCCTCTTCCATTAGGGAAAGATCATAGGGGTATGTACTTCAAAAAAAAATCTGTATAACTTTCAGGTTAGTTTTTCATTATGCCAAATTTGGAAGGGGGGTCCTTTTAAGGAAGTGGGTTTGGGCACAGTTTTCAGGTTCATGAAGATGAGGGTCTTTAAAAAACAACCATGAAATCAAAACAATTTTTGTGCCTATCCTCCCCCCCAGCAGCAGGAGCAGGGATAGAGAGAGGTTAAGTAAGCATACCATGCCCCCCAGCTGTCCATTTATTCCTCGTCCCAAAAGAATAATTTCAGAGGGAAAAAATGACCAAATGATAGAGAAGGTGGATTCAATCTGCAGGGAATAAATACCAGGTGGCGTGAGTGCTTAACCCTTTCTCGCTTGCTGCCTTCCTCTTGTTTTCTCCTCAGCTCACCTGTTCCTGCTGAGTTTCACGGATGTATTCATGACATGGAGTTGGAACAAGGGTTACACACAGTGGGAGCAATCCAAAAGTTGTCTACTCAGTCCCATGTTATACAATGTGACTTACTTGTAGGAAAGTGCCCTTGGGATTGCAGCATGTATCTTCTACAGTGCAAATCCTCCTCCCTTGGAAGAAGAGAGGCCACGGATGGGGTATTTGACCAGTGTGAGCTGTCAAAGTATAAATTGACCTTAAGGGAGTATTCTATTGGATCCCCTTTTATCATCCCCAAGAAAGTATAATTGGACGAGCTTTGCATGGGTAGATCCAGGTCAAAGACCTTGTGTTCTAAACTGAGAAGGAACAAACACTGCTTCCGATCAGCATGGTTTTTGTTTAATTTTTTTGTAAATGTTGAGATGGATTCACATACAAGGGAACTTGCATATGCATTGGCCAACTATTGGACCCCTTAGTGAAGGCAGTAATGAAAAGAACTATGTTTTTGTCTATTTCCTGGGTTCTTGTGTGGCTGGCCTGTTACTAAACAACACAGTTATGAATCAGAACCATAGTGTGTACTGTGAAGATTCATAGTGCTATCCTAAACTGAATTACACCCTTATAAATCCATAGAAGACAATGGGTTTATAATGGTGTAGCCCTGTTTAAAATTGCATTTTCAGTGTCTGTTATAAAGCTTCAAATAATTTGGACCATGTGAGTTTCTATCTTCATTCTAGAATGTACTGAAAATAAAAATAAGGGCAGAAAAAATGTCAAAAGTTCCCTTTCTACCACAATTATAATTAAGCTACCAAAACCACATGAGTTATCACACCATAATACCTTACTGCCTTTCATTAGGAATGAGACAATTCTGGTACAGCATGAAAGTAGGCTGCTTACAGTTAAGGATTGTTGTGGCCAAAGGTTATGTCCTTTGCTATCTCTTTTTCTCTTTTATTTCTTTGGCAGTTGCTGTGTGTTATATCTCTCTCGAAATACCAACATGCTATTAAATGCAGTATGTGACTTTAAATTTAAACATCTAATTTTAGGATATATTTATCTATTTCATGAGCTTTTCCCAATGAGCAAAGAGACTCGACTGGCAGAACTGTGGCAGTGGCAAAATGATTGTGTTAAGTGTGTGGAAGTCATGAATTGCACCTCCGACCCATGTATGATTAACTCAGACTGCTGACCTGACAACAAACAAAAAAATATTATATCAAAAACATGGTAAATTGGAAGTCGTTTTTGGAATATAGACCGTATTTCTGGACTGCTTTGGAGGAATTAACACTTTGGCACAACTCTTTTAAACTCTGTCCCCATTATATTTTTAAATACTTCAGTATTATTGATATAAAATACATTTTTCAAGAATGTTGAGTTCAGTTATTATTCCAACTGCTACTGGTTGCTGTCTTTGGGGGATATTGGAAATTGGAGAATTAGTTAATGATACTCATATGTGTTAGAAAGGAGCAACAATTTAATGGAGGTGTGCAAAACTGTAATGTTAATATAAAAATCACAAATAAACTAGTTAATATTAAGTAATTGTTAATTAGTATTGGGCTGGCCAGAAAACTGGCTTGATTTATAGACTAAAGCGAATTACATCTAAGTCCATTGAAATCCATGATGGCACTGATGGTTGATTAAAACAGCATCTTATATTTTAAATGTTGAACTAGATTGTACCTCGGATTAACCTTATCCTCATTGCTAATGAGCAACAGCAAATTAATTAGAGAATGTGATTCAGTCATTGTTCTTAGTGTGGATATTCCACATGCCTGCAAAATTTAAGTGCAAACATGAAGCCAGTTATCTATCAAGAATAAGAGTTGGTTTTTATATGCAGACTTTCTCTACCACTTAAGGAAGAATCAAACTGGCTTACAATCACCTTCCCTCCCCCTCCCCACAACACTATGTGAGGTAGGTGAGGCTGAGTGTGACTAGCCCAAGGTCACCCATCAGGCTTCATGTATAGAAGTGGGGAAACAAATCCAGTTCCCTAGATTAGAATCATAGAATCATAGAGTTGGAAGGGACCACCAGGGTCATCTAGTCCACCCCCAGCACAATTCACAACTACCTCCCCCACACACACACCCAGTGACCCCTACTCCATGCCCAGAAGATGGCCAAGATGCCCTCCCTCTCATGATCTGCTTAAGGTCATAGAATCAGCATTGCTGGCAGATGGCCATCTAACCTCTTCTTAAAAACCTCCAGTAAAGGAGAGCTTACCACCTCCCGAGGAAGTCTATTCCACTGAGGAACCGCTCTGAATGTTAGAAAATTCTTCCTAATGTCTAGACAGAAACTCTTTAGATTTAATTTCAACCCATTGTTTCTGGTCCAACCTTCTGGGGCAACAGAAAACAACTCGGCACCATCCTCTATATGACAACCCTTCAAGTACTTGAAGATGGTTATCATATCCCCTCTCAGTCTTCTCCTCTTCAGGCTAAACATACCCAGCTCCTTCAACCTTTCCTCATAGGACTTGGTTTCCAGACCCCTCACCATCTATGTTGCCCTTCTCTGGACACGTTCCAGCTTGTCTACATCTTTCTTAAATTGTGGTGCCCAGAACTGGACACAATACTCTAGGTGAGATCTAACCAGAGCAGAGTGTCCACTGCTCATGTGAAGGAGTGGGGAATCAAACCTGGTTCTCCAGATCAGAGTCCACTGATCCAAACCACTGCTCTTAACCACTACACCTGTCACAGGCCTTTACTTATAGACCACATAGAAGCATATAAGAACATATGGAACAGATGAATTTGTAGAATTTTCCTATTTAAAGTTCTTTGTAAAGTTCTTAGAGGCTTGATTTTTTTAAAGCTGGACAAGCCTCGACAGGCCTGGGCAAGACATTCGTTTTCCTATTCAAGAAATAGCTCAAGGTTGTTTTAGTTTGCAGAGAGGCAGTGACAACTGTCTTTGTGACGAAACACTGTCTTTGCGATGAATGAAATGTAAACAAAGTGGTTGTTAAAGAAAGTGCGCTTTGTCTACAACATCTCTTAAAGCTTGTGGCCTATAGTAACTTCAAAGCTTCAAAGAAGTTTAGTAACCTTAGAATGTTGCCCTTGATGGTCTGTGAGAGACCTACTCGGCTACAGGAGACTTGCTCTGTTACAAGAGAGCTTCGTGGTGAAACATTGCAAATAACATTACCTAATGGTGTTGTATAAATATTATACTGGGGTTAAGATTTAAATATGAAGGAGTTGTAGTAGAATGTTGAAAATATATTCATTTTTACCGTGATCTTTAGGAGATGAAGATGTTGGCTATATTATAGATGTATAACAAAGCTACAAACAGATTGTTTAGTATATGTGGCTATAACCAGCAGGTGACCTAACTGGAAGAGGAACTCCTTATATGGTAATATCCAGGGAGTTTGTGGCCAAAGGAGCATGCGGTTGCGTGCATCTCAGAGTGCATCTCATAGATCAGATCAGATAAAAACTGATCTTGAAAACATATAAAAGAAGGGGCACAAAGGCAGTGGAGTTAGAACTTCCTAGACGGGGGGTTCTCACTGATCTCTCCATCCCTTGCGTGGGATGGAGGCTCTCAGAGCTCCCTAGCCTAGGAGTTCTCACTTAGAGCTTCCTAACAGGTTAGAACTCCCTAGCCTGAGGATTCTCTCCAGATCTCCAACCCTTGCGTGGCCTGGATGCTTACAGATCTCTGACCCTTGTGTGGGTTGGAGGCTCTTAGAGCTCCTTGATCCTTGCATGGATTGAGGGTTCTTGGAGCTTTCCAGTCCTCATGGACTGGAGGAGCTTAGATCCTTCCAAGTCTTTGTGCAGACATGGAAGTTCTGAGAGCTCCCTAGCTCTTTTCTTACAGATCTCTCCATCCCTTGTGTGGGTTGGAGGCACTGAGATCTCCTTAATCCTTGCGTGGATTAAGAGGTTTTCACTAAAATCTATCTAGCCCTTGCATGGGCACTCCAGTCCTTATGGACTGGAAGTTCTTAGACTTCCCTAGCCTCCGAGCTAGGAGGTCTTACACAGAACTCTTTAATCTTTGCTTGGATTGAAGGTTCATGGAGCTTTCTAGTTCTTGCATGAACTAGGGGTTCACACACAGATCTCTCTGATCTTTGCATAGACTGGAGGTCTCTCAAACAAATGGAGAGGCTCATAGACTCAGTCCTTGCATGGACTGAGAATCCTCAGAGATTCCACTAGACTTAGCTTATACTAGAGATTCTCAGAGACTCTAACATCAAATGGAGGGTCTTAGAAGTCTACCCAGTCTTAGCATGGACTGGGGACTCTCAGATCTCTCTAGTCCTTATGGACTGGAGAGTTTCACAGATGACATGATTGGGTAAAGTATGCCTACTTATTTCTATGATATTCCAGATACTTTGAATTAAGATACTTTTAACTAAATCAGATCTTATTTACTGAACTAACCATTTTACAGATTTCTGTAACTTGTATTTTCTGAATGAAATATTACTGTTTTAAGGTTTGAAACTCTCATATAGAGGTATAAAATAGAAATTGCTTTAAAGATTGCTTGTAACATGAAACATGTTTAAGACTCATAATGTCTGAACTTTTGTAACATTTAAAGACTTTGTAACCATCTACATGCATACATACTACATTATGTTAAGACTGTACATGTGTGTGTAAAGTGCTGTCAAGTCACAGCCGACTTATGGCGACCGCTTTTTGGGGTTTTCATGGCAAGAGACTAACAGAGAAGACTGTACGTACATATACATATTTACATATTTTTTGAAGTTATTCAATAAAAAGCTTACTCTTGTAAGAAATTAGTTGGGTCCTGCTTATTAGGTGCTAACTGAATAAGATAACATACTACTTCTCAGGAAGGGGTCGATTCTAAGAGCATAGGCACTGAAAGGCATTGACCCGCTTCACACCATGCTGGCTCTCAGGTGGAGATGGCCATTCCACATTTACAATAGTAGTCAGAAACAGAGGGAAACACAAATGGCTTGGATTTTGAGAACTGTAAATGGAAGAGTTAAGTTAATGGAAGAGATTGTTGTCTTCTCCCACTGGAGGAGTCTCAGTGCCCTTTGAAAAATCACTCCTGAGAGCCAGTGGGACATTGTGTGGTGGGCTGCAGATGGAGTGAGGGGTTATTGGAAATTGCCCCATTCTTGCATAAGTGGAACAACAGCTCACACAATAGTGGGGGGTTTCCCTTCCAACTCAACCCCCTGCACTGAATCCCATACTTTTTCTGTGGGATTCTCAGGGTGGGTTGAGGGAACTCTTATAGGATGGGAGCAAAAAAGTTATGTCAATAAGGAGTTATTAACAATAAAGAATCCATAATGCACTTGTAAGAGAAGTCCTTCCGCTTAACTCTTGCTTACTCTGTGGATTTCAATAACTTCTTATTGCATATTCTATGAACACATAGTAAAGGTAAAATGCTTTCTGACAAGTATGCTGTGGATATGCAAGAACTAGGAACCCCCCCCCCTCATGTCCAGTATAAATGGAAGTTATATACTACGCACATGTATCTGATGTGACCCTATTCAGGCCCTTTTCTAAATGTAATAAATAATCAACTGCTGTTGATTCACCCAATTCAATCCAGAATTCAACCTGAATTCTTATTCTCAACCAGTATTCCAGGAAGAGCTGCTTCATTCACTGAATGCAACAATCAGTACAGCAGGAACATGTGCATCCAGGAGGAAGATACATATTGTTCACAGTATATTTTCTCTCCCATGAACAGACATTTTGTCTTGAGAGTTTAGTACATTTGTGGAAGGCACATCATTTGACAGGTCTGGACCTGCTTCTTGGTGTAGCCCTTTGCTATCTGGGGGAGATAATTTTAGGGCTAAGTAAAGAACTCAGCCATTGTATTAAATTCAGTGTCTGAATTGCAGCTAGGAACTTTTCCTGAAAGGCCTATAGTTACTCATTTCAAAGGGACAGGGAGAAAATTACAGGGATTGCAGTCCTAAACACACTGTCTTGGGAGTAAGCCTCATTGAACCCAGAGGAATGGGCAAGATGCTACGTTGCTTCTCTGAGTACATTTGAGCTGGCAAATTTCTCTCATTTATCACCAGTTTCCAGTACTGTGCAAAACAATGTAATTCTAATACTAAGGCAATGGTAAAGCACTCCAAGAAACCTCCATTTTCTGTCTTTTAATTTTGTATTCTTCTGCTGCTCACACATACTCATCATATAACTGCCTTCCTGAAAACTACGAGAGTCTGTTGTCATAGACAAGAATATATGCAGTTGCTTTCCTGATCTGGCCTGTTCTGAAAAAAGGAGCTTGGTTAATTAACATTGATTACAATCCACCAGCTGCGAGTAAAAATTGATCGCAAGAGGTTCCTAATTTACATGCTTCTCTGTCCTGATTTCTCTGTTTCCCTGCATCCACACATAGAGACACAGACTGAACCTACTCTTTAATATAAGTATCCTTAATTCCCACGTATATGACATTAGCAATCCTTTGTGGCACTGGTTGATCCCCCCGTGGGATGGTCATTTGTTAGCACAGCATCTAATTGCTCTATATTGTCAGCATACACATTTAAAACCCTGTTCATTGCTCCATTTTTTTTATCAAGAGAGGAGCAATGGTATTGATTTCAGATAGCCTGGGAGAGTGGCAAGGATATTAGTAAGGCTCTGAGAGAACACAGCACATAAACTTTTATGACACAATATCAAAAGTGGATTGTGCCGACATAAATGAAAAGGACAACCTGTTACTGTAATTAAGGCAAACACACCATTCATTTATTAGTAAAATGGGGGCTTATATGAGTGTAAAAGCAAGCAAACAAAAATAGGTAACTTATTGGAGCAACAGATAGAGAATCTGGAGGGACAAAGCATTGCCCAAATGTTCGTACACAATATTAATATTCAGAAAAGACCAACATTGTTCTTTCCCCCTGAGCTAACAGCTTGATATTGCCAAGATTTAACAATATATAGTGATACTTTGCAATGTACGATTATGGGATGTGCTATGGCTTTTGTTCATAAAGAAACATGTATATCATATATCTAATTCTGAACTGGGACCTTGGTGTGCAGATTGTAAAATCCACACGCAGTGGTCAGATACAGAGTAGGGGGATGTTTGTACAAACCTGGATGAGCTCCTAGCTTTGGCCGAAAATGCAAAAGAGAAGGAGGAGTGGGAACCACTGGTATAGGAGCCAGGCAGGTGATGGCAACAGCTCTGAAGGCAGATGAGCTGGTCAGCAACTCTGCCACCTTGACATGGCAAATCTGGCCATCTGGATCCATGCCACAGTAACATCAAGACTAGACTACTGTAATGCACTCTACAGTAGGGTTGTGCATATTGATATACCCAAACCAAAAATAAACCTGAAATTAGCCCTTTCAGCAATATTCGGGTTTCGGGTAGAGGGAATACCAAAACCTGGGAATCTGCCCAAAGCCGAATAGACGATTCCTGAGAAAGCTGAATAATCATTCGGCTTTTTTGGGTTCGGCTATTCACCTTTGCTCGGGCCATTTATGCAGGGGTATTTACTTTGCAGTCCCTGCTGGACTGCTTCGAGGCTTTTTTTGCCTTTTTTATGATTTTACTGACACTCAGATGTGACTTCGCTCTGGCCTCATTCTTCCCCTACAGTTCTTGGATGCTGTTTTAGAATGAATTTAAATACTGCTTTGAGGCAAGAGCAATGCAAATTCCCCCCAATTCCATGCATAGCTCTTAACTTTGGGTTTCTCTCCCTACACCCATTTTAGCTTCTCCCTCCCACGTGTCTGTCCCTCTCATCCAGCCCTTTCTCTCAAAGCACAAAAGAGGGAGTTAAACTTTCATGAAATGTGCAGGAAGATACTGAAGAAGTCTTCAAAGATTAGAAGGCAGCTCCCAGCAAGGAGCTGTTGAAGAAAGGTGGGGAGGAATACCCAGCAAAAGCGCACACAGCCCCTTTAAGAGCTGACCCGCCCCCTCCAAGTTAAGTGCAACAAGCTGCATTTTCAGGGGAAGGGACTCAGAAGCTCCACAATTCACCGGGGATGCCTTGTTAAACAAATGATGTTTGAGAATTTGGAGCAAAAAACTGTGCAGCAAACCAAAGGCAAATTTCCCCTGCATAAATGACCCCAGCTGCATGGCTCTGTGCTTTCTCCCATTTTTTATCTTTTGACTGGTTTTGTTAGGACCCCATAGTTGGGGCCCTTTTGAGGTAGAGGTCATGTAATTGGAGCCAACTTGGTCTGACAACTATTCAGTGGGTTAATCTGCAATTCTGCATCAAGCATAGAGGTTATTTAAAAGAGGTTATCATCCGGAAGGATATACCCTCCAACTAAAAAACTCCAGCTTCTACAGCTGCTTACCAGGCTTCTTAAGAAGACTCCTCACCTGCATGGATGAGCAATCTCCTTCACAAGAGCTGCCTTGGTCATGACTTTGGCTGGCTCCGATAACCCCCCTGAAAACCTGCTCTCAAACTGAAGGTAGCCACTAGTAGAGGCTTCATTTCCCTGCACCGTGTCCATCTCTTGAAATCAGATTTTTGATGACTATAATAAAGGACTGTTCTCAGAATGTCATTTGCCACCAAAAGAAATGTTTTCTGTGCCTTATTTTTCTTGCTTTTAAGCCGTTTTCCTCAGTTTAGAAGTTAATTTGCATGGGCATCATGCTATGCGCCCCAGATACAAAGGGAGCCCCCAGACTTTGAGACGCCAGCCTGCCAATTGGCTCTTTCCACCAGTCCTTAGCAACGCTGAACTTCTGAACCTGAAAATCGATGGACAGCTCGGCTCACAAATACCTGGAGGATAGGCGTGACCCCTTTGTTGGCCCATAACATTGGACCCCCTGTCCCAAAGTTCACCAAACTTTGCTGACCATCTAAGGAGAGTCCCTTGCAGCCATGTTGCAAATTTGGTGATTCTACCTCAAAAAATGCCCCCACAGAAGCTTTGAAAATATCCCCATAGACTATAATGGGTCCGAATTTTTTCAGTAAACCTGGAAATAAGCCAAATATCAATATTTATTCACTTACTCCAGGTTTACGAGAAAAAAATTGGGTCCAATAAACCCAAAATTTACCCAAACGTTTTTTTTGCACAATCCTACTCTACAGATATCTACTCAATGTCAATTTGAAGACTCCAGTTGGTGCAGAACACCACAGTTTGGCTACTGTTGGGAGCCAGAGAGAGCCTGCATATCACTCCCATTCTGCAGTCACTCTGTTGGCTGCCCATCAGTTATTGGGCTCAGTTTAAGCTACTGGCCATCACATACAAAGTGCCATGTTGCAGGCAAGGAGTGAGGGCTGGAAGCGTAATCTGGGAAGCAGTCCAAGGTCATTCACAGTTCAGGCAGAGTCCAAGATATCAATACGGGCAACTGCAGTCCAAGGCGTTGTTCAGGGTCAGTCCAAGAAGCCAGGATACCAGGAATCCGAAGTATAGCAGGGAGACAAGCCCAATACCAAGGATGTTGGTGACAAGTTGCTTGCACAACAGCCAAGCCTAACTGATGGCTTAAATCCCTTCTCCTGCTGCTGCAGCAGAGCCAGCTGTTGCCAATTAGGCTGATCTCACAGGTGGTTCTTCACCCCTGCTCTTCCTCGTCACTGCTTCCAAGGAGGCCTCTACATTGGGCCTTCAATCTCGCACTTTGCCATTGCTGCTGCATTGTCAGATGAACCCATCTCCTTCTCTGATCCAGTGGCCTTGGCGAGGTTTCTGGAGACACTGCATGTTGTGAGGTGTCAGGTCCAGTTGGAGCCCTTGAGCCAGCAGGCTGCAGGCATGGTGAATCATCTCCTGACTTTGGCTGTACCTCTGTTCTGGCAGGCTGTAGACACTGTAGTTGTTCCTATGTGACTTCTGCCTGCAGATGTCCCTCTGTTCTGGCTTCTATTTCCTCTTCATCAGAGGTCTCCACAGGCTGACTCATGACACAAAGCCTTTCATGGCCTTGGTCCCTCATATTTGTGCGACCACTTCTTCCCTTATACTCCACCATGACAGCTTTGCTCATCTGAGCAGGGCCTTCTGCAGGTGTCACCCTGTAAATGGGCAAAATCAATGCATGTGCTTGTTCTGTTGTGGCCCCCACCTTATGTAATGGCCAGCCTGATGAAGTCAGGAAGGCTCCCACCCTCCTGGCTTTCTGCAAATAGCAAAACTGAATTATTCAAGAGGGCTTTTTGCACAGGAAATATGGCTGCACTGAAACAAAAAGGTAAACTGTAGACTATACCTCTGTGTACAGTTTTACAGTGTATAGTATAGTAAATCAATTCATTTTATTGCATTAGCTCAAAGCTATAGCAAAACAACAAAAACAAAACAAACTAAACAAGACAATCATAATGTCAAGTAAAATCCATAAAATAGCCATTAGAAGAATAAAATACATGATAAGCGTTTAAAATATAACCTTGATAGCTAAAAGAAGCTACTCCTAATATGTCTGAAGAAAGGCCTGTTGTATGTCTTGATGTTTTTAGGAACCTGCTCCTCAAATTCACTTTTTACTCACCTTATTGTCAATTTACATTTGTTTGGCCAGAACCCATTCTCCCTTTTGTTCATCTCATTTTGGAAAACCTTTTACTTTTTAAAGGAAGACTTTTTGCCTTTTATAGCTTCCTTGACTTGTGTTGTTAACAACGCAGTCACCCTGTTATACTTGTTGGTACCTTTCATGACTTCAAGGATGCATTCTATCTGGGCCTCAGCTATAGTGCATACCTCATCAGGAAAGCTGAATTGTTTGAGGCTACCTACTAAATTTATTGGAAAGATCTAAACACATTTCACATCATATATTTTAGCTATTATGCCACACCTACTTCCTAATACAATGAACACACTCCCTAGGGTTACCATAGGAAACTGAGATAGTTTCTATAGAATAGACTTCTATATCAAAACATTCTGCACCAAACCTTTTTTCACCCCTGCATGACAAGACACACCTGCCAAAATTCTTTCTATGCAGCTGTGAAGGGTATGGGAGCCTTGTAACCCTTTACCTCTTCTTGCTGTTTCCGTTTTCTGATATATACGTTTCACTTTCATTAGTTATGCAGTCCTGGCTGTCCTGTTTTAAGAGTTACTGTGCTTACAGAGCAATCCTACCCTTGAATTATGCTACATACAGAGCAATCCTAAACAGAATTACACCCTTCCTAGTCCCTGGAAGTCAGTGGACTTAGAAGGGTATAACTCTGCTTAGGATGACACTGTTTAGGTTGACACTGCAAATCTCCTGGTGCCAGCAGAGCCCAGCACTCTGCCTGGGTGGGGGGACGGGACGTATGCCAGTATAATGGCACTCTGCCAACACAAGAGAAAAACTGGCCAAAATGAGTATGGTCAAGAAGCATTATAATTGCATTTAAAATATTACATCCAACCTTTCCACTGTGCAGTCTACAAAATGAATTCAAAATATGGCATTCTGACTAGGTCTGTGTCAGTCCTGTCCCCAACACAGAATGTTACACTTTCAGAAATGGAGCATGACTTATAACACTTCTATTGGAGTCAAGAAGGAGCCCCAGATGACTGCCCCAGCACCTTTCCTTCCACCACCCCCAGCAATGTCAGAGAATACAATCCTGAAAAATTCTGAAGGCAATAGTGGAATATCACCAGGATTCTATAAGGTCCAGCAAAGGACACATAAATATCAAAATACTACACATGGGTATCACTCTGCCTCTTTATCTTTAGAACAATTATCAGACAGGTGGAGTCTTTGGAAATAAGGTACTTTGAACAAACACTCAATAGCTGAGGTAACAAGAACAAATTTCATATTATAATTCTATCCTGCCCTCTCTGTATGGAGCTTCACAGCTCTTCCATTGTCACATGGCTAATGTAGGGGTGTCCCCAATGTGCAGTGTTGTGATTAATGGGTGGTGGCAGTGTTTCTAGCTATGCTGTGGGTGTGGCTATCAGTGTTGCTCTGTTAGCTTTTGTTTCTACAGCAGCTATCCTTGGGCCTTCTACTTCTGCTGCAAGTGAATAGAATAGTGTCTGCATTGACAATGGTCTAGCAGATGGCTGGCAAAGTGGGACCATTGGACTGGGCTGCTTGACTTGGATTTAAAAATAGTTTCAAGTACTGAATACAATTTTAAGATAGGAATCAATAGTTCTTTACAAAGGAACCAGAGAAAAATATATACAGGTTCCAAGAAAAATCCCCCAAGCTATTGACCAGACCTTCCCTAGACTCTGAAATCCAGCTTTTGCACAGTTTAAGCCCTGAACAGCAGTAGATGAATACTAAAATGATGTCAACAGTTTGTTCAGAGGCCAAAGAAAATACTAAGGGGCCCTTCATGGCTTCATCTCTAAGTTTGCTGAAGTACATCTGTGAGTAATAAGTTTCCTTTCACTTACAGAACCAGCACAGTGCAGGACATCTGAAATAGGTTTACTGCCCATTTATATTTTTCTTTGGGGGGGGGGGGTCAGGAACATTTTAAGCTTGATATACAATCTGGCCAGGGCAATGGGTGATGGTTTGATATTCTAATACTCTAGTTTTTTCTCTCTCTCTCTCTTCTCTCTGGACCAGAATTCACTATAGCCACATCATAAGAAGTGATAAAATGGTGAATACAGATGTATTTTAAAAAGAAAATTAATAAAGAGTTCTTCAGCCATGATATAACCCTGGCTTCTTCCTAGCTTTGCATGTTGCATGATCAACATGCACCCCAAGGAATTTAACACTGGTTCACCTGTCAGTCTACACGGTTCAGGTGCCTGCCTTAAATTTTCTTTTGAGTTTCACCTCTTTGTATTTATACACCTAGAGTTGGATCCACCTGAGTTTTTCACTAAATCTTGTTTAATTCTCCTCTTTACTTCAGTGCCTGTCCCGTGTTTTTGCAGGTCCCATGATCCTCAGTATTGCCTTTTTGCTGGCCAAAGAGGACCCCCTCCTCCCTTTTTCACCAGTGGAAAGGCTGGCTGGATCTAATCCACATCCATATATTTTTTGAAAAAGGAAACATTATTTAAAACACTTCGAAACTGCCCAGAGGATGTGTAGTACACGGGGAAACTGGTTAATAAGAGGCAATTGGCACTTTCAGCACTGAAGCATGAGTGCTGTCTGTTAATGCCTTAAAAATGAAACTTTTTTATTTTTCTATATTGTGAAGAGAGGTTTTGATCTCTGTCTTTCTGCCAATATACAGAAACTCTCACCTGGCCTTGTGTTTGCAAAGATTTTTTGGCATTTTACCCTGGAACAAGTATGAATGCAATAGCGACCACAACCCTGGAGATACTGTCTAAACTTGGCCTTGGTCATCTTTTAATTGTCATAATCTGTGACCTGAAAGTTATATATTGAGAACCCTTTTCATGTGATCCCATAAAACAGCCATGAACTACCATTTGATACCATTGCTGTAAATACCAGCAGCATGTACAGCAATAAAGAAATCTCAAGTAAATTTCCTTCTATTTCCCACCTCCTTGCAGTAGCAGCAGCCAGCTATATTAAATAGTTCCACTACTGCCAATAAAAAGGGGAGTTTACAGTGATGAATTTATAGTTGGGTCATTACAGTTATAAAAACAACAGCGAGCTGCTTGGGGAATGAGACAAGGTACTTCTCAGAACCAGTATGGGAATACAGAGAGAGGTCACTCTAACTTCCTCCTTTCCCCTCCAAGTACTGTAGTAGCTGTCAAGTGCAAAGAGGATGAATTTCTCCTTCCAGCATCATCTGGGACTGAGAAATGTAGTATTGGTAGGGGATTCAAGTAACTGAAAAGTGTGCAGCAAAGTTCTTTACTGATTTGCCCATTTAAAACAGAGGACAATGACAGAATCCACCCAAACTAGTTGTGTATTTGAAAGTATGGAGAAGAGAGATGTAGGTCTTTTATGAATGGGAATTTTACCTTGGGTTCAACGCTCTGTTGACACACGTTTTCCAATCTGAGTTCTCAAATCAATACACACAGGAGCTAACTGCCTCTGAGAAATCCCAAGTTAGGGGTTTGAGTGCTGTTCCCATGCACATCTCCCCAAACTAGTGGGGGAGTAGTTTGAGCAATGTCCTCAGTGATATGAAGTTCATGCCCTCCTCCCTTTTACACCCGATTGGCTGTGGCTCTCTTAGCGCCAAAATGTAAACATGTCTGTTGATGGATGCTTTAATTTTGTGTGGGCTGTGTATATTGGAAGAGATGCTAATTTTTTTTGTTTGTTTCATGGTGCCAGTATATCTATAAAATGATAATTAGGTAGAATTTCTTTTTAAGTAATTGGGACAGCCGACTGCGGGAAAACCCCAGGGTGATTATCTTGCTCTTAGGTAAGGTATTCCTGCCCCTCTGAGGACTAGTTCTTGATTGGCCTGGCTGTGTTGTGATGCTGAACATTTGTCACCAACCAACCCCAAGTTCCTTGCAGCAGAAATCTTTAATTTGTTTTTAATTCTGGTGGCCATTTTCTTAACATAGAGCGTTGGTGATTCACTTGCCTGGCCGGGAATTGGAAGAACAATGGTGCTACCTAGTGTGGTGAGAATTTTTATATTAAACGTATTAGTTTGGCTTAAGAAGAACCATCTTTATATCTCAATATTTTAACCTGTAGTTTAGAATCCACATGAAGCTAGCTGACCGCAGCTTTTCCACTAGGCTCCTGACCTTAAAGGGTAACAGGAGATTGCATTTCTAGGAGTTGATTAACCAAAGCACATTAGGTGCCTGAAATTATGTTCAAGGATAGAAGGGTCATTTAGACCGGCAACAAATTATCTGCATAGATTGAGAGGGGATTTGTTTATGTACACAGGCTGAAGAACAAACAGTGTCAGAGACTCTGGAACTGAGTGATTTATTTTGGGAACAGGATATTTCCAAACAAAATTAGCCATGATTTGTGAAAACTCATCTCCTTAAGAATTTGAAAGAAGGTGTCTGTGTGGGACCCCCTCCTCACGTTTTAGCCTATAAAAGGGTGGTCAAACTGACCAGCCCTTTGTCCTTCTCAGGGAGAGACCATCTCTGTCTCTTCCTTGGAACGATCCAGAGCGCTCTATAACTGTTTGTCTGTTGGTGTGTCAATTATGTGTGGGTTTGTTAAATTCTGTCATATATATTTAGTCAAGTATTTGCCTCTTTCTTTGCCCTATATTCTCTTGTAAGTTCAATAAACTGCATGTTTTACTGTTATATGTTTGGTGTGATGTTTAAGAGTATCCTGTGTGAAAGGTCTGTTTTCCTATCAAATTCTCTGGGCTCTGCTTTGGTGAGTAAGCAGGCAGGGAAGTCCAATCACAAAGAACTGGGAGAGGGGGACTCAGAAATTCTCCCAACACCTGGCAGAGCAATAACAGCCATGAGCTCTTTCTGGGCACTTTGGTTAGCAGTTCAGGTGCTATGTATTTCTCAGATCTGTGATTGGCTGCTTTCCACAACGGTTCAATTTCCATAGCCTGGGAAATCTTGCTGCAAGAATCCCCCCCCCATGTTGCCCATCGCACAAGCCATCTTTATGGTCATTGATCATCAACTAAAGTAGCATAAAAGCAGTTTTTTATTGGCTATAAATTCCTCAGTGCATTTGGGTGCAAGTCAAGAGTCAAAGGAGAAAGTTCTTGGGGATGGGGGGGCAAGTCGAAACTAGAATGCTTTAAACACCAAGGAGAAACAAGGAGATTGTATCGTGGACTTGTCACTGCTGGTCACTGCTGGTGAAATGTGTGTGTATCAACACCCCCCCCCCACATCCAAGATAACAAAAGTGAAAATGCTCACGAAAGGGGGGTGGCCAAGGACTACATACTAAATTATTGTCGAATTAGTGAATCTTCAAAGTATCAAATCAGTGATAATTTGTTTGCATTACTGAAAAAAATATTTCACACAACTAGGTGGGAAGAATGGGGGGAATGAAGGAGACAGAAGATGGCTTGTGAGGCCCCTGGGGATTCCTGGCAATTTGTGGAAGTATGGGAGGGTGTGGTGAAGGAGGGGAAGGGGGAGGAGAGAGGGAAAGGGAAACCAGTTGGTGGGCATTTTGGGGCATGAGTGGAGAAACCTGCAATTTGGCTTATGCACACAAATCCCAAACATTTAACCTGAGTTGAAATCGGAGAGGAAATTAAATTCGTGTTAAAACAGGATCGGGAAGACGAGAGGAAAGTCAGGGGTGGAACCGAGTTGAACCTTAAGGGAAAGGAAAGTTGTGTATAACCAAAATGAAGTATCGGGTCAGAACAGCGGTGAATGTGAGTCAAGGTACCCATGCATAAATGACCATAATAATTTTATTCATCCCACAGTTAACTCCAGAGGCAACATAAGCAAAAGAAACCAATTATTTAAAGACAAAATATTCAATGCATTTGAAGATAAGTATATGCATTTTAGGTATAAGAGGTGCCGTCCGTAAGTTATGTGCTTCAAATCACTTGCCTGTGTTCAAGTCCCTTGGTGTTGCCATTGTGCTGGCATCTATGTGTTCAAGAATTGCACAGCCCTCATGCAGTGCTGGCACAGGATTCAGAGATGGAGGGAAATGGAAGGATTTCTGTTATGTATTGAAATATTAAGGCTGCAGCTCTAAGGATACTTTCCTGGAAGTAACCCCCATTGAATAACTTCTGATTAGAACAGAGGTGTGGGTTGCCCCTTAAGCAATATCCAGTCTTTCAACAGTGAGTAGCACTCTGGCCTGTAGGTGAATGCATTTTACTCCAGAATCTGGCACTTGGAATATAAAGTTAAGCATATAAGTGCTGTCGCTCATCAGGGTAGTCTCCCTTTCTGCTGAGCTTTCCCCAGAAGAATATTTTGGATTTCGTTCCCATGCTTATTGCTTTGTTTCTACTAACAAAAGCAGTGATCATTGACATCACTTGTCCAATAGGAGACCAAATGAAATGCCAGGTGACTGCTGCAGTGCAGCTGTTGAATAATTGATGCTGACAACTTTTTTGTGTGCTGAATTTTATCTCTGATAAAAACTGATACCAAGATCCCTAATCTTCCCCTGGCATATACTAAATAGAACAAGTGCTGGATTGTGGTTAGAGAAACTCAGTCAAAGAGAGAATTTTTTAAAAGACATGATATCACACTAATCATCTTTCTGGCATCCGTTTTCAGATTTGAGGAGGATACAACTGGTGGCACAGAGGGCTATTTCTGCTGTCTCTTTTCTATCTCTTTCCATTGTCACTGCTTAAATCTTGGCCTGTGTTGATATAATTGAGAGCCCTGTGTCTGATTCAGCGGTGTGTCATATTGGGTTTGTATGTATGTGTGTGTATATATATAAATAATATGTAGGTATAAAATATCACAGCTTTATGTCTTCCCTAAGGCTTCAAGAAGAGTTTAATAGTCAGTTTCTTCTCTTAATTTTTCGCTCAGTAAAAGAGACCACCTGGAACTGTGGGTCTCTTTGTTCCTTTTCATTATGGAGCCAGCATACCCCAGTGGCACCTAACAAGCAAGTGTGAGAGATAATTAAGCAACTGAGACATCCTAATCAACTGCACACACACTCACTAGATCTTCAGAGTGTGTTGTTGCCATTGCTGCTGTCAACAGATCGATTCCATTTCAGAATATTACTCATGACAGCAAGAAATGCCTACAGTGGGACGTGGCCAATAGCTAGGGCCCAGATTTGTTTGGAATGCCAGGGATACGCCCTAGAAATGTGCTGCAGTCTTTGAGCCAGAGGTTTCCATTTAGCAAAAGCCAGAGAGGACTAAGTATCATTTGTTCCTCTGTGTCACCTGTATTTCTGGTCAGCTCATGGTGTACAAACGGAGAGTCCATTGTTATAATTAAATAACGTGTAGGATTTTTTTTGCAATGAAATCTTGAAAATATCTAAAAGTGGGACGGTAAAGATTTGCTGAGAATTTTCCCTATTAGTAAAATGTCTTCTGCCTATTGCACGGTTTTGGCTGGCTTTCCCTCTCCCCTCCTGAGATGTAAGTGTTGCTTGGGTGGGTGATGGGGAGTCCCGGCCTGGGACATGCTGCTGCTTAGAGGAACAGTGAACGCAACTGGGGAAGGGGAATCGGTGTTGTGCTGATACTGGAAAGTCACTTCTGGGTTTGCTCCAGAAGTGAAATTGTGGCATTGGCACAATGCTGATCTTCATGACTCCCCCTAGGGAGTCCCTCCTCTCCTGGGCTGAGCTGGCAACCCTAGTTCACACTCCCACCAAGCTGAGATTTACGACAAAGGCTAACAGGTCTCACCTTTGCGGAAGTTTAAGCTGCAACAGCTCTTGTCTTAGAAACTAAGCATTAACTGAAAGTTTAGGAGTAGAAAACTAATTAGAGAGAAACCACAGCCCCTGAGACCAGAAATAAGAGCCTTCCCAAAGACTGCATAGATAGAAATGAGCCCATGTGCCAAGGTCTGGTAGACTTGGATTGTCATCCAGAAGTGCACTGACATTTTGCCCTATTTCCAAAACAGCTCTAGAGTGTAGTATTAAAAACTTTGTAGAACACCCTTGGACTTGCTGCTTCTGTTAAATATGAACTTTACTCTCCTGCTTCAGTGCTGCAGGCAGAATTGTAAATCTGCCACTAAATTTTACTTTGTGCAGAATTTGGTGTGATGTCTAGTTATAGAAAGAGCACAGTAGAATGTAAAGTCCAGATGAACACCATTATTTATTCATTCAGATATGTATACCATACTTTTCTTCCCAATAGGAACCCAAAGCACCTTAAAACATCATTCTCCTCTTCTCTATTTTATCCTCACAACAACAACAACAACCCTGTGAGCTAGGTTAGGCTGAGAGAGAGTGACGGGCCCAAGGTCACCGAGCAAGTTTCCAAGACACCGTAGGGATTCAAACTATGCTCTCCCAGATCCTAGCCTAACACTCTAAACACTATACTGTGCTGGCTTGACTTGGCAGTTCATAAGCTCAATAGTACTTAGTGCTCCTCTGAAGCATCAGTTCAAATGACAAATGAAATGGCGCTAGGGAACCTTTCCAGTGAAAGGGGAAGAAGCTCTTGCTATTTTTCACCTAGCACCACTTTTGCAATGCTATCACCATGTCAATCTGTTTCTCCATGCCCTTTATGATGGAAAGCATATATTTTTTAAATGCTGAGCTGTGAAATTGTGGTCCAACCTAAATAACAGTTGCACAACAGTGAATCTCTATTTACATATTTGAATATTGAAAGAATTTGTGTAAGTGGTTTAATCCAAAACCAACCCATATTAAGGGGAAAACTCAACTGACTTCAAAGGAGGTTGCATCAGACTCCAAGATTACTTGCCCATGGCTATGGGATCATCTGCCAATGAATGTAGAAGCTAAATAATTGCATAATTAACCTGAACACATTAATCTAAAAGGCCTGAGGAAATATCCAAAGCACTTGCAACTTGTATGAGATTGTATCAAGAAAAACTACAACAAATTGGAATAACAATATACTCTAAGCAGCAGGGGTTTTCACATAAACAGAATTGTGATTATGCTTTTCATGACGGATATTTTATGGTTTTAATTTTATGCTTCAGTTCAGGCCAGATTAATTGTGGAAGAGTATCTGTTTGCCAAAATCTGGGAAGTTTGTTGCTCAGTTTCTTTTGGAAATTACAAATGTCCAAAACTGAAGATGGGAGATATATATAGTGGATGTTTTAATGACCTAGTTGTTTCACTTTTTGTCATGAACTCCAAACTAACTCTAATTATATATGATGGGAGATATTTTTCTGAGGCTTTAATTACCTTACTTCTCTCAGTGGTAAGCAATTATCTACTCTTGATTTACTTCTGATTGTATACCAGTATCATTCCCACTTTATTTCATACATGCTGCCATAAATTCCTGTTATCTTTAGTTTCAAGGCATTCATGTAGGTCAAGTTTCAGATCAATATGTATAAGGAGTACACATTTTTTGATTAGGAACCTAGTATGGGTTATAGCATTAACTTCAGAAAGTTTAGCCTCTTCCATTGTTGTGCCATGAACACACATCTTATTTTACTAGCAGCTGATACAATAGCCACACATATCATATGTAAATGTATCTAATAAAGAATCCAAAAAATATATTAATAACAAAAGCATGTTTTATAGGGGATGGGAGAGTAACCAATAGTCAAAAGCAGTATTCGATGTAATAGGAAACATTGCACAACTAATTTTAAGATGTTAATGATAGAACTCGATAAATGTGTCCTGAACAATTCCTGCCTCTCTCTCTTTCCCCTGATCTATCCCGTGCTTTGCCAATGATCTCGTCTCGGTAGCCTCTGATCGGGACCTATCACTAATAACATCATCACAATTTAGAGAGGAGAGACTGAGATTCACTTGTGCTTTACAATACACACATTTATTGAGTTCTATCATTAACATCTTAAAACGCCACTGGCATTTAGTACAGAATATCCCAGGATGTGAGAGCAGCCCTCGTGTAGGTTTGCGTAGGACATCCTCATTGAGAGATAGATTAGTCCACAGTGATCTTCTGGAACCTGTGAGTGATCCTAAACCCCGTGGCCACCACAAATGTGGAAATTGTGCTGCTTGTGGCTTATGCTTAGAAGTAAAAAAAATTGAACGATTGGATACAGGTTTTAAGTTTCAATTGAGAGAATTCACCAATTGCAATACAAAAAGGATCATTTATTGTTTGATCTGTTCATGCAATAAATTATATATAGGATCTAGTATAAGGGCTGTTAAAAGCAGAATCCTGGAACATCGCTCTTGTATCAGAGCAAAAGTAATGGATGCGCCACTTACATATCATTTTCTAAAAAATAAGCACTTAGAAAATAATTTCAGATATTTTGCTTTATGGCATGCATGAGACAAGAAGTATGACAAAATGGATATGGAAAGAAAGTTACTCCAAAAGGAGGCTTTCTTTATTCATCACTTTGACATATTAGACCAGAAAGGATTAAATATGGAAAACGACTTCTCCCAGTTACATATAAACATCAAATAAGAGAAGACACCTTTAAATGTAGATTAGGAAGATACCACATCGCTAGCACACCAGTTTCTAATTAGGCGCTGAAGGAGGTATAGCAGGACACGATCCAACAGCAATTACAGATATCCCTGAAGGGAAACTGGGAGATGGATGTACCACGTAAAGAGTTTGAGTGGACATTATTATTTTGGTAAGAAATATTTTGTCTTTGCACTCTATGTATTACATTGTACGGCTGTTGATTCGGTTCAGCCCGAACTGAAAATCAGCCGAATTTCCCCTGATTCGGCAGTTTTTAGTTCGAGAGGAACCGAACTCAAAACTGGCGGGCAACCGGGGGGGCCGAATTCAGCGAGTTCGGGAGTTCACGAATAAATCCGGCAAATTCGGCCATCAGTAAGCAGCATAACCGTCAGTAAGCAGCATTCTCCTCCCCCGGCCAATCGGTGGCCAAGCTGGGTCTTCTTCTGGCCAATCAGTCAGGATTGAGTACTGGAGGAATCAGCTGATGTGCGGCCCGGCTGGGGAGAGAGAGAGAGAGAGAGAGGGGGGGAAATCCTCGTGTGTGTGTGGGGGTGTGTGTGCTTGTGCACATTCACTCCTTTCTGTGGCTGCAGGGGGCGTATTTTTGGGGTACAGACACAAAACGTTCAGTGGAGCTTCAGATGAAGCTTCTTAAGATACCCCCCAAGTTTTGTAAACATTGGGTCAGGGGGTCTTGAGATATGGGCTCCCCCTTTCCCCTCCCCCTTTTTCCATTTACGTGGCTGCAGGGGGCGCTTTTTTGGGGATATAGCCCCCAAACTTTCAGCATAGCTTCAGACAATCATTCTTAAGATACTACCCAAGTTTTGTAAAGATGGGTTCAGTGGGGGCAGAAATATCGCCTCCCCCCTTTTCTCTTTCCGTGGCTGCAGGGGGCGCATTTTTGGGGGTGCAGATCCCAAACTTTGAGCGAAGCTTCAGACAAGTGTTCTTAAGAGACCACCCAAGTTTTGTGAACATTGGGTCAGGGGGTCCCGAGATATGGGCTTTCCCCTTTCCCCTTTTCCCTATTGAGATGAATGGATCAGCCGATCCTGTATGCATCTTCTCCAGAGCAAAACGTTCCGTGGAATCATCTTGGATTACCCAGTCCTCCCCAGCCCCTCCTGATGGAACAGAAGACAGCCACAGTAAGACCCCTTTGGGGGCTTTAATCTATAATTTTTCTCCTGTGTGTGTGTGTGTGGGGGGGGAAAGCAGAGTCTGTGTGTGTGTGGGGAGGGAGCAGTTTCTGTGGGTGGGGGGGGAAGCCAAAGGGGGCTTTCGTCGGTTCTGCCTGGGGTGTGTGTTCCCCCTTGAGTCTCTCGCTCCCTGGTTTGAGGGGGAGGGTTCAGTTGTGTGTCTTCTGGTTTTCCCTGTTGCAAAGGTGTCGTTTTACAAGGTTGTGTTGCTTTGCAGTTGCTTTGCAAACTTCTCAGCTGTTGTCGGAGCTGGGAGCTTTGTGCGTGGGCGGCAAGCTCTGCTGAGAGATGCACATTAAGGGTGGAGGGTCCCCTTTCAGGGCCCATATCTCAGCCCCCCCCTGGCCCAATTTTTACAAAACTTGGGGAGTCTTTCAATAAACATCCTTTGAAGCTCCGCTGAAAGTTTGGGACCTCTACCCCCAAAAATGCCCCCCCCCGAGCCGCAGAAAGGCGCTGTTGTGTTTTTAATGGCTTTATTCGGCCGAATTTTTTCCCCGAACTTTGAATTCCCGCCGAATTGCACGGACCTGAAGTGGGGGAGTTTGGACTTTGGCATATCCCGAATCTAAACGGGCCGAATTCAGCCGAATCTGAACTATACCGAATTTTTTTTAATTCAACAGCCCTATTACATTGTATTGTTTATATATTGGTTGTTATGCTTGGTATTTTTGTAATATATTGAGGGAAGATATTGGATGAGAAACTGAGGAAGAGCTGAAGAATCGAAACGGCCGTCTGGCTTGCTGAATTTCATCTCCTTGTGAAAGGAATTGGACATACATATATTATTATATACAATACTAAAGCAACTTTCTTACCTGAGTTATGGACTTGTATAGATATTGTTTTGAACCTTCATACTACTGATTACTGCATGCTCACTTTGTGACAAAGTGGTCACTGTATATTATTAGAAACATTTGTGTTGACTAAGATTAATTTTTGACAATTTTGTTAACACTTTTGAAAGACTGGTTGTAAACTGTGTCGGACTTTTGCTAATATCTAAGTGTACACAGTGGTGCTTATTTCCTACCACCTGGAGGTGGGCAGCCCTAGCTATAGGCCTTGTCACGGGCCTTCTGTGTGATCCTGTTTCAAACATACAATCCCATGATAATTTTTGGACATAACATGAAAATGACTGGCAGGCTTGGCCAGGCTCCAGTAAATGTATTCATTCCCCAACTTAATGATCAGGCCCTGGGCATAATCGATTCTTAACCAGTGGTATGCTAGACATTAACTAATTGCCATGTAAAGTGGAGGTCTGGAGCATGAAAACATACAAAAGCCTTACAAAGTCCATCTGGCTGATGTGAACAGATCTCCTCCTCCTGTTTAAAACATGTAGGGGGTTGGGCTAGATGAATGTCACATAGTTTCCATCCTATGATTTTGATGTGTCTCTGTCACTTAAGCAGGAAAAATGCAAAGAGCATACACAAGGCCATGCATTTATGTTCCTCATATGGCAAAGACATATTTTACTTTTTAAGAAGCCGAGAATCATATATAATTAAAATGGCTTACTTTCTGTTTATGCTGACAGTATTATTCTAATCAGTATATATTTACCTTCTGTTCC